>NC_045430.1:78158601-78477768 GCF_902635505.1 Sarcophilus harrisii
AGCTTGTTCTATTTCTTTTTCTGAAATGGGACTATTTAAGCAATTTGCTTCCTCCTCTTTAATCTGGGAACCTATATTTTAAGGTAGTCATTTTCACTTAAGTTATTGATTTTTTGGCATAAAAGTTGGGCAAAATTTTATTTATATTTAATTTCTTCTTCATTTAGGAAAGTTCTCCCCTTTTCATTTTAAGACTATAATTTATTTCCCTCTCTTTTTTCTAATCAGATTTAATAAAAGGTTTATCAGTTTTATTAATTTTTTTCATAAAAAACTCTTAGTTTATTTATTTAATAGTTTTTTTCTTTAATTTATTAATTTCTCCTTTTAATTTTAAATTTCAAGTTTATTTTTTTTAATTTTTTTATTTTTTTTTATTTGGGATAATACATGGGTAACTTTACAGCATTAACAATTGCCAAACCTCTTGTTCAATTTTCACCTCTTACCCCCCCCCTCCCTAAATGGAGGATGACCAGTAGATTTAAATTAAAATATAACTTAGCTTAATATACATGACCAAAACATTATTTTGCTGTACAAAAAAGAATCAGACTCAAATTATTGTACAATTAGCTTGTGAAGGAAATCAAAAAATGCAGGTTATTATGGGGTTGGGAATTCAATGAATGGTTTTAGTAATCCCAATTCTTTTTCTGGGTAAGTGTTCAGTTCATTACTGCTCCATTAAAATGATTTGGTTTTCTTGTTGCTGAGGATGGCCTGATCCATCAAACTGGTCATCATCTATATTGTTGTTGAAGTTAATGATCTCCTTGTCTCCATTCTTCACATCAGTTCTGTAAGTCTCTCCAGGCCTTTCGAAATCACCTGTTGGTTTTCTTGAACAGTAATATTCCATAATTTTCATAACCACAATTTATTGTTCTAACTGTGGACCCAAATTTGTTTCAGTTCTAGCCACTAAAAAGGGCTGCCACAAAATTTTTACAAAGGTCCCTTTCCCTTCTTTATAATCTCTTTGGGATTAATCCAGTGGTCACTGGGATCAAAGGGTATCACAGTTTGATAACTTTTTGAGCATAGTTCAAACTATTAAAATTTGGATTCGTTCACAACTCCAAACATGAATCAATGTCCCCATTTTCCCACCCCTCAACAATCATCTTTTTTTCCCTGTCATCAGCCAATCGCGGCGGGAAATGGTATCTTGGTTGTCTTTTTGCATTTCTCATTAATAAGATTGGAGCATCTTTTCATTGACTAGAAATGTTTCAATTTCTTCTCAGGGTGTCTGTTCATATCCTTTGACCATTTTCAATTGGAGAATGGCTTGATTTTTATAAATTAGGTTAATTCTCATATATTTTGGAAATGGGCCTTTATCAGAACCTGACTGTAAAATATTTTCCCAGTTTATTGCTTCCTTCTAATCTTGTCTGCATTAGTTTTGTTTGTAAAAAACTTTTCAGTTTGTATAATCAAAATTTTCTATTTTGTGATCAGTAATCTCTAGTTCTGCTTTGGTCTAAAGACCTTCCCCTTCCCGGTCTGGAAAACTATCCCTTGTTTCTAATTTATTAATGATTTTTTCTTTATCTAGGTCTTGAACCCCATTTTGACCTTATCTTGGTTCGGGTTAAGTTGGATCAATCCCTAGTTCTTATTAGTTTAATTTTAACAATTTTATCAAACAGTAAGTTCTTATCCAAAAGCGGGATCTTTTGGGTTTCAAAAGACTAGGTTGCTTATTTGTTGACTGTTTTTCCGGTTCTCTATTCCACTGATCAATAATCTTTCCTGAATCCAAATGGTTTTGGTAACCTGTCTATAATATAATTTTAGATCTGGTACAGCTAACCACCATTTTGATGTTTTTTCATTAATTCCCTTAAAATTCTTGACCTTTTGTTTTCCATATGAACTTTGTTTTATTTTTCTAGGTCATTAAAATAGTTTTTGGAATCTGATTGGTATAGCTTTAAATAAATGTTACAGGTAATTTTCATCTTTATTATATTTGCTCGCCCTATCCAAGGCATTTAATTTTTCAATTGGTTAGATCAGACTTAATTTGTGTGAAAAGTGGTCTGTAATTTTTCTCATAAAAGTTTCTATTTTCCTTGGCGGATGGATTCCCTAAATATTTTATATTATCAGTAGTTACTTTAAATGGAATTTCTCTTTGTAACTCTGCTTTGGTTTTTATGATATATAAGAATCTGATGACTTTGGGGATTTTATAAACCTTTCTAAAGTTGTGGATTATTTCTAATAACTTTTTTGGTTCTGGGGTTCTCTAAAGCAACCATATTCATCCAAAGAGGATAATTTTTCCTCTTTCCTATTCTTTTCCTTTAATTCTTTCTCAGCTCTTTTTTTGTGTTTCAATCAATATGGGAAATAAGTGATTGGGCAACCTTGTTTCACTCCGATCTTATTAGGAAGGTTGCGTTTTCTCCATTCATATGATGCTTACTGATGGTTTAAAATAGATGCTGCAATTTTTTGGAAAATCCATTTTTTCTTTCTCTCAAAGTTTTTAACAGGAATGGATTTGGATTCTATCAAATCTTTTCTGCATCTTTGGGATGATCATTGGTTTTGTTATTTGGTTATTAAAATTTATATTGATAGTTTTCTAATTTAGACCATCTTCCTGGTATAAATCCTACTTGATCATTTTTTATCTTGGGGATGGTTTTTTGGTCTTTTTGCTAATTCTTTTTGTTTTTAGCATCAATTTCATTAGGGAGATTGGTCTATAATTTTTCTTTCTGTGTTTTCATCCTGGTTTGGATCATCCATTCTGTGTCATGGAAGAATTTGGTGGGCTCCTTCATTCCCTATTTTTCAATAATTTTATAGCATTGGCCCATTGTTCTTTAAATGTTTGGTAAAATTCTTTTCATCGCCTGGGGTTTTCTTGGGGAGTTGTTTATTTCCTGTTCTTTTCTTTTTCTGAAATGGGACTTTCAAATTTTTCCCTCGTTAGTCTGGGAGTCTGTATTTTTTGGGTAATATCCATTTCATTAGGTTATAAATTTATTTGGCTAAAGTTGAAAAATAATCTTTTATTTTCTCTAATTTCCTCTTCATTTGGGTTCTTTCCCTTTTCATTTTAAGACTACATTTCATTTTCCTCCCTCCTTTTTCTAATCAGATTTCAAAAACATCTATTTTATTGGCTTTCCATAGAACCAATTTAGTTTTATTAATTAGTTCAATGGTTTTTTCTTTCAATTTTTAATTTCTCCTTTTAATTTTAAATTTCCAATTTATATTTGATTGGGGTTTTAATTTGGTCTTTTTGGTTCAAAAAATTCATTAATCTTTTCTTTTCTGTTTTATTCAATAATCTAAGGATATAAATTCCCTCTTAAATCCCACAAATTTGGATGATGTTATCATTGTCATTATCTTAGGTAAATTATTAATTGTATTATTTTTTGGCTTAAATCTTCTTTAAGGATAGGATTGTTTAGTTTCAATTACTTTTTGGTTTTTCCCCTAATTTTTTTTGAATGTGGTTTTATTTAGTTGAAAAAAGATTTACTATTTCTTTTCTTGCTTTAATTTTGAGGTCTTTAGTTAATTATATGGTCAATTTTTGAATAGGTTCCATGAACTGTAGGAAAAGGTATATTCCTTTATCTCATTCAATTTTCTCGATCCATACCTAATTTTTTCTAATATTTTTACTTCTTTAATTTCTTTCTTATTTGTTTGTGGTTTTTTGTTATTTGAGTGCAGGTTTGGATCCTACTATTTAAATTTTTTGTCTTTTCTTCTTCAAATCTCTTTCCTTTAGGGTTGGTGCCATACCATTGGTGCATATATTTTAATATTGCTATTGCTTTTTTTTCTATTTAGCGGATGTGTTATTCTTTTCTTTTTAATTGATCAAATTTTGTGATCTGGATAAGGGTGGTACCCCTCTTTTTATTCACAACATAATGTTTTTCCATTTTCTTTTTATTATTGCATCCCCCTGCAAATGTGTTTCTTGTAAAAATTTTAGGGTTCGACTTTTTGATCCAGTCCCAATCCCTTCTTTTGGGGGTTCTCCCATTTCATTTACGGTTGGGTTAATCTTTTTTCCCATCCCTAATAAAAGGCTTTCTTATTCTTGCTTTAACCCTCTTTCCCCTTTTTTATTCCCCTCTTGTTCGAATTACCTTTTAATTTCCTCTTCCCCTCGGGTCTTTCCCCCCTTCCCTTATTATTTTTTCTTGTCCTTTTCCTCTCCCGTTTTAAATGGGCGGGAAGAATTTTCTCTAAAACAAATTAATTATTTTTCTTTAGCCAATCGAGAGTAAGATTCACAAATTTCCTCCCCTCAAATTCCTCAGATATGATAAGTTTCCTTATTTTGTGGGATTGGTTTCCCTCTTTTTTCCCTCCTTTACCTTTTCTGCCATCATCCTTTTCCAATTACTTCCCTTTTTTATTTATATCATCAATCAAATTTAAATGTATTCTTTTTTATCCCAAAGAAAACAATTCTCAAGGTTATTTTTACCTTTTCTGCATCTCAGGTTCTATTCTTGGAGATCAAATTTTTTTTTGGTTCTGGTTTTTCTTCAGAAACAAATGGAATTCATTTGTTTCATTAAAATCCATCTTCTTCCTGGGAAAATGCTCACAGCTGGGTGTTTATTCTTGGCTGCATCTCAAGTTCTTGTGCCTTTCGGAATTCATTTCAGGCCCTTCTTTCCTTTAATGTGGGGCCAGATCTTGGGTGATCCTTTTTGGCACCTCTATTTAAATGTTTTTTTGGCTGTTGAAAATTTTTTCCTTAATCTGATAGTTCTGAAATTTTGCCCAATATTCTGGGGTTTTTTTTAGGGTTTCTTTCAGAAATTTCGATGAATTCTTTAATTCTATTTTACCTTTGTTCTATTACATCTGGGCAGTTCTCTTTGATGATTTCTTGTAAAAGTATCTAGGCTCTTTTTTTTCATCATAGTTTTCAAAGTCCAATAATCCTCAGATTATTCGCCTGATCTATTTTCAGGTCTTCGTTTTGCAATAGAAAATTCGTGTTTTCAGTTTGTCATTTTTTTGTTTTTGTTGACTGATTCTTTGTCTCAATGAATCATTAGTTTCAATTTTTCTTCTAATTTTTAAAATTATTTTCTTCAATAGCTTTTTTACTTCTTTCTGTATATGTAATTGGTTTTGAATGTTTGTTTTGTAATTTTTTTTCCATTTCACTAATTTTTTTTTAGTGGTTTTTCTTTTCATTCACAGATCCTACTTTCTTTTGAGTTCTTTTTTTTTCCAATTCACCAATTTGTTTCCCTGAAAAATTTTTAACTTTTTCCAATTCATTTCAGGGAGTTGTTGCTCTCTTGTGGTTCCTTTCCCCATTTATCTTCTCTCTTTTTGGGCTTTTTGGTTCTCTTCTGAGGCATTTTAAGGAGGACGTGATGCATTTTGCTGTTTGGGGTCTCTTCAGGTTTCTGACCTGCTCTTTTTCTAGAAACCCGATTTTCTTTTCATCTTTTTATTCATGTTTAAAATTTAGGGTAGGTCTCCTAGGCAAGGGGTTCCGCTTCCTCTCATGGGAGATGTAAACCGATTTCCCCTTCCGGGGTATGGGGTGCTCTGTGGGGGTTTTCCCTTCCCCAACAGGATGGATTCCAGCCTGGCAGACTATCAAACTGCTTAGTAGGGGCTGGGTGGTTATCTTCCCTAGGTGAGACTAAGTGGTGAAAGTGTCAGTGCCCCGGGCCGGAACCTCTTGAGGGGATTGAGGTGGGCTGACGCAGACCACCAAACTCTGCCCAGTGTCTTTGCCTGATGGAAATTGGCCCTGGAAAAGCTCTTGGCCCTGGAGGCTCCCCCACTGTGCAGATTGGAAGGCTAACCCGGTGTGTCCTCCCTGTTGCAGGATCCCAAACTGCCCCAAGGAAACCTTTCTGCGGTTGGGGCTGCCGCTTTCGAGATCTGTTCCCCTGGTTTGAGACCCGGAACCTAATTTCTCTCCCGTCTGCCCGATCCCCCCCAGAACCACCTTTTTTGGCGGACTGCAGTTTTCTTCCCCAGTGGGTTGTTTCTTTTACGTTGGATCAAGACTTTTTGGGCTCAATATAATATTGATAAAGAGGGTAAGAAGAGCTTAGAAAGTCGCGTGTGTCTTCTCCGCCATCTTGGCTCCGCCCCTACTTTTGTAACTCTTGACTACTGCATTCTTTTACCTTTTTTGCATATTGTTTCTGTGGGCATTTGAGAAGCAAACAATCTCAAATATATTTTTTTCCCTAAGAATATTTAAATTATTTTTATTGTTGAGTACCCACCTTTTTCTTATGTGATTAAGTTCAGATTTGCAAAGAAGTTACTTTAGATTGCATCCTAAGATCCATTGTCCTTCTCAATACATTTTTCCATTCTCTCCTGTATTTTTAGGTGGGTGGAGGATAGTTTTGTGTAATTTTAATTTCTTTTTATTAGCATTTGAAAGTTTTTTTTAAATAATCGCTTATGGAATTTGTTTCTGAACTAAATTATTAAATCTAATCACTATGTGTCTTGAAGTTTAGTCTTGAGTTTTTTATGGAGAATTGTAATTTCTTTAAATTCTTTTCCATTCTCTATGTTCTGAACTTCTAGGTAATTATCTTGTAATATTTCTGGCATGTTATAAATTTGTTTTTTGCTCTGTTATGTACTTTAAGACTCATATTTTCCCTTGCATATTGAACACAGTTTTATGTAAAATTAGTACTTTTTTGCTTCTCTCAAGTATAAAAAAATCATGTTTAGATTTAAAATCTCACAATCTAGTTTTTATTAATACCTTTTCAATCTAACACTTTACTCATTTACATAGATTATTTGATGCAATGATATTAGCATCTATCCTGTTTCTTTCAAAAGACATGCTACCATTTGACTCTAGGTGTTTTTACAGACTGCTCCTCTGCACCCCTCTCTCTGTATGTCTCTTTGACTTCATCTCTCAGTGTATGGTTCTCTCTCTCTCTCTCTCTCTCTCTCTCTCTCTCTCTCTCTTTCTTTTTCTGTCTCTCTCTCTCTCCCCCCGCCTTTTGTTTTCTGTCCCTCTCTCTAATTTTATTTCTGTGTCTGGCTCTTTCCTCTCTGTCTCTATTTCTCTCTCTCTACCTCTCTTTGTCTTTTTCTCTCTTCATCACAAGATCATTGGAACTGATTTGAATCATCTAATTAATGAAGAGAGCTATGTTCATCAGAATTAATCCTTGTATAATTTTAGTGTTGCTGTGTACAATGATCTCCTGGTTCTGTTCATTTCACTTTTCACTCATTTCCCATTTCACATAAGATTATGTAATTCTCTCCAGGCTTCTCTGAAATCATCCAGCTAATTATTTCTTATAGAAAAATAATATTCCATAATACTCATATACCATAACTTATTCAGCCATTTTCCAAATGATGAGGATCCACTCAGTTTCCAGTTTCTTGCCATTACAAAAAGGGCTACCACAAACATTTTTGCACATGTGGGTCCCTTTCCCTCTTTTATGAACTCTTTGTGATTGGATATAAGCCCAGTAAAAATACTGCTGGATCAAAGGGTATGCAGAGTTTGATAATTTTTTGGACATAGATAGAAATTGTTCTCCAGAATGATTGAATACAATCACAATTCTACAACAATGTATTAGAGTCCCAATTTTTCCACATCCCCTCCAACATTCATCATTATCTTTTCCTGTCATCTTAGCCAATCTAAGAAATGTGTAGTGGTATTTTAGATTTGTCTTAATTTTCATTTTTCTGATCAATAATGGTTTTGAGCACCTTTTCATATGACTAGAAATGGTTTCAATTTCTTCATATGAAAATTATCTGTTCATATAATTTGACCATTTATCAGCTGGAGAATAGTTTGAATTCTTATAAATTTGAGTCAATTCTCTATATATTTTAGAAATGAGGTCTTTATCAGAACCCTTGAATGTAAAAAATGTTTACCAGTTTATTGCTTCCCTTCTAATCTTGTCTTCAATGGTTTTGTTTGGACAACTTTTTAATGTAATATAATTAAAATTATCTACTTTGTGTTCAATAATAATTTCTTATTCTTCTTTGGCCACAAATTCCTTCCTTCTCCACAAATTCCTTACCTCCAGGAGAGGTAAATTACCCTATGTTCTACTAGTTTGCTTATAATATCACTATGTCTAAATCATGAACCCATTTCAACCTTATCTTGCTATATGATGTTAGGTGTGGGTCAGTGTCTAGTTTCTGCCATACTAGTTTCCAATTTTTCCAGTAGTTTTTGTCAGATACTGAGTTCTTATGCCAAAAGTCAGGGTCTTTGGGTTTGTCAAACAACAGATTACTATAATCATTGACTATTTAGTCCTGTGATCCTATTTTGTCCTATTCCTGACTGACTGCTCTATTTGTTAGCCAGTACCAAATGGTTTTGATGATTGCTGCTTTATAATAGAGTTTTAGGTCTAACACAGCTAGATCACCGTCATTGGCATTTTTATTAATTCCCTCTAAATTCTTGACATTTTGTTCTTCCAGATGAATTTTGTTATTATTTTTCTAGATATGTAAAATATCTTGGGAGTTTAATTGGCATGGCACTAAATAAGTACATTAATTTAGGTAGTATTGTCATTTTTATTATGTTAGCTTAGCCTACCCATGAGCATATGATATTTTCCCAACTGATTAGATCTGACTTTATGTGTATAGAAAGTATTTTGTATTTGTGTTCATATACTTTCTGATTTTACCTTGGCACATAGATTCCCAAATATTTTATATTATCAACAGTTATTTTAAATGTAATTTCTCTTTGTATCTCGTGCTACCGGACTTTGTTGATAATATATAAAAATCCTGATAATTTCGGTGGATTTATTTTGTATCCTGAAAACTCTGCTAAAGTTGTGGATTGTAGTTTTTTAGTTGATTCTCTAGGGTTCTTTAAGTATACCATCATATCATCTGCAATGAGTGATAATTTGGTTTCCTCATTACTTACTCTATTTCCTTATTCTCTTTAGCTTCTTTTATTTCTAAAACTAATATTTCTGATACAATATTGAATAGTAATGGTGATACTAGGCAAGCTTTTTTCACCCCTGATCTTATTGGGAATCATTCTAGTTTGTCTGCATTATAAATGATGCTTGCTGATGGTTTTAAAGCGATACTACTGATTATTTTAAGAAAAATCCATTTATTCCTATACTCTCTAGTGCTTTTAGTAGTAATGGGTGTTGGATTTTATCAAATGCTTTTTCTGCACTTATTGAGATAATCATATGATTTTTGTTAGTTTGATTAGAATTGATATAGTCAATTATATTATAGTTTTCCTAATATTGTACCAGCTCTGCATTTCTGGCATAAATCCTACTTGATGATGGTGTATTATCCTGGGAATGACTTTCTGTAATCTCTTTTGTTATTGTTTTATTTAAATTTTTTGCATCAATATTCATTAGGGAATTGATCTATAATTTTCTTTCTGTTTTCTTCCTACCTGGTTTAGGTATCAGCACAATATCTGTGTCATAAAAAGAATTTGGTAGGACTCGTTCGTTCCCTATTTTTTCAAATAGTTTGCATAGTGTTGGGATTAATTTTTCTTTAAATATTTAGCAGAATTCACATAAATCCATCTGGCTCTGGAGATTTTTTCTTAGGGAGCTGATTAACAGTTTCTTCTATTTGCTTTTCTAAAATGCAAATATTTAAGTAATTTATTTCCTTCTCTCTTAAATTGGACAATCTATATTTTTGTAGGTATTCCTCCCTTTCACTTAGATTATCAAATTTGTTGACATAAAATTGGGAAAACAACTTCCAATTGTTGCTCCAATTTCCTCTTCACTGGTGGAAAGTTTTACCTTTTCATTCTTGAGACTAACTGTTTCATTTTCCTCTTTCCTTTTTCTAATCAAATTAACCAAAATTTTATCTACTTTGTTTTTTTTAAATAAACTTAACTCTTAGTTTTACTTATGAATTCAATAGTTTTCTTACTTTCAGTTTTATTAATCTGCCCTTTTATTTTCAGAATTTAGAATTTGGTATTTAATTGGGGAGTTTTAATTTGTTCTTTTTTTAGCTTTTTTAGTTGTAAGTCCAATTTATTGATCTTCTCTTTCTCTATTTTATGCAAGTCTAGAGATATAAAAATTTCCCCTAATAACAACTTTGGCTGTATCCCACAAATTTTGGTAGGTTGTCTCATTATTGTCATTCTTTTGGATGAAGTTATTGTGTCTGATTTGTCGTTTCACCCATACATTCTTTAGGATTAGCTTTTTTAGATTCCATTTAATTTTTGGTCTGCTTTCTCCAGCCTTTTATTGCATGTGATTTTTATTGCATAATGACCTGAAAAAAATGCATTTACTCTTTCTGCTTTTCTGCATTTGATTTGGAGCTTTTTATGCCCTAATACATGATCAGTTTTTGTATAGGTTTCATGAACTGACCAAAAAAAAAAGTATAATCCTTTCTGTCTGCATACAATTTTCTCTAATGACCTATCATCCCTAACTTTTCTAAAATTCTATTTTCCACCTTAATTTCTTTCTTATTTATTCTGTAATTCAATTTATCTAGTTCTAAGAGACCAAGGTTGGGATCCCCCACTTGTATAGTTTTACTATTTCTTCTTTCATCTCTTTTAACTTCTCCTCTAGGAATCTGGATGTTATACCACTTTATGCATATATGTTTAGTATTGATATTGCTTCATTATCTATGGTACCCTTTATGAAGATATTGTTTTCTTCCTTATCTCTTTTAATTTTTGCTTTTGTTTGATCTGAGATTAGGATCTTTACCTTTGCTTTTTTTTTTACTTCACATGAAGCATAATAGATTCTGTTCCAGCATTTTACTCTGTATGTATCACTCTGCTCCAAATGTGTTTCTTGTAAACAACATATTATAGTACCCTGGCTTTTAATACAATCTGCTATCCACTTCCAATTTTTGAGAGACTTCATCCCACTCACATTCAGAATTAAAATAATTAATTCTGGATTTCCTGTCATCTTATTTTCCCCAAGTTATGCTTTTCTCTTCCTTTCCCCCCTTTTCCTCCTCCCCAGTATTTTGCTTCTGACCACCACTTCCCTCAAACAGCCTTGCTCCTTTATATTGCTACCCCTTTCTTTTACCTTTCCCTTACTACTTCTGTTTTCTCTTCTATTAGCTTCTCCCTTTCTTTCCTCTTTCCTCTCTCATTTCCATATAAGGTGAGAGAAGTTTCTCTGTGAAATAAAATATTTTTGGTATTCTCTCTTTGTGCCAAATCTGATGAGAGTATGACTCACACAATGTTCATCTCCCTCCCTTCTTTCACTCAATTATAATAGGTCTTTTTTTTTAACCTCTTCATTACCTTTTTGCAACTCTCTTAATTTCTCTTTTAAGAATTTAAATGCTATGTCACTTGATGCATATATGTTTAGTTTTGATATTGCTTCATTATCTATGCTACCCTTTAGCAAGATATAGTGCCCTTCCTTATCTCTTTTAATTAAATCAATTTTTGTTTTTGCTTGACCTGAGATCAAGATGGCTACCCCTGTTTTTTTTTTTTTTTTTTTTTTTTTTACTTCACCTGAAGCATAGTAGATTCTGCTCCAACCATTTACCTTTATTCTGTATGTATCACCCTGCTTCAGGTATGTCTCCTGTAAAGAACATATTGTAGGATTCTGGCTTTTAATCCATTCTGCTAACCACTGCCTTTTTATGGGGGAGTTTACCCCATTCACATTTATGGTTAAAATGACCAGTTCTGTATTACTTGCCATCTTGTTAACCCCTGTTTATACTTTTCTCCTTTCCTCCCCCCTTACCCCTATCCTCAGTATTAAACTTGTGAGCACCACTTGCTTCTTACAGACCTCCCTTTGTAGTATTCCTCCCCCTATCTTACTCCTTTTCCTCACAATTTCTGTATTCCCTTCTGCTTAGCTTATTCCTTCCCTTTTCACTTTTCTCCTCCCACTTTTCAATGAGGTGGGAGATGTTTCACCATAAATCGAATATGTCTAATATTTTTCTCTTAAGGCAGTTCTGATGGCAGTAAGATACACACTATGTTCATCCCCCTCCATTCTTTCTCTCAGATATAATAGGTTTCCTTTGCCTCTTTGTGAGATGTAGTACCTCTACTTTACCCTTTTCTGGGTACAATTTCCTTTTCACCTCTAGTTTCTAGAACAAAGTATACATGTGTTCTTTAAATATCTTTATAGCAGAAATATAGTTCCCAAGATTTCTTTTTACCTTTTTAGGTTTCTTTTGAGTTCTACATTTGTAAATCAAACTTTTTGTTTAGTTCTGGGTTTTTCATCAAAAATAGACGAAATTCACTTCTTTTGTTGAATGTCCATCTTCTTCCCTGAAAAAAAAGATGCTCATTTTGACTGGGTAAGTCATTTTTGGTTGCATAGCAAGTTCCTTAGCCTTTTGGAATATCATATTCCTGGCCCTACGATCCTTTAATGTGGACGCTGCTAGATCCTGAGTAATCCCTATTGTGGCTACTCTATATTTGAATTGATTTTTTCCTAGTAGCTTGCACTACTTTTTCCTTTGTCTGATAATTGTAGCATTTGGCCACTGTATTTCTTGGTGTTTTGATTTTAGGGTCCCTTTCAGTAGGTGATCCATGAATTCTTTCAATTTCTATTTTACCCTCTGTTTCTATAACTTCTGGGCAGTTCTCTTTGATAATTTCCTGGAAAATAGTGTCCAGGTTTTTTCTCATCATATTTTTCAGGGAGTCCAATAATTCTCAGATTGTCTCTCTTAGATCTGTTTCCTAGAAACAACAGTTCTGTTGTTTTCCCAAGAAGGTATTTGACATTTTTCCATTGTTTCTTTTTTTTTTTTTTTTTTTTTTTGCTTGACCGATTCTTGGTGTCTCCTTGAGTCATTCAATTCCATTTGTTCGATTCTGATTTTCAATGAAATATTTTCTTCACTCACTTTTTTAATATCTTTTTCTAATTGCGCAACTGAGTTGTTTTCTTCGATGGAATTTTTTCCCATTTTGCCAATTTTATTTTTTAGAGAGCTATTTTCTTTTTCCAGTTCACTAATTCTGTTTTTCAAGGATTTGATTTCTTTATCCACTCTTATCTTTAAATGAGTGGGATGACTTATCCAGACTCTCTTGCCAAGCTTCCCTTTCCTTTTCCCACTTTTCTTCTAGCTCTCTTGTGAGAGTCTTTTTAATTTCTTCTATGGGAGTTTTTTGTGTTGAGGACCAGATCATATCCTTCTTTGGGGATTCATCTGGACACAGTCTGTTTTTAGTCTCCTTGGGGTTTAAAAGCTGCTCTCTGTCCATATAGAAGCTATCAATGGTTAAGTTCTGTTTAAATTTTTTGCTCATTTTCTCAGAGAATATCACTCGACTTTTAATGTTTTTTCTTGAAAACACACTATTGTAGGATTCTGGCTTTTAATCCAGTTTGCTATGCACTTTCATTTTATGGGAAAGTTGACTCCATTTACAATTACAGTTAAAAGTACTAATTCTGGATTTCCTGCCATGTTCTTTAACCCAGATTATACTTTTGTTTCCTTTTCTTCTTTCCCTCCTTCCCAGTATTTTACTTATGGGCAACATTTCTCTCAAGCATCCCTCCCCCTTTTTTATACCTTCCCCCTACTATTTCTGTTTTCCCTTTTATTTAGCCTATCCCTTCCCTTTTCCCTTTTCCCCTCCCACTTTTTATAAGGTGAGAGAAATTTCTTTGTGAAACCAAATATTCACCCCTCCTCCCTTCTTCCCCTTAATTATCATAGGTTATTTTTGCCTCTTCCTGAGATGGAATTTCCATCATTTTACCGCCATTTTTCCCTTTTTTTCAGGACAATCCTCTTTCCACTTCTAGTTTCATTTTTGTATTATAATAGTAAAATCAAATTATACATGCACTTTCTATGTATACTCATAATAGAAATACAGTTCTCAAGAATTCTTTTCTTTTTGCCTTTCTATGCTTCTCTTGAATTTTAAATTTAGAGGTCACCTTTTTTTTGGTGTTTATCTTTGGTCTTTTCATCAGAAGTAAATGGAATTCACCTGTTTTGTTGAATGTCCACTTTCTTCTTTGAAAGATAATGCTCAGTTTAGTGGGGTAGTTTATTCTTGGCTGCATTCCAAGTTCCTTTGCTTTTCAGAATACCAGATTCCAGACCCTTTGATTGTTTAAGGTGGAAGCTGCTAGGTCCTGGTTAATCCTTACTGTGGTTCCTTGATATTTGAATTTTTTTTCCTGATTTCTTGTAATAATTTTCCTTGGTCAAATAGTTCTGAAATTTAGCCATGATATTCCCTGAAGTTTTAATTTGGGATCAGGAAGTGTTTGGTAAATTCTTTCAATGGCTATTGTTTCTTCTAGATCTATTTTCCAGGTCAGTCATTTTGCCAAGTAGGCATTTTACATTTTTTTTCATTTTGCTTTGGTTTTGCTTGACTAATTCTTGATGTCTCATTGAGTCATTCATTTCCATTTATTCAGTTAAGATTTTTAGTGAATTATTTTCTTCATTCACTTTTTTTTTACTTTTTATATTTGTGCAATTGAATTTTTAAATGTGTTGTTTTTTATATGTACTCCTGCCTCATCAATAGGCTGGCATTATTAGAAATGAATTGATTTTGGTCTGAGAGAACCCAGCTGCTCTGTACATTATTAATGTGGGAATGCTTTGAATCTATTTGAACTTCTTCAGCATCCAAAACTTACCTGGCTTTTGCACTTAGGAAGAGATCTTTTTTCCCTCTCACATACAACAACATTGTATTGAATATTACTTTGTCTCCAAATCCTAAAATTGCAAGCATGAATCTGAAAGTCCTAGGTCATATAATTCTATTGCATATTTTGGGATGATGAAATGTTATTTTTGAAATATCCCTGTCTCTCACCTACTTCCAGTCAACTACTAAATAACTCTTCTCCCATATGCATAGCATCACTCAAATCTCTCAGAAGTTTTCCTCTTCTAAATCCACATCCAATGTGGAATTGTATCTTTGTTCAACCCCACCATATCATATTTCTGTCATTTTCTTGAAGGCAGACAATCATATTTAATAATTTTCTGTATATCTGTCTTGGAATTTGTTGTGTCACTGTTGGGTAGATGTGTCACTTTTGGATAGATGGATAGATAGATAGATAGACAGACAGATGGATAGATAACATGAATGCAGGCTAAAACTCATGTAGAAAAGCCTCTTCTGAGTAATGCTAAAACCATGACTTTCACTATCATCATTACAGAAAGTCATAATTTATGTATTGGTATTTTATTCTGCTTACATTTATTTCATCATCAGTGCTTATACATGACTATATTCTTGGTGACTGCCATTCTATTTAACTTAATTCATTTCTTAGATTTATAAATTACACTTTTTTCCACATAAAAAAAAAAAACAATGAATGTATTTTACTATTATATAACACACTACATTACTACCCAGAGTGCTAAATGGCATAGTTATAGATTAAAATCATTTGTGCATTTCTTAGACTGCTCAATTTAATATGAGGGAGTGACTTATACAATGAGTTATTATTACCTATAGTGATTTTTACTGTACTCCTATTTCTCTTTTTCCATTCCTGGTATTGTTAAATTATAAGATGTACTGCAGGGAAGTTTATTGTTTGACTTTGATAAATGTTTAAACTATATCTTTTCTAATATTTATCGACATAATTGGGTCTATCAAGCTTGCATTTGACAGAAAGTAAGATTCTTGAGGGTAGGTAATGTTTTATTTTTATCTTTGTATTTGCTGCCTAGCAACAGTTCTTGATTTGTGTTAGTCACCTAATACATGCTTGTTGATTGATTCATATGTTAATGGATTATTTTAGTTTTCAAGATTCCAGAAGTCAGAAATGTACATGACCACATGAATGTGAATACCCGTTCCCTCCAGTGATGCATATTTGAAACTTAAGCAAGACTGATTTTGTGACTTATTTATAAGATTACTATAGTCTATCAAAAATTATCAGAGGCCTTATTATAGTTTCTTGACAACAAATGGATATGTATCAATAATGGTTTTTCAATCTCATAGTGTAGACATTTCCTCCAATGATATAGATACACTGTCATTCTCCTCCGCAATAAGCTCATAATTCCTTCTTATGCCAGAATTTAATATAAACTACACTTTTTGATATCTACATATCTTCATAACCTGAACTCAACATATTGTTTTCATTCTTAATACATACATCATGCCCTTTCATATATTCTATGGTGCATTTAAACTATCTATACTGTTCCTCATACAAGACACTCCATCTTCTTTTTCTATGCCTTTTTGTCAGTTGTTCCACATAAATAGAATGGAATCCCTCTTCACATTTACCTTTTAGAATTTCTTATTTTCTTTGAGGTTCAGCTCAAACATTATCTTTTCTGAAGCATTTCCCAAGCCTCTATTAGAGGCTTGTCCCAAAATATTATCTTCTATTTATGTCTGTGATTTGTATACATTTATATGTTTATGCATTATCTCCCTTGATAGACTATAAGCTCTTTGAGTGCTGGGTCTGGGGCATTTTTTGTCTTTGAATCCCTAATGTCTAATATAATGAATTTCTCTTTTTAAGTAATAAACGAATGCTTATTTTTTTAACCAATTGAAGTAATAATTTCTTGAACTTTAAAACAATTATCACTTTCCTCTAAAGTAAAAATTTGTGTGACTTTGGAGATTTTGGAAATAAATAAGACTAGATATAAAAAGTAAGACATTTAAAAGTAATTTAAGTCAAAGTTTTTTATTATTCTTTTCTAAATAAGCAAATATAGTAACACAGGGCTTTCATAATTTAATAATAGAAGGTCTTAATACCTAGATATAAAATGTTATTTCATTCTTTAGGTAAGCCCTAGGCAAAACTTTGACAAATTTAAAGTAGACAAAGCTTATCATTCTCTCTTTTCCTGTTCTTTTCCCTTCTGTTTCCCCTTTTCTTGCATTCATCTATCCATTTTCCCTTTCTTCCTTTGTTCCTTGTTTTTTTTTTTTCTGTATGTTCTCTGTTTTTCATCTTTCAATAAACATTCAGTAAGTATATGCAACTCTATAAATAATTCAGAACTAATGATAAGTGGAATTCCCAAATTTGGTCACAAGTATAAAGCCAGAAAGATCATCAACATAGGAGGTATTACACAAGCAAATAGTAATATAAAACAGGTTAATAGTGATGTAACAAACAACATGAATCAACATGAAGAATTATACATGTCCATAAGTCCTAGAAATAGTCTAAAACCAGTCTTTTGTCCATTACTTCATGTGTCAGGGAATCCAATGAATCCTATAGATTTTGAAGTCTTATATCAGTCTTATCATTTCTCAGGGAGTCCAATGATTCCTGTGGGTTCTGAAGTTTTATCACATTATTATCAACAATTTTTGATGTTCGTGAGTCAATTAGCATACACATGGTGTTAACAGCCATGCTTTTTCAGTGGTACATGTAGTCAGAGATGGAACCACCTAATGTTTCTTGGGTCTTCGCCATCATTTCTAGGGTCTGCTCCATCTCTCTCCAAAGGACAAGGCAAATACGGCTCATTGACACCCATCTGATTACTTCTCCATCTGTAGAGATACAAGCAAACCCTTTCCCCCAAGTAGTTAACATATCTGGTCCCTTCCATTCACCACTTTCTGGATCTCTCCACATCACCTGGTGATTATTTAAAAATAGTGGAGCTGTTCGCACTGGATACTGCCTTTCCAGTGGGTTATAAAACCTGTCTGCTGGAGCCAGTGCATCTTTGTCAAAAATCAAGAAGTTAATAGTATAAAGAGCTAAATTTAGAAGTTCTCTAGAGTTACTTGTGGTTCCCCTTTTCTTTTGTTTTGGCCAATGACTGGTCTAACTGGCATCTTTAATGACTATATGATCTGAACCCATATCTACCAACCCTTCCAATAATATGCCATTTATATAGATAATGAGCATAGGTTGGTCAGGTATAACAGCTGTAGTCCAGAATATTACTGGATTCTGCTGTTGGGAGTTGGAATCTGGGCAACTCTCACCAGATTGCCTATTAGGAGTCTGTATGTCTACCTGTATTAGTGACTAAGATATTATCTACACATTCCCCAGTTTCCCACCTCAGTGTATGGATGGACACTGTTTTGTAAAAGCACTCTCAGGAGGTGAAATGGTCAAGCCTACTGTGCCTGGAGGCAAAGGATCCATTGGCCAGATAGGGACAGATTTCACCTCTCCAGAGGATATCTCAGTAGTCCCAGCTGCATACAACTCTATTTTCCCTAATTGCAATACCTTTTTTCCATTGATTGCTTTTTTGGCTGATTGATCATGTCTGAATATTGAACAACTAAAGACTCTCTGGGTATTGTGTTGGCTGCCATCATGCCCCACTAGTTTTTTGCCTGGGGCCCTGGATCTGGGCCTCACCTCTTGTTTCTTTGAGTCAATCTACATTCTGATGTCTACTGGGGCTCTAGGGCTGGGCTTCACTTTCTGTTTCCCTGAGTCAATTTACATTCCAAGGCCCAATGGAAGCGACATACAGTTTTGGGGCTTTTTCTCCCACCTGTCTTCTCACTCTATCTCTATGCCAACATTGAACTTTCAGATGCCCTGATTTACCACACTGAAAGCACTGATGAATTTCTCTGGAAATCCTTTGCCAAGAGGAACCCTGTCTTCTCATGTTCTGCATTATAGCCTGGGTATAAAAAGCATTTGTGCCCACTATGGCACAGCATCTTATGATCTCCTCCAAAGGAGCATCTTTGTGTAGTCCTAGAATGATTCTTCTACAAGCCTCATTAGCATTTTCACTAGCAAGTTGTTTGATCATTATTCCTATAGCTGCGTTTTCACCAATAGTTCGTATGAGAGCTGTCTGCAGATATCCCACAAAATCAGCAAAGGGTTCATTTGGACCATGCTCTATTTTTTTGAAGGCTTTCCCACTATCTTGTTTTCCTGGGATGGTGCCCCATGATTTGATAACAGCAGCAGCAATTTGTTCATATACTATCAAAGGGTAATTAATCTGTACTAAAGCGTCTGCATAATGACCTATACCTGCTAGTTCATCAAAGATGACTGGCATATTAATTCCAGATTGCCTGTTTCATTGGTCTTGTATCCTACAGAGTTCACTATACTTCAAGAGCCACAACAAGCTTTCCATGTTCTAAACATCTCCTTGCTATAGATTTCCAGTCACTAAGGGTTAAAATTTCATAAGCCACATTCTCTAATTCCATCTTAACATAAGACCATGTAGTCCCATAAAGAGTGCAACTCTTTTTCAGATCTTTGATAATTTCCAGATAAAAAAGAGTATATCTAATCCTTTCTTGACCTGAAGAGTCAAACTCTTGAATAACAGGGTGGCTTCTATTCTTAAATCAGATATATCCTGTCCCTTTTTAAGTTTTAACCAGTGCCTTTTGTAGTCTTGTCATAGGCTGCTTTATAGGTGGTGTTGATTGTATCACTGCCCCTTCCACTCCTCCTTCCCCCTCCCCCCATGAATGGTTAATTGAGGGGGGTAGGTCAGGGGTGGAGGAATGCCCTAATGGCTCCTGCTGTGAAGCACTCCACTCCTTAATTTCATCAACATTGTACTTAACTCCTTTCTTGTCTAATTCTTCATGCTTTTTAGCTGTTTTATCAGTACCTTCCCCCCCGCTCTTTCTTCTTTTTCCTTATTCTAATACTTATGTAATTCCTTAAAGCCAATTTGTATTAAGATATATATATATATATGTATACATATATATATATATATATATATATATATATATATATAATGTTTCTTTAGGAATTGAATTGGGACCATTATATTGTAATATTCAATTAGTTGCTCTCCTACTAGTTTCCCCTTGTATGGCTTTCATTCTTCTTCCTTTGAGAACCAAGGGGACATGTACTCTAATTTTTCTAAAAGTCCAATGATCTCCTTCCAAGTTAAAATCAAACCTTGGTTTTTTATTTGCTTAACTATGCTTTCTACACACTTCCCTTGGGGTGGGGAATGCTCTTTTCTAAGTAATTTTCCCATTTCAGTTGAAACACTAATTTAGTCCTTAACAAAGTTTCCTTCTTGTCTATTTTTGTACTCATCCTAATTTCCTGGTCAGGGAGACTTTTCCACTGAACTCAGGATCATGTCAGTCTGGACTGCTGAGTGTAAATCTTTATTTCCACATTCAGGCTCCAAAATGTAATGTTCTGGTTAGCTTTCTGCAGGTCTCAGGACCAGCCTTGGTTTGAACAGAATAATCTCCACAAGAATAGTCAGGAATAAATTCATAGTCTTTATTATCTCCTTCACAATCTGCCTCCTTCTCCTGGGGCCTGACAAGCTTTCTGGAGGCCCTCCAGAATGGGTCTTGGTTTCAATGGAGGAAATGCAGGAGGCTGGACAGCCACCAGAGGCTGGTCCAAAATGGAATGTCTATGGCTAACTTTGTCCTCAGTTTATATACTCTATTACAAGTATATCATTACAGTACACTGAGTATAAACCAATCATTATATCACTAGGGAACCATTATTTGTTGTAGGATTAATTCAGTCATATTGAACCAGAGAACTTACATACTAAACTCGATAACCATTGTATTATGAGTTCCACTGAGTTAACACCTTGTTGTAAGAATTCTTGTTTCAAGTACATTTCTCCAGAATTCTGGCCAGTTACACAGTTTTATACAAAAGATATAATAGAAGTGACACATTTTTGAAAAGTGCTAAGAAATCAACTTTCAAGATATTTGAAAGATACAAAGAAAGCTAAAAAATATTGACTTTTAAAAGGTGATTGAATCTATTATTGGTAAGTACCAATTGCTATCATTAATTTCTCATGTATTTAAAATTTTCACAATTAACATTCATATACATTTTAAGGGGTCACAATGAAAATATCAGAAAAGGTAATTGACTGGCCTTTATATATTTGAGTACTATTTCTGGAATTGGAATGCTGCCCCAGAAACTACTCCACCTAATCTTCATTAAGAAATGATCTCAGAAGGCTCTTTACCTTGAAATTTACTTTATGTGTGTCATGTCAATATACTATGTCAATATAACATCTAAGGACAATAAAAAGTTCAAAAATAATAATAATCTGTAATAATAATGATGGATGATGATGATCTTCCCAAGTCTCTTACTTTCTTAATGCTGTCTAGAACAAGATCATAGACACTGGAATTCTTATCTACAGGACATCATCCAAGGCTAGAGCCTGCTTCAAATAGTAATCATACTGAGTAATTTAATATACTTTGCATGGGAATCAAGAAACTCTCTTATTATGTAATTATTTATCTTGGGTTTTCAATTTCTGTCTGTCTCTCTATTAGATACTTACTATGTGCCTTTGCAATTATTTTGCTATCACTAGGGAAGTAAAGACAAGAAAACTCAGTCCATGTCCTCAGGAAACTCACATTCTGATGTGGAAGACAGCGTGCAAAAACCTTATAGACATCCAAAATTGAGACAAGGCAAGAGGAGGTAATCTCTAAGGGAATACACTTTAGTGAGAATGGACCTGGAAGGATTTCTTGCAATTGGTAAATTGGCACAATGGAAACCGTATTGGGTCTGGAGTCAGGAAAGCTCATCTTCCTTTGTTCAGAACTGACCTTATTAGTTGTATGATCCTGGCCAAGTCACTTAATTCTTTTACCTGTTTTCTCGTAAGCTGAAGGAAATAGGCTGGAGAATCAAATGGAAAATCACTCCATATCTTTATTATCATAAAGAGTCAAACATCACTGGAAAATGACTTAATGATCTTTAGGTAATTAGGAGATCAGTTGTTTGTTCCTTCACATTGGTCTTTTTAGACCACTCTTCCTCTTTGGAATTATTTTTGTGTTTTTACAGATTTTACTTTGAAGAGTTTTTCATTTCATACTCTCTAGAATTTTAATGCAGTTAACTTACTTATCTTTCTTTGAACCCATTGCAATCTGTTTTCTCAAAATCTCAGATGCAAATCATCCTATACCCAGTTTTCCTCTTATCACAAATTCTAAAATGGAATTGTCACATTCTTCCAAGTTCAACATTAAATCAATTAATTTTTCCTTCCTGATAAGAATTTGGTCAATATGAACATTTTTTTCTTATAGTTTCCCCTACTTTTTGCAGCACTAACACAACCCAAGAATATTTTAGCTGTGATGCTTTTTGAAGATTTTTAGTAGACAATTGAGAAACAGAAATCTTTCATCATTGCTACAGCAAGTTTCCATGTGATGAGTATATTCTGTTCCCAACTCTTATCATCCTTTTTTCCCTGTTAAGATAGCTTATGTTTTGTTTGTATTCTCTCCCTTGACCTCATCTTCATTTATGTGCTCTTGAGCTGCTTATTATTTCTTTGCTACTAGAATTTCCTTATATACTTATATTCTCAATATATAACTTTTTAATCCACCCACTTCTCACCCCTGATCTATTCTGTCCCTTTTGAATTAAGTATAAATTTCTGATATGAATTTCAATTGTATGTATTTTATGTTTCTCCAAGCATCTCTGTGCTTGAATATCTAATTCACTTGTTTCTCTTCACATGAATCATGGCAAGTAGCTAATTGTTATGAGGTCTGCTTATCTTCACTCAGTAACCTCTCCTTTAAGGTTCATTCAATACATGTTTTTCACCCAGCCACAACTCTTTCAGGTTTTGTCTGTAGACTTCCTAAACATTTCCCCCTCTTCCTCAGTGAGACACAGCCTGATTCACAGCATGGTCTTTCTTTTCTCCTCAACCATTTTTTTTTCATAACAGTGTACTACAACATACATATTAATACTTCCTCAAATAAAATACCCTAAACTCTAGATTCCTCTATTAACTCATCTACAATATTCTACTCTGCCCCACCACAGCTACACCCGGAGATAATCATACTTCTGATCACCCACAAGTATTATACATCCCTGTTCATAAACTTTGGAATTACTTTGATCATAATCTGTTATCATTCACTTATACCTCATCCTTGCAATACGCTCTTAACTGAGAACCTTGCCTCAAATTCCACTGAAAAAAAATTGAAGCCACTTTCAAAAAGCTCTTTTTTTTCTGTTCCTCATTTCATATTACACAAATACTTTCTGCCATAATTTCTTCCTTTGCTTTTTTTTTCACATGAAGTGGCCTTTCTCCTTGCCAAATTTACCCTTCTGTATGGATAAAGGACTCCATTCCATTCCTTCTTCTCCAGAAGACTGATCAACTCCTCTATTCTTACTCTTTCACTAACCTATAATCTTTTCCTCTCTACTATATTCTTCCTTATTTCCTGCAAATAAGCCCATATTTCCCCCATTTCCAGAACATAATAAAATAAAAAAAAAAACCTTGCTTGATCCGTTCGTCCCCACTAGTCATCTTCCATTCCTCTTCCTTTCTATGGATTAAAAATAGTTTTAAAAGCCATCTAAAATAGGTCCCTCAGCTTCCTTTCCTCTCACTCTCTTCTAAGTTTTTGCAATCTTTCTCATTTCATCATTCAACTGAAATTATTCTCTCTAAAGTTATCAATGATCTCTAAATTGCCATATCTACTACTAACCTTTTATCAATCCTCTTGCTTGTTGATCTCTCTGAAGAAATTGATAATGCATTACATTTTTGGCTCTCCATTCTCTAAACATCTGTTAAACTCTCCTAACTTTCTCCATATCAATTTTTTCACTTTTAAATCCTTCTGTTATTTTGGGTATCACTTCATTTGGTCTATTATTTTAAAGAAAGGAAAGATGAGACTTCATTCCTTTAGATACCTCTGGAAGGAGACTATATTGAACTTTGTGCAGATGTTACAATTACTTTGTTGTGGAAGAAAAGAAACATCATATAATCTCTGAAGTTCATTGTAAAATTCTGTTTCTTCATGGCTTCTGGAAGTGAGATCATTATTTAGTTGTCAGCTTTGCTAAAAGGGCATGGAACCAATAGCTAGAACAAACTCAAAGTCATCATT
This sequence comes from Sarcophilus harrisii, assembly GCF_902635505.1. NCBI lineage: Eukaryota > Metazoa > Chordata > Mammalia > Dasyuromorphia > Dasyuridae > Sarcophilus > Sarcophilus harrisii. The sequence continues at coordinate 78,182,624 of NC_045430.1, forward strand.
TTTTTTATTTGTGAAAGATAACTAATATTAAAATATTTGTGAATATGTGTCTCAATGTAATTCAATATTACTGTTAGCCTATATGATTATCATTCTTTCTCATATGCATAAGTTCACAGAGATAATACATCTGATTCACACAATAATTATTTACTCTGAACTAATACACTGTTGAGGTTGTGGATCATTTTTTCAATTTTCTGAACCTGCCCACAACATGATTTCTTATAGGCACCTGGCTGAGTTAATCTGCATTCTGAATTAAACCATTTTATTACTTTGACTTCAACTGCCTATTGGAGGCTTGAGTTCAAAGAACCAAAAGAGGTGGTGATCTTATTTGATGAAGGTCATTTAAATAACTGATTTTTTTTAACAATGAATAAAACATTGTGAAACTTGGAAACATATACATATATCTCTGAACAAGCATGGAATTTTAGAGAAGGAAGGAAACAGAGATGACTTTGCCTCCTTCTAAACACTTTAAAATAACTCACCTATACTGAATTTGAGTTGAAGCCTTTTACACCAGGCAGGGAAGAAAGCCTTTAGGGTTTCTTTATTTTTGTAATGAAATGACATTATCAAAATAATACTTTATTTAATCTCTCCATTGTAGGCAGGATGAATTAGAGAGAGGCTGGAAATAAATAGACCATTAGGAACACATTCTAAGTGTTCAGCTTTAAATGAATGAAACAAACTAAGTATTTGCATAGTCATAATAGAAGGTGGGATTTGAAAGATATGAGAGAAGGGAATAAGTATTTTGGGTTCACTACCTAGATGTAGAAATATGTTAAAAGCAGCAAGATGGTATAATTGTTAAAATTTTGATTTTGAAATCACAAAGATATAAGTGCAAATCCTACCTCAGATACTAAGTAGATATGTAATACAATCTCTCGAAATCTCTCAGCCTCTTTCCTTATCTATATTATGAAGATAAATATAGCATCTGTTTCATATCATTATTTTGAGAATCAAACAAATATATAAAATACTTTCAAAATTTTAAAGCAATATATAAATGTTATCTTTTGTTGTTGTTAGATGAGAGAGAAGTTGAAGTTAAAAATGACAGTAATGATTTGAGCCTTACTGATTAGGAGAATGGTGATATAATTTATAGAAAATATGTTTTGTAGAGAAACTGTTATTTCATTTATACAGGAAATTTTCAGTCAGAAAAGGTCCTTTATCAAATGCAATCCAATTTCTAGGCTGCAAATTATACTTTGAGGAAGTTGCCTACAGTAACAAAAGATTTGAATCTAGCTCTACATAATTCTGAAGTTTGCTTTATTTTACCATGTTACTTCATTATTTTTATACTACAGCTCACTCTTCTTTTGAACTTTTAAAAATTAATATTGAGGGTGTAATTACTCTTCTAGTCACCCAGATTCAAAACCTCACTGTCAATGTTCTCAACTCCACATTCTTATGCACACAATTTATCTAATAAGTTGCCAAATTTTGTTATTTCATTTCCACCATATATCTTCTTGCATATATTCTTTCTTCATTGTTCACACAATCATTAGCTTAGATTAAGCCTTCACAACTTCTTGTCCAGAATATTACAATAGCTTCCTATTTTTCACTTTACCTTATTCTCCTTTCTGCTGTTTTTCATCCACTAAGTTGACAACTGAAGTGTTTTCCTAAAGTAATGGGTGATCTTTTATACCTTCATACTCAACAATCTTTCAAAGATTAAATAGCAACTCATTTCTTTAGCGTTTAAAGCTCCTTGTAACTGAAATCTTTGTTATCTTTCCTGCCTTCTTACATAATAGTCCTCTCTAAAAATCTATCTTAAAAGAGCTTGTGTTCTAACAAGGGAAACAATAAGTTCAAAACATAATCAAATGAATGTATAATCTCATTGATTCAAGAGTTTTCTCCCAGTTCATAGATGACAACATATTTAATCCTATTTTATATAAGACTCATCCACGAGCTTGCATAAAGTTCATGGCAGGTTCATGGCACCTATTATACTAGAAACTCTCCTCACCTTCTCTTGATATTGGAACGATAGTAGTGGATTACTTTGGGTATCAATATGTCATTACACACTCAAGGCATATATAGTATATACACACATGCATGCATAGATCCACACATGTGCATATGTAAAATACACACATGTACATATATGCACAATATAACACACTGTGCAATATATATATATATATATATATATATATAACACATATCTGTTTGTATATATACATGCTATATCACTTTCTTATGTCTCAGTTTTCTTTGATATAAAAATTAGAATATTAACACACTTCATTATCTCAAAATATTACTGTGATGAAAGCATAAGTTTATTTGCAAAACCTTTGTTAAGTACTTTGCAAATATTAAAAAGTTAATGAAAAAGGAACTAGTCTACTTATTATGTTATGTATACAATGAGCCACTTAAAATGGAGTAAGGGAAAAATTTTAAAAACAAAATAGAACTGGATGCAATATACTACAATGATTGAATTTGTAAGCATATGGGAATTTTAAATTTTGAACCCAATTCTTGATTATTCTCTACAATGCACTTCAGATTTTGTTTTTTACAATAGTCCCTGCCCCATTACAGTGTTTTCATTTTTGCTGTTAAGCTTCATTGTATGTGTTTATACTCATCTTTAGATTGTAGCTCCTTACGGGCAGGCACCATCATTGTTTTCTATTCATATTTATAATCTCATCACTTAGCACAGTGTTTAGCACATAGTAAGAATTCTTAAAAGTATTTTTAAAATAATGGAAATTATATTCTTGCATTCCCATTCCATATTATTTTGCCAAAAAAAGAAAAGAAAAACAAATTACTTTTAGCACTATATAGTCAAGTAAAATATCCACTCATTGATTGTTTACTATAAATATACACATATACATGTGTGTAATATCCAAGCATACAGCACAGTGAGAATGTTTACATATAATATGCATGTATATAGATGCATGTGTACATATCTGTATATGTATATATACATTTGTGTATATGTGTATGCATTTTTCTACATTCATTTCTCTGTCTCCTTTATTACCATAATCTGTCCATTTAATTCTTCATTTTAAATTCATCTTCTCTGTGTTTTATGACTAGTCCTCTGAAATAGCTCTTAAAGATTTCAAAATCATTTGTCATTACAGTATTGTTATCATATTGTTCATTTAGTTCTTTTCATTTTGTTTTTTATCAGTTTACAAAACACTTAAAATTGTTTTGTAATGTTGAAAATACAGAATAAATTGTCCTGATTCTAATTACTTTGGTTTGTACTAATTTGAATGTCTTCTTATGTATCTTTGAATTTATTTCCTCATTATTTCACAATAATAGTCTGTCACATTCATCTACATTTTACTCAGTCGTTTATCTAAAAAAAAAAAAAAAAAAAGGGTTGCTCAAATTTCCAGAAAATTTTGGCATCAGAAAAAAGTTGGTATAAATTTTTTTTGTACACATTGGACCTCTTTCAGATGTCTTATTTCTTTTGAGTATGGGTAGACATAAATAATTGGTTCACAGGGCATGTACTGCTTAGAGCAACTTTTTACATATAATTCCAAGTTGATTTCTGGTATGATTTTACCAATTCACAGGTCTACCAACAATATGCCTGCTTTCCCACAATCCCTTAAACATGTAGCATTTTCCTTTTCAGTAATTTTCCAAATATGTGGGGCATATATAGAATGTCAGTATTGCTTTAATTTTCATTTCTCTAAGTTAATAATTATTAGAGTGAACTTTTATGTAGTAATAGCTTGGTTTCTATCACTATTCATATTCTTAGAGCAATAGGTGACTTCTTATTTTTATAAAATTCCACATATAATTTGAAATGAACTCTTTGGGGAAATTTTGAGCAAAACTTTTTCTCAGTTTTTTTTTCTCTTTTTGTGTTTTATTGTATATTTTATTTTTGTGTGAAACAATTTTTAATTTTATGTATTCAAATTGATCGATTTTATCTTTTGTGATAAAACACATATGTATTTAGTCATGAAGGTTTTCATGAACCATAAATCTATATATATATTTTGGTTATTTGTCTCTAATATTATGCTAAATCCAATTTCTTACATAATATTGTACAATTTTGCCTTATTTCTTTGAAGAGTATTATTTATCTGTCCCCAAAATTGAAGCTTTTATCAGAATACTTGGATGTAAAAGGTTATTCCAGTTTACTGCTTTTCTTCTAATCTTGTCTGCACTGGTTTCGTTTGTACAAAATTTTTTAATGAATTAATACAAAAATTATCCATAATTTAATGTATTTCTTCTTTGGCCACAAATTCTTCCTTTCTCCATGGATCTGAGAGGTAGACAATCCTTTATCCTTCTAATTTGCTTATAGTATTACTCTTAGACAAAAAGAATTGATAAAGCAGAATGCTGATTAAGATTCTAACAAAGTCTCTATTAAACTAAATACATCAAAGTGACAGAATAATTCTTATATGTATTGCAATCTTGTACATTCTTCTTAGAATATAAAGACAAAGGCAAGAATAAGTAAAGCACAATCTGGGGTTATTAGGACGGAAAACAGATTTAGAATTTAACCATAAATGTAATGGGAAACTCCCCATAAAAGAAGAGGAGATAGAACTGGATCAAAAAGTCAGAACCCTACAATATTTTTTTACAAAAACACATTTTAAAGCAGGGGATACATATAGAGTAAAGGTAAAAGGCATGAAAAATCTATTATGCTTCAGGTGAAGTCAAAAAACAGGGGTAGCCATCCATCTCAGATCAAGCAAAAAGTAAAATTATCTAATTAAAGAATAAGAAGGGGAAAACCCCCAAAAGGGTGCATAAACAACGAAGCAATATCAATATTAAACAATTACCAAGTGAGCACTGAATTCCAAAGGGAAGTTAAAGAGGCAAAGAAGAAAAGCAAAAATTTAATATAGGAGACCAACCTTTACTCCAAATTGAAAATCAAACCCAAAAAATAAAAGAAATTAAATAAAGAATATTGAAAAATTAGGTATGTTGGATCTTTGGGAAAATTAATGGAGAAGGAAATATTTTTTTCCCAGTTGAGGACTATTCAAAAATTTGACCTAATGGGAAAAAATAAAATTTAAAGAAAGAGAATTATAAATGCTTTTTTTGATCATGATGAAAAAAACATTCAACAAAAGTTAGGAAATAGACCAAAAGTAATTAGAAACAAAAATCTCACTTTTTTTTTTTTTTTTTTTTTTTTTTATTTAAACCAATTTAAGGATATAACATGGGTAACTTTAAGATTAACTTAAACCTCTTTTCCAATTTTCACCTCTTACCACCCCCACCCTCCCTAAATGGCAGGATGACCAGTAGATGTTAAATATATTTAAAATAAACTTAGATACACAATAAATACAAAAAACATTATTTTGCTGTACAAAAGTAGATCTGAATTATTGTACATTAGCTTTGAAGAAATCAAAGATGCATGTGCATAAATATAGGGGGAATTCAATTAATGGTTTTTATATTCCCAAGTTCTTTCGGGAATTAGTTCAGTTATTACTGCTCCATTAGAAATGATTTGGTTTGATCTTGTTTTGGGGATGGCCGATCCATGGATTATCATCTAGTATTGTTGTTGAAGTATATAATGACTCCGTTTCCCTCCATTTCACCGACAGTTCGTTAATCTCCAGGCCTTTCTGAAATCATCCTGTTGGTCACTTACAGAACAGTAATATTCCATAATTTTCATAACCACAATTTTTAGCCATCTCAATGATAACCATTGTTTCAGTTTTACCACTACAAAAGGGCTACAAACATTCAACATACTGGTCCCTTTCCTTCTTTATAATCTCTTTGGGATAAATCCAGTAGTAACACTGCTGGATCAAAGGGTATCACAGTTTGTCTTTTTGAGCATAGTTCCAAACTACTTCAAAATGGTTGGATTCTTCACAACTCCACCAACAAAATCAATGTCCCAGTTTTCCCAATCCCCTCCAACAATCATTTTTTTTCCGCATCCCAATCACGGTGTGTATGGTATTTAGAGTTGTCTTAATTTGATTTCTCTGATTAATAATGACTTGACACTTTTATGACTAGAAATGTTTCAATTTCTTCATCTAGTTTCTGTTCATATTCTTTTGTTTTCAATTGGAGAAAGGGATTTTTATAAATTAGGTTAATTCTTATATTTTTGGAAATGAGGCCTTTATCGAACCTTTGACTGTAAATATTTTTAGTTTATTGCTTCCCTTCTAATCTTGTCTGATTAGTTTTGTTTGTCAAAGCTTTTCAGTTTGGTATAATTGAAATTTTCTATTTTGTGATCAGTAATGATCTCTAGTTCTTTGTCATAAAAACCTTCCCTTCCCAGGTCTGGGGGGTAAACTATCCATTTTCTAATTTATTAATAATTTCATTCATCTAGGTCATGAACCCATTTTGACCTTATCTTGGTATCGGCTTAAGTATGGATCATCCTAGTTTCGCCTATTAGTTTAATTTTCCCAAAATTTTATCAAACGTAAGTTCTTATCCCAAAGTGGGATCTTTGGGGTTTTCAAAATAGGTTGCTATATTTGTTGATGTTTTATCCCTTTGAACCTAATCTTTCCACGATCAATAATTATTCCTTAGCCAATCAAATGTTTTGGTAATGTGCCATAGTATAGTTTTAGATCTGGTACAGCTGCCACCATCATTTGATTTTTTTCATTAATTCCTGAAATTTTACCTTTTGTTTTTCCATATGAACTTTGTTTTATTTTTTCTAGGTATTAAAATAGTTTTTGGGACTCTATTGGTATAGGCTAAAAAATAGATTGTTTAGGTAAATTGTCATCTTTATTATATTTCTCCCCTATCCAAAACATTTTAATATTTTCAATTGGTTAGACGACTTAATTTGGTTGAAAAGTGGTTGAATTTTGCTCTAAAGTTTTGATTTTCCCTTGGGATGATTCCTAAATATTTTATATTATAGTGTTCTTTTGGAATTTTCTTTTGTAACTCTGACTGTTGGATTTTTTAGTGATATATAAAATGCTGTGCTTATGGGTTTTTTTTTCCACAACTTTCTAAAGTTGTGATTATTTCTAATAACTTTTAGCAAAGAATCCCGGGGTTCTCTAAGTTACCATCATTCATCGGCAAAGGGTGATAATTCTTCCTCATTGCTATTTTATTCCTTTAATCTTTTCTCAGCTCTTATTGCATAGCTAGCGTTTCAATCAATTTAAATAAAGGATGTGGCAACCTTTTTACTCAGATCTTACGGGAATGGTTGATTTTTCCATTACATATGATGCACTGATGGTTTTAAATAGATGCTTTCGTTATTTTAAGGAAAGTCCAATTCCTATACTCCAAGTGTTTTTAATAGGAATGGATGTTGGATTTTTATCAAAGTTTTTCTGCATCTATTGAGATGATCATATGGTTTTTTTAATTTGTTTTGCAGGCCAATTATTTGATGTTTTCTATTAACCAGCCCTGCATTCCTGGTATAAATCCTTTGATCATAGTGTATTATCTTGGGATGATTTTTGTAGTCTTTTTTTAATATCTTAAAGGATTTTAGCATCAATTCATTAGGAGATTGGTCTAAATTTTCTTTCTGTTTTAGCCTAGGTTTAGGTATCATACCATTCGGCATAGAAGGGAATTTGGTGGACCCTTATTCCCTATTTTATCAAATAATTTTATAGCATTGGGGAATTGTTCTTTAAATGTTTGGTAAAATTCACATTAAATCCATCTGGTCCATTTTTTCTTAGGGGTTGTTTTTGCCTGTTCTATTTCTTTTTCTGAAATGGGATATTCAACAAACCTTCCTCTTTAGTCTGGGAAGTCGTTTTTTAGGATATCCATTTCATAGGTTATCAAATTTATTATAAAGTTGAGCAAAATAACTCCTTATTATTTCTTAATTTCCTCTTCATTGGTGAAATTCTCCTTTTCATTTTAAGACTACTAATTTATTTTCCTCCCTCCTTTTTTAATCAGTTTACCAAAGGCATCTATTTTTTTTTCCGAACCAAGTCTTAGTTTTATTAATTAGTTCAATAGTTTTTTTACTTTCAATATTTTTTAATTCTCCTTTTAATTTTAGAATTTAATTTAGTATTTGATTGGGGTTTTAATTTGGTCTTTTTTAGTTTTTTAGTTTGACCAATTCATTAATCTTTTTTCTTTCTCTGTTTTATTCAAGTGTCAAGGATATAAAATTCCCTTTATTACCCTTTGGCTCATCCCAAATTTTGTGTTCTCATCATTGTCATTATCTTAGGAAATTATTAATTGTATCTATAATTTGCTGTTACCAATCATTCTTTAAGATGAGATTTTTAGTTTCCAATTACTTTTTGGTCTATTTCCCCAACTTTTTTTTGAATAGTTTTATTGCATCATGATCTGAAAAGAAAGCATTTACTATTTGCTTTCTTGCATTTTAATTTAGGTCTTTATGTCCTAAATATGGTCAATTTTAATAGGTTCCATGAACTGCTGAGAAGAAATATATTCCTTCTATTCCATTCAATTTTCTCCAAAGATCCAACATACCTAAATTTTTCTAATATTCTATTTACTTTTTAATTTCTTTCTTATTTGTTTTGTGGTTTGATTTGTCTAATTTGAGGTAAGGTTGAGATTCCTATTTCGTTTGTTGTCATTTTTCTTGCACTTTTAACTTCTCCTTTAGGAAGTTGGTCCATCCATTGCATATATTTTAATATTGATTTGCTTCTTTTTATCCCCTTTGCAGGATTAGTTATTCCTTATCTCTTTTAATTGTTTTACTTTTTATCTGAGATAGGATGGCTCCCCTCTTTTGACTTCACCTGAAGAAATGATTTTGCCCAGCCTTTTCTTTTACTCTATATGCATCCCCCCGTTTAAATGTTTTCTTGTAAAAACTATTGTAGGTTCCTTTTTGATCCAGTTCTATCTGCCTCCTTTTGGGGAGTTCATCCCATTTACATTTTTAAAGTTATTACTAAATCTGTATTTCACCATCCATGCCCAGATTGTGCTTTCTTATTCTTGCCTCCCCCAACCCTCTTTTCCCCTTTTTAAATTATGTCCCCTCTTGTATCACGATACTTATCCCTTTATAATCCCTCCCTCCCCCCTTTGGTCTTTCCCCCTTCCTTCCCCTTATTTCTTTTCTTTTCCCTTTTTCCTCTCCCTTTTTAATGAGGCGAGGAAATTTTCTAAAACAAATGTCAATTATTTTTCTTTTGAGCCAACTCTGATGAGAGTAAGATTCACCAATGTTTCCTCCCCTCTCTAAATTCCCTCAGATATGATAAGTTTCCTTAGCCTTTTGTGGGATGTGGTTCCCCCTTTTTTATCCCCTCCTTCCCACCTTATTCTGCCATCTCCCTTTTCCATATCACTTCCCTTTTATGTTATATGTACAATCAAATTATACATTATTCTTTTAATCCACAAAAAAATACAATTCTCAAGAGTTATTTTACCTTTTTCCATCTCTTGGTTCTATTCTTGGAATCAAATTTTTTTAGTTCTGGTTTTCTTCAGAAACAAATGGAATTCATTTGTTTCATTAAAACCATCTTCTTCCCTGGAAGAAAATGCTCAACACTGGGTAGTTTATTCTTGCTGATCTCGTTCTTGTGCCTTTCGAAATTTTCCACCCTTCTTTCCTTTAATGTAGAAAGCAGCCAGATCTTGGGGATCCTTATTGTGGCACCCGTATTTAAATTTTTTTGGCTTTTGTAAAATTTTTTTCCTTAATCTTATAGTTCAAAGCCCCAATATTCCTTGGGTTTTTTTTTAGGGTTTCTTTCAAAGGTGTTCATGAATTTTTAATGCCTATTTTACCTTCTGATTCTATTACATCGGGAATTATCTTTGATGATTTCTTGTAAAAATATCTAGGCTCTTTTTTTCATCATAGTTTTCAGAAAGTTAAAAACTTCATCTTAAAAGAATGATTTGGGAAGGAGCAAATTATAGAACAATTAATAATTTCCCAAGAAATGCAATGATGAGAACAATAAAATTTGTGGGATGCAAAAGCGGAATAAAGGAATTTTATATCCCTTACAGGCTTACTTGAATAAAACAGAAAAAAGATTAATGAATTGGGCCAACTAAAAACTAAAAGAAGACCAAATTAAAAACCCCAATCAAAACTAAATTGGAAATTCTAAAATTGGAGTTAAAAATATTGAAAAAAAAACTATTGAACTAATTAATAAAACTGTTGGTTCTTAAAAAAAAATAGATAAGCCTTTTAAATCTGATTAGAAAAAGGAGGGAGAAAATGAAATTAGTAGTTTAAAAATGAAAAAGAATTTCCACCAATGAAGAGGGAAATTAAGAAATAATAAGGAGTTATTTTGCTCAACTTTATGCCAATAAATTTGATAACCAAGTGAAATGGATGATACCCAAAAAAAGACTTAATAAAGAGGAGGAATTTGTTGAATGTCCATTTCAGAAAAGAAATAAAACAATTAAAAATTGAAAAAACCCAGGACCAGATGGATTTACATTTTTTACAAACATTTAAAAGAACAATTTCCCAATATTTTATTTGATAAAATAGGGAATGAAAGGGTCCCTCCAAATTCCTTTATAACAAGACATGGTACTGATACCAAACCAGGTATGAAAAAGAGAAAAAAGTAACCAATCCAAAAATAAATTAAAATCTTAAATAAGATATTAGAAAAAAAGATGAAAATCATCTCAGATGTACAATAATCAAAGGTTTAACCAGGTCCAGGGCTGTTCAATATTGGAAAACTACTATAATTGGCCATTTAATAAAAATTAAAAAAACCATATGATCATCTAATATGGAAAAAGCAGATAAACCAACATCCATTCATTAAAAACCTTGAAGAAGAATAATTTTCCCTTAAAATAATCAGCAGCATTATTTAAAACCATATAACATCATATAAGGAGAAACCCAACCATTCCCAAAAATCTGGAGGAAACAAAATTCAGTATCACCATTACTATTTAATATTGTATTAGAAACGCTACTATACAATAAGAGCGAAAAGATTAAAGGAAAAGAAACAATGGAAAGCCAAATTATCCTCTTTTAAATGACATGATTAAATATTGAAACCCCAAATTCTTAAAAAGTTTGAAATAACCACAATTTAAAATTTTTATAAATAAACCCCATTCATTAGCATTCTTATATTCACTAACAAAATCCAACAGTCAGAGTTACAAAAGAAATTCCATTTAAAGTAACTAGTAACATAAAAATATTTAGGAATCATATGCAAGGAAAATCAAAACTTTTTGGCAAAAATTAAAGACCACTTTTCCCACAAATTAAGTCGTCAACCAATTGGAAAAATTAATTTTTAAAATAGTCAGCAAATATAATAAAAGACTTTACCTAAATTAATCAATTTATCTATAAATCAGACCCCAAAAACTATTTTAATGACCTGAAAAATAACAAAAAAGTTCATATGGAAAAACAAAAAGGTCAAAATTTCAAAATTTAATGAAAAAAAAATCAAATGATGGTGGCCGTACCAATTTAAAATTATATTATAGGCACAGTTAAAAACTATTTGTATTGCTAAGGAATAAATTAGTTGATCAGTGGGAAATTAGGTTCAAGGAAAAACATCAAAAAATAAACCTAGTCTTTGAAAACCCAAGATCCCACTTTGGGAAAAACTTACTTTTGATAAAAAATTGCTGGGAAAATTGGAAACTAATATGGCAGAAACTAAACATTGATCCATACTTAACCCAAATAACCAAGATAAGGTCAAAAGGGTTCAGCCTAGGATAAGAATGAAATTATTAATAAATTAGAGAATAGGGTTTACCTCTCAGACCTGTGGAAGGGAAGGCATAAAAAGAACAGAGATCATTACTGATCACAAAATAGAAAATTTCATTATACCAAACTAAAAAGTTTTTGCAAACAAAATAATCAGACAAGATTAGAAGGAAGCAATAAACTGGGAAAATATTTTTATAAAAGGTTCTATAAAGGCCTCATTTCCAAAATATAGAAATTAACTCTTAATTTTAAAAAAACCACCCTCCAATTGAAAAACAAAGGATATGAACAGACAACCAGATGAAGAAATTGAAACTATTTCAGTCATATGGTCTCCAAGTCTTTTAATCGGAAAGAAATTAAGACAACCTAAGATACCAGACACACCGTCGATTAGAAAATGACAGGAAAAATGATGATTTTGGAGGGGATATGGAAAACTGGGAATTGATGCCAGGGTGGAGTTTGGAACGAATCCAACCATTTTAAAGTAGTTTGGAACATTGTTTAAATTCAACCCTTTACCACAGGTTCACTGGGATTATATCCCAAAAAGACTATAAAGAGGGAAAGGGACCAGGCACGAAAATTTTTGGCAGCCCTTTTGTGGTTAAAAATGGAAATGAAGGTTCCATGTTGGAGAATGGTTGAAAAATTTGGAAGAAATTGGAATATTACTGTTCCAAGAAATGACCAACAGGAAACAGGGCCTGGAGAGCCCAGAACGTGCGGTAAAAAGCAGGACCAGAATCATTATAACTTCAACAAAATTATAATACCAGTTCTGATAGATCAGGCCATCCTCCAACGAATCAACAAATCATTTCTAATGGGCAATGAACTAAATAGCTTAAAAAAAGAACTCTGGGGAAGACTAAAAACCATTAAATTGAATTCCCAATCCCATATTTATACCTCATTTTATTTCCTTCACAAGCTAATTTACAATATTTCAAGTCTGATTCTTTTCACACAAAAAAACGTTTTTATATACTTATTTGTATCTAATTTATATTTTAATATATTTAACATCTACTGGTCATCCTGCCATCTAGGGAGGGGTTGGGTAAGAGGTGAAAAATTGGAACAAGAGTTTTGGCAATTGTTAATGCTGTAAAGTTACCCATGTATATATCCTGTAAATAAAAGGCTATTAAATTAAAAGAAAAGAATATAAAGACAAAGGAAAACATTAATAAACCTATGTTTCTTTCATTGTCATAAAATGTGAACAAAATTAGTTAGTCATAATCTCTCATATTCCCTAAAGAGACAAAAATAGTTGAACAGACTCTAAAGTTTAACTAAGTCAGGTTCAGTATTACACTATATTTAGAGAGTCCACAATTAGGCTAAAAGAAAAGGACATTTACTTATTACTAGAGTCATCATCAGCCGAGAATCTTCCTTTTGACTTATCTAAGGAAAACAAGGCTTCAAGTAAATTTTCATATCCCATTGATCTATCAGGTTAAAAAAAAAAACCTCCCAACTAGATGAAAGAGCCCTAACCTTTTCTTAATATTATTATTCTATCAGGAAGACTTTAATTCAGTGAGATTAGTATTAACAGAAGACAGAAATTTAGTTAGCCTAAAGTGTCTGGAAAAAAAGCTCAGTGACCCAAATAATAAAAATTAACAAAAGTAATAACATAGCTAATATAAGCACATCATAGACATAACCCATAATATAGCTAATTCACAAATTCATGACATTAAGATTTAATATAAATTTATAATTGAGGGAAAAAAAAAACAGATCATAGATTGGAAAATTTTTGAAAATTACCATACATCCTTATGAAAATGTTATACGCTCCATTTTACAAATGGCAATTTTTACAGTCTTTTTTATCCTCTCAAAACCATTAGTTTCTTTTTCTTTTTTCTTTTGTTTTAATGCTTTTTATTTTCAAAACATATGCATGGATAATTTTTCTTTTTTTATTGACATATTTTAGTTTACTGAAGAAACTACAAATTCCTTTAAAATCCAATTCATTCTGGAACACATGTAACCTCAAATCTTGAGGAGCACATATTCTGTTAGATTCTACCAAAATAAAAAGGCTTCAAGTATGGGCCTAATTATGACTGTTGCAACAATATATTTGAGGAACTGTCAAGCTAAAGTTCTTGGAAACTTTTTTCCTCCATAATTATAATTTTTTTATTGACAGAATCCATGCCTGGGCAATTTTTTACAACATTATCCCTTGCACTCACTTCTGTTCTGACTTTTCCCCTCCCTCCCTCCAACCCCTCCCCCAGATGGCAAGCAGTCCTATACATGTTAAATATGTCACAGTATATCTTAGATACAATATATGTGTGCAGAAATGAACCGTTCTCTTGTTGCACAGGAAGAATTGGATTCAGAAGGTAAAAATAATCCAGGAAGAAAAACAAAAATACAATTTACATTCATTTCCCAGTGTTCTTTCTTTGGGTGTAGCTGCTTCTGTCCATCATTGATCAATTGAAACTGAGTTAGATCTCTTTGTCGAAGAAATCCACTTTCATCAGAACACATTCTCATACAGTATTGTTGTTGAGGAATATAATGATCTTCTGGTTCTGTTCATTTCACTTAGCATCAGTTCATATAAGTCTCTCCAAGCCTCACTGTATTCATCCTGCTGGTTATTTCTTACAAAACAATAATATTCCATAACAGTCATATACCACAATTTATCCAACCATTCTCCAATTTGTGGACATCCATTCATTTTCCAGTTTCTAGCCACTACAAACAGGGCTGCCATAAACATTTTGGCACATACAGGTCCCTTTCACTTCTTTAGGTATAAGCCCAGTAGAAACACTGCTGGATCAAAGGGTATGCACAGTTTGATTACTTTTTGAGCATAGTTCCAAATTGCTCTCCAGAATGGCTGGATGTATTCACAATTTCACGAACAATGTATCAGTGTCTCTGTTTTCCCACATCCCCTCCAACATTCTGCATTATCTTTTCCCGGTTATTCTAGCCAATCTGAAAAGTGATGGATAATTTTTCAACATTGACACTTGCATAGCCTTGTGTTTCAGATTGTCCCCTCCTTCTCCCAACCCCTTCCCCTAGATGGCAAGTAATCAAATGTTTGTTATATATCTTAAATATATGTTAAATCCAACATGTGTAAATATATTTATGCAATTATCTTGTGGATAATATATTAAAATGTTGTGGATTTGTTTTTTTTTATCCTGAAACTTTGCTAAAGTTGTGAATTGTTTCTAGTAGTTTTTTAGATGTTTCTCTCGGGTTCTCTAAGCATACCATCATGTCGTCTACAAAGAGTAATAGTTTGGGTTTCTTATTACCTACACTAATTCCTTTAATGTCTTCTTCTTCTCTTATTGGCAAAGCTAACATTTCTAATGCAATATTGAATACTAATGGTTATAGTGTGCAATCTTGTTTCATTCCTGATCTTATTGGGGATGGTTCTCTTTTGTCTCCATTAGATATGATGCTTGTTGATACTTTTAAATAGATGCTATTATTTTAAGGAAAAGTCCATTTATTCCTACATTCATTAGTGTGTTTAATAAGAATGAGTATTGGATTTTATGAAATGATTTTACTGCATCTATTGAGATAATCACATGATTTTTGTATTTTTGTTATTAATATAGTCGATTATGTTAATAGTTTTCCTAATATTGAACCAGCCCTGAATTTCTGGTATAAATCCTACTTGGTCATAGTTTATTATCCTGGGGATGACTTTCTGTAATTTCGTTGCTAATATTTGATTTAATATTTTTGTGTCAATATTTATTAGGGAAATTGATCTGTCATTTTCTTTCTCTGTTTTTACCCTAGCTGGTTTAGCTATCAGCATCATAAAAGGAATTTGGTAGAACTCTGTCTTTCCCTATTTTTAAAAAGTTTATATAGTATTGTAATTAATTGTTCTTTAAATGTTTGGTAGAATTCACATATAAATCCATCTTGCTGTGGAGATTTTTTTCATAGGGAGTTGATTAATAGATTGTTCTATTTATTTTTCTAAAATGGGACTGTTTAAAGAACTTATTTACTCATCTCTTAACTTGGGCAATCTATATTTTTGTAAATATTCCTCCGTTTGACTTGATTATCAAGTTTATTGGCATGTAGTTGGTCAAACAAAAACTTATTATTGCTCTAATTTTCTCTTCATTGGTGGAAATATCTCCCTTTTCATATTTGAAACTAACAATTTGATTTTCTTCTTTCCTTTTTCCAATCAAATTAACGAAAGTTTTATCTATTTTCTTTTCATAAAATCAACTTTTTGTTAAGGATCATGCCTAGGGGAAGGGGGAGGTCAGTTCTCTGAGAGCCTCCACAGCTGTGAATCATAAACTTGAAGGAGTTTTAAAGCAGTCTTCAAAGATGTTTCTTGTGCATTGGGAATGAAATAAATTGGAGGCAAAAGGGAAGAGTAGAGAGGTCAGACAAAGCAACTGCCTCTCAGTTTCCTTGTATCATAATCATGTTTTCACATGAAGAGATCCATTCTACAAGTCTGAGTTAGACTTCCAGCAGCCTCTGGCAGATGGCTCCCATATCCAAACAAATTTTAGTTTTATTTATAAATTCAATAATTTTCTTTTTTTCAAGTTTATCAATCTCCCCTTTTATTTTTAGAATTACAAATTTAGTATTTAATTGAGGGTTTTTAAATTTGTTCTTTTTCTTGTTTTTTTTTTAATTGTAAGCTCAATATATTGATCTTCTCTTTCTCTAATTTATGCAAGCAAGCATCTAGAGATATACAATTTCCCCTAATAACCTTTTTGGCTGCATCCTGCAAATTTTAGTATGTTGTCTCATTATTGTCATTCACTTGGATGAAATTATTGATTGTATTTATGATTTGTTTTCACCCATTCATTCTTTAAGATTAGATTATTTAATTTCCAGTAAGTTTTTGATTTATTTTCTCCTGACCTTTTATTGCATATGATTTTTATTGCATCATTATCTTTAAAAAATGCATTTACTACTGCTGCCTTTCTGCATTTGATTTTTAGGTTTTTATGTCCTAATGCATGGTTGATTTTTTATAGATTCCATGAACTGCTGAGAAAAAAGTAAATTCCTTTCTGTCTCCATTCAATTTTCTCCAATGGTCTATCATATCTAACTTTTGTAACATTCTGCTTACCTCCTTAACTTCCTTCTTATTTATTTTGTGGTTCAATTTATCTAGTTCTGATGGCTCAATGCTGACATCCCCCACTAGTATAGTTTGGCTGTCTATTTCTTCTTGCATGTCTCTTAATTTCTCCTCTAGGAATTTGAATGCTATACCACTTGGTGCAAATATGTTTAGTATTGATATTGCTTCATTATCTATGATACTCATTAGTAAGATATAGTTTCCTTCCTTATCTCCTTTAATTAGATCTATTTTTTTTTACTTGATCTGAGATCAGGATGGCTACCCCTGCTCTTTTTACTTCACCTGAAGCATTATAAATTCTGCTCCAGCCCTTTATCTTCATTCTGTATGTATCACTCTGCTTTAAATGTGTTTCTTGTAAACAACATATTGCAGGATTCTAGCTTTTAATCCAGTCTACTATCTGCCTCTGTTTTATAACAGAGTTTATCCCATTCACAGTCACTGTTAAAATAACTGATTTTGTATTTCCTGCCATCTTATTTACTCTAAGTTATGCTTTTCTTTCCTTTCCCCCTTCCCTCCTCCACAATATTTTGCTTCTCGTTACTACCTCCCTTAAACAGCTTTAGAGCTTTTAGATCTTTTTTTTAAGAGCTCCTCCTCTCCCTTTCTTAGTACTTTCAGTTTTCCCTTTAATTCGGTTCCCCTACTACTTTGGTTTTCCCTTTGCTTAGCCTTCCCCTTTCTTTTCCTCTTTCCCCTCCCACTTTTCTATAATATGAGAAAAGTTTCTTTGTGAAACCAAATATGTCTGATATTATCTCTTTGAGTTTAATCTGATGAGAATAAGATTTACACAATGCTCATCCACTTCCCTTCTTTCCCTCATTTATAATAAGTCTTCTTTGTGTCTTCATGAGATGTAATTTCCCTTATTTTACCTCCTTTTTTCTCTCTTTTCAGTACAATCCCCTTTCTACCTCTCGTTTCTTTTTGATATTATTATAATAAAATCAAATTATGTATGCTGTTCCCATCCTTTCATGCAAAGATCTCATTTCTTTTCCCCATTTTTTCTTCTAACTCTCTTTTAAGATCCTTTATGAAATCTTCCAGGAAAGCCTTGTGAAATGGGGTCTACCTCATATATCCCTTTAGGGCTTCATTTGCAGCTCATTTGCTTATAGGAACCTCTAGCTTTGAGGTCTGTTCTTCTCTTGAAGTTTACTCTTAATGCAAAGGAGAGATAACTGCTGCTTTTGTTTGCCCTGGGACAGTTCTGCTGATTGACTTCTTGTGCTTTGTAATCATGGCTAGGTCCCACATTCTTCAGGGGCTCAGTGGTTTGCAATTTGTCTTTTGTAGCAAATCTGCTAGATCACCCACTTGCAATCAGGACAGAGTCTCTTACACTACTCATAGAAGATTCACAGGTTTCACAACTCTCTTACTCCCCACCCAGTTCCTTGACTTAGGCTCCTGTGCTGTGATCTGGGCTAAACAGACTGTCACCCTGCCCATTTGAAACAGACCTGTTCTTCCAAGTTCTTCCAAGCTATCATCTAAATATGTTTTGTACTCCAAATATTTGTGGCTTTGATGATTCCAGAACCAGTTAAGAGGCTTAATCTACTGTTGGTCTGAGAGAAAATCAGAGGAGGTCACAGAAAGTCATGTCTGCTTTCTGCCATCTTGGTTCTGCTCCACTATAGTATCACTCTTTATGTCTAAATAATGAAACCATTTAGATCTTATATTGGTATAGGTTGTTAGATGTGGATCAATGCCTGATTTCTGTCATGCTAATTTCCAATTTTCCCAGCAATTTTTGTCAAATAGAGAGTTCGTATTCCAGAATCTGAGGGTCTTTGGGTTTATCAAACACTAGATTACTATAGTTATTAACTATTGTATCTTGTGAGCCTAACCTATTCCACTGATTGACTACTCTATTTCAAAGTCATACCAAATGGTTTTAATGATCACTGCTTTATAACATAGTTACAGGTCTGGCACAATTAAGCCACATTTCTTTGCTCTTTTTCATTAATTTCCTTGAAATTCTTGACCTTTAGTTATTCCAGATGATTTTTGTCATTATTTTTTCTAGCTTGATAAAATGATACCTTGGGAGTTTGATTGGTACGGTACTGAATAAGTAGACTAATTAAGTAGAATTGTTGTTTTTATTATATCAGCTCACTCTAACTATGATCACTTGATATTCTTTCAATTGATTATATCTGAGTTTATATTTATTAAAAGTGTTTTGTAATTGTGTTCATACAGTTCGTGACTTTTCCTTGGCAGATATATTCCCAAATATTTTATATTATCTGCAGTTATTTTAAATGAAAATTTTCTTTGTATCTCTTTCTGCTAGACTTTGTTGGTAATATATAAAAATGCTGATAATTTATGTGGATTTATTTTATATCTTGCAATTTTGTTAAAGTTGCGAACTGTCACTAGTTGTTTTTAATTGATTTTCTAGTATTCTCTAGTTATATCATTACATCATCTGCAGAGTCCTATTTTTTCCTCATTACTTACTTTAATTCCCTTAATTTTCTTTCTTTCATTTTTTGCTAAAGCTAATATTTCTAGTTCAATATTGAATAGTAATGGTAATAATGGGCAACATTGTTTCACCCCTCATTTTATTGGGAATTGTTCTAATTTGTCCCCATTACATAAGATGCTTGCTGATAGATCCTACTGATGCTTTAAAGGAAAACTCCATTTAATCCTATACTCTAGTGTTTTTAATAAGGATTGGTGTTGGATTTTGTTAAATGCTTTTTCTGCATCTATTGGGATTATCATATAATTTCTGATAGTTTCATTATTGATATAGTGAATTATGCTAAAACTTTTCCTAATATTGTACCAGCCCTGCAATCCTGATATAAATTCTACTTCATCATTGTATATATAACTTGCTGTAATCTCTTTGCTAATATTTTAGTTTTATTACATTAATATTCATTAGGGAAATTGGTTTATAATTTTCTTTCTCTGTTTTGACCCACCTAATTTAGGTATCAGCACCACATCTGTGTTATAAAAGGAATTTGGTAGGACTCTTTCCTCTGTATTTCCAAATTGTTTGCACAAAATTGGAATTAATTGTTCTTTAACTATTTGGTAGAGTTCACATGATTATCCATCTGGTCCTGGAGATTTTTTTTTAAGGAGTCAATCAGTATTTTTTTCAATTTCTTTTTCTAAAATGGGACTATTTAAGTAATTTATTTCCTCCTCTGTTAATCTGGACATTCTATATTTTTGTAAATATTCTCTAATTTCACTTAGATTTTAACACTTATTTGCATACAGCTGGACAAAATAGCTCCTAATTATTGCTATAATTTTCTCTTCATTGGAATTTCATTTTTTGATGAAATTTTCATTTTTGATACTAACAATTTGATTTTTTCTTTCCTTTTTCTAATCGAATTGAGTAAAGTTTTATCTATTTTGTTGTTTTTTGCTTCACAAAACCACCTTTTAGTTTTGTTTATTAGTTCAAAAGTTTTCTTTAAATTTTATTAATCTCCCCTTTTATTTTCAGAATTTCAAATTTGGTATTTAATTTTTTTTAACTTTTTTCTAGCTGTTTTAGTTGCATGCCCATTGATCTTCTCTTTCTCTATTATTTGTGAGTAAGCATCTTGAGATATAAAACTTCCCCTAAGAAATGATTTGGCTGCAGCCCATAAATTTTGATGTATTATCTCATTATTGTCATTCTTTTGGAGGAAATTATTGTTTGTGTCTTTTGATTTGCTATTTCACCCACTAATTCCTTAGGATTAGATTATTTAGTTTCCAATTAATATTTGGTTTGTTTTCCCTGGTCATTTATTGCAGGTAATTTTTATTCCATCATGATCAAAAAAAAGATGCATTTACTATTTCTGCCCTTGTGCATTTGATTTTGAGGTTTTTATGCCCTAATATATATAGTGAATTTCTGTGTAGGTTCCATTTACTGCTGAAAAAAAAAATGTATGTTCCTTTATTTCCCCATTCACTTTACTCCAAAGATCGATCATACTTAACTTTTCTAAAATTCTATTTACTTCTTTAATTTATTTCTTATTTATTTTGTGGTTTGATTTATCTAGTTCTGATAGATCAATGTTAAGATTGCTGACTAGTAGAGTTTTGCTCTCTATTTCTTGCATCTCTCTTAACTTGTCTTGGAATTTGGATGCTATACCACTTGGTGCACATATGTTTAGTATTGGTATTACTTTATTATCGATGGTACCTTTAGCAAGATGTAGTTTTCTTCCTTAACTCTTTTAATTAGATCTATTTTTGGTTTTGGTTGAGATCAGGATCACTATTCCTGTTTTTTTTTGGTTTGATTGCTTTTTGTTTTTTTTTAACTTCAGCTAAAACATAATAGATTCTGCTCCAGTCTTTTACTTTTTTCTCTTTATGATTTAAACGTGTTTCTTATAAATTACATATTATAGGATTCTGGCTTTTAATTCAGTCTGCTATTTGCTTTCATTTTATGGAGAGTTCATCCCATTTCCATTCACAGTTAAAATTACTAACTCTGTATTTCCTGACATTTTATTTTTCTAGTTCATGACTCCTATTCTGGTTTTATTTCCCTACCTTTGTAATAATGATTCTGTACTTAACTATTTCAACATACACTATTTCCTACTCTTGAATCCCTTTTTCTCTTGTCCTATCACAGCTCATACCTTAACAAACCTAAATCCTCTATTTTTGCTGTGGTTTCTCCTTGCTTGTACAGCCAAAGTGCAGGAGAAAAATATGTCCTATCCTTACTTGGTTGACTCAAAATTTTTGCTATTTCAACTAGCCTCTCACTTTAACAAGGCAATACTATTATTCCTTCCTAATTGATTCTGTGTTCCACTCCCTAATAGGAATTGGCTCAAATTTTCTTTTCTCAACTTTTACACACCATTCACTCATTCAATCTAGTCAGCTGAGAACCTCAATTCCTACCTTAACAGTAAAACCTTAAAATTCTCTGTTCTCCAATGGAATATGAAGATTTGAGGACAATGATTGTCTGCTTTTCTATATATTAGTCTTTAGCACAGTATCTTATACATAATTGCACTTAGTAAATGCTTATTAAAATGAGTTGACTTGACTTTCCTACTTCTTTATTTTAAAATCCCTTAATATCATCTCTGATACTACTTCACTCTAGTCTTTCTCACCATGGCAATATATATGTGCTCTTCATTTTATATTCTTCCATCTTCTCAAAATATTTTCCCAACAATTGAACCCCCATCCCCATCTTTAATTCTTTCCTATTTCCTGACCTCTTTTCTGTTGCCTAGAAAGATGATTATGTAAAAAATACAACTTAGAGTTCAAAGAGACTCCCCATATAGTTTGTGTGGTGGATAATGAAGGCTCTAAATCACATATTAGCTAAGAGGGATTCACATCAAAGAAGTTCAGGGAAAAAGGCTATAATTGAATCCAATGAAAGAAATAAACATTTATATAGCACCTGCAATGTTTCAGTTTCTCAGCTAAGCTTTTTATAAATATTATCTATTTTGATCTTCATAAAAACCTTTCACAGTAGGTGCTGCTATGATCCCTTTTTTAGAGTTAAAGAAACTGAGAAAGGCAGAGCTTAAGTATCTTGTTTTTTCATCGTTTCAATTGTATTTGACTCTTTATGACTTCAATTAGGATTTTCTTGACAAAGATGCTGACTGTTCAGGATCAAAAATTTCATAAGATTCTGAGGTATTTGAAATCACGCATTTCTAGCTTTAGGTCCCGGGCTTTATCCGCTGTGCTTTATCACTTAGTTGTCTCTTATGAGGCAATATGAAAGAAAAATGAAAGATATATAAATGAGTTTGTTATGTGATAGAGATAAAGATTTGGTCTTGGAGCAGGAAGACATAAAATGAAATTTTGTTGCCGGCACTTATGTTTGTAATAAGAAATATCTTAGCCCCTCTGAGTTTTAGTTTCTTCATTTGTTAAATGGGAATTATATTATTCTTCAGAGTTGTTGAAAAATTTCAAAGGCTATAAAGTATATAAAATATCTTCAAATTTTAAAATACTTTGTAGATGTTTACTATGATTATTATTTTGCTTATTATTGTTATTGTTATATTAGCATTGATGGCTTATGAGACAAGGGACATAAAAGAAAACAGGGACATGGAAAAACAAATATTTGGCTCCGTGTTGTTATTCATTCTTAGTTTTCAAAAAGGAGTAATGGCATCATAGAATGATGTCTTGATTTGTATGTTAAGTGGACTTAAATAAGGCAGAGTTGGTCAAAGTTATCAGCCTCATTCTCTTCCCCAGAGTCATCAAAGTCCAGGGGTAAGACAGAAGTCAAAAATGGATAGCAATGACTTGGTATGTAGTGGATGACTTTGGCATCTTTGATGTTTGATTAAGTCTCAGTGTTTCACAACACCTCCTTCAGACCACCAGGACCATTGGAACAAAGTATTGTCATCCATTACTTCTGCCATGAGAAGTCTTCACATAATTGATTGGCTTATCTCATGGACAGATTTGAAGCCTTTCAGTTACTCAACTTTTAATAGTTCATTCACCAAGATGGTTTTATATACTCTATTTTCTTGGAGTCATATGTGAGAACTGGATGAGAGTGAACATCAAAGGTGAATGGGCAGCCCTGGGAATGTCTCAGTATGCACTCATATGAGGTGTTAGTTATTCTTGAACACCTCATATACCCTAGTCAAACATGTAGAAAAAGCAAGAGGTAACATTTAAAAAATCAAATGAAACACAAATTTCCATGAAATATCAAGAGACTTAGAATGCCTCCATTAAAGTGGAATATCCATGGAGAATTAATGGAAAATTTTTTTTGGGAAAAGATCATATAAAAGAGGATATTAATGGGTTCTGATTTTCACAAAAAGAGAGACTATATCTATCAATGAGATTACAGACCTGTTGAAATATAGTAATATTGGAGGACATAACAAAAAAAATGAATAACAACTTAGGAATGATATGAAATATGGAAAAATATATAATTTATTGGTTTATAGAATCAGAATCCAAAGTGATGCTAGTGCAATATAAGAGCAGGATCAGCTTAAATCTCTTAATGAAAAATAAAATAATCCAATCCCTGCTCAAGTCCAAATAGTTAATGATATAAGTTTAGGAGAACTATAGCTAGAAAGTGACTGATGTGATAAAGATTTAATAAGTAGATTCTAGAGGAATGCATGTTCTATATTAATTAGTATAGTGATGTATGTCATAGGGCCAATTACTAAATTATTTGAAGGGAAAAGTAGGAATTCTGAATGGTTAATTTTTTTCATAAGTACAGTTAACTAAGTCCTTTCCCCTGTAACATACAACTAGAAAATCACTAGAAGAACCATATCAATTGATGCAGAAAAATTTTAGGCACTTGAAACTTTAAAAAAAGGCTTAGGTATTCATATTCATACTTCATGACTTTTTCTACATTTTTATTATCAACATTGCTTATTGTTCTAAAGACTTTAAAAAAAACAATAGAAATAAATAAGTTATTATCCCTCTAAAGACCATCAAAAATCAAATGACACATCTGCTTAAACACTCTGTGTTTTTTGAAAATTTGAGGTAATGCTCCTAGGGTTTTTTCACTCTGTGATTGTTACTTTGCCCATATTAGGTTATTTTGTTTTCTCCTTAAAGCATCAGTTGAACTCTGTAAATATTTGTGAAAAATTATGAATAATGAAAACATTCAAACAATAAAATAAAATATTTGCATGTAGTTTTCACAGTTTTTTAATTTATAAGAATAATTTTCTGTTTTTCAGGATATATTTTTAGCAATTATACTTTGGTTGTCATCATAATATATCCTTATTGGTAAAATAATGTCATAATAATTGCTCCTTTATTGGTAAAAATTCCAGAAGATTCTCTGATAAACATGTTTGAGAATCAATAGGAAATGTTCCACTCAATACATTTAGGGACAATCTACAAGATAATGAATTCAATAACATAAATACCACAACATAATGCATATTAGAGAAAGCATATATCTCATCTCATTCCAATGATTATGAATTCATTAGTGTTGTTCCTTCTACTTTTGAGAATCTAAAAGGTAATGCAATAAAGTTCTCATTGGCCCTAAGTTCACAACATAAGAGATGAGGAGCCACAATGTCTGAAATGTGAAGCTTAATCTTCTTGGTAATGGACTGCTACTTCTTAACCACTGTAAGGATGCCTGCAAAAGCTAAATATTATTACAGGTCAGTCTAGTTTTTTTGCATATTCTTTAACATACGTCATTGAGAGGAGCCCTTTTTCTTCTTTATGAATTTTATTTAGTGTGCCTGTACTTAGAATCACTTAGAAATGTACAAAAGCTGAAGGGTAGTAATGAGTAACAGGAAATACTAACTTGACTGTTATATTACATTAATTGTAAAAGTTCATTAGTCTTATTGGTGCTTGTGGCATTATCACCAAAAAAACTTATACATAAAAAATTGGTGTAATGGCTTCTGGAGGTTTCCTTAGTTTAGTAAAACTATGCCAAGTAATTGATTCCTTGGTCAAATCAATTAGTCAAATAATTTTCACTTGAGAAACTGAAAGCAAGTAATATCTACCAATATAAATGTTGTTTTGTCTAGCATTCTTACTGGGGATTCCTTTTTATCAAAAATTATCAGAAGACATTTATTACTGATATATATATATATATATATATATATATATATATATATGCAATTACCACTTTGTATGGCACACTGTAAATTATTCAACACAAATTAAGAAAAAAAAGCTAAATAAAGATGACTTTATATTTTGATTGGCTTTAGGTACAGGAAACAATGGACTTCCTCAGTAGTGAGAAAAGGTGATACTAAAAGCAACAAAACCAGTGGAATTACAACAATAGTGCTGAAACTCACAAAACCATTATTTAACTTGGGCTACAATGTAATCTGTATCAATTATATTTTACATCCCTTGTTCTTTCCTGGAGACTTATAAACCAAAGATATAAGTTAGAACTATTTGTCAGAACTGGAGAGAACTTCCAGAAGTAACTAAGACAAATGATCCACTACACAAAACTTTGTTTTTGAAATCTTCTATAGCAAACACTAAATTGAAACTGGTTTAAGAGATGCAAGTCTATAACTACCATGAATGCAATTGCTCTACATGACCAGATTCCAGAAGTGAACAACTCAAAGTAAAAGCCAGATACTGTCTGTATACAATAGAGTGAGATGTTCTTGGGAATGCTAGATGTCACAGTAGATAGAGTGCTGGGCCTGGAGTCAGGAAGAAATGAGTTCAAATCCAGTCTCACTCTGGGGAAATCATTTAATCTTGTTTACCTCAATTATCTCACCTGTAAAATGAACTGGAGAAGAAAATGACAAATCAATTCAATGTCTTTCCCTCAAATTGGATCACAAAAGTCAGACATGACTGAAAATGACTAAACAACAAGATGTTTTTGACCAAATCAATGACAAGGTGTTATTCAGTGAAAACAATAAGTAGGAAATGATTGATACATGTTTTACCACAACATTTTAGATACAGATCTTGTTAATAGCTGGATAACATATTTGAAAATTTTGCTATTCAAATATTAATGATATTGCATGGGAGGAAAAACATCAGTGAGGAACTTCTCTAAGTAGCCAAAGTGGAAATTACAGCAATGATGACTGATGACTCAGATGCATGGTTCATTTGTATATATATATATATATATATATATATATATATATATATATGGATGTATGTATACACACACACACACACACACACACACACAAACAAAAACTTGTTTGTGACAGGTACATAACCAAAGCCAGTGTGCAAAAGCATTCTTTCTACAAGTGATTACAGGAGACATGTTTCATAATAAATGATTTTTACCTTTCTGTGAAAATGTGCATTAAAAAATAATAAGCAAAATCATAATTTTACTGTGAGATAAAACTTTTAATCTTGTCTCTCTTTTCTTTGTTTATGGGAAAACGTAAGAGTTTCTCAACTGACCAAGTTTGGAATTTTTAAATTCTGGGGTTTTTTTTAGTTCTACAAATTGTTTAAAAAATGTCCATTCCTATAGATAACTTTTGGAAACTTTGAACAATTAAATGTAGAATATTCTGTAATATAAGTCTTCAGATTACATTATAAAGCAGTAAATATCAAAATTATTTGGTACTGTCTAAAAATACAAAGGTAGGTCAGTGGAACAGAATAGATATACACTATGCAAAGTAAAGTAATACAGCAACCTTGTGTCTGATAAATATAAACATGTTTTGGGGAAAAGAAACCATTATTTTAAAAACATTATATGAAAATTGGAAAGCAGTCTTACATAAATTGGCATGTGACAAGATAAATTAAAAATGGATAGATAATCTAGATACAAAAGGAGCAATCAAAACAAAATTAAAAGAATATGAAATATATTACCTCTCAGATTCATAAATAGGAGAACAATTTGTGAATAAAAGAGATAGAAAGCAATGTGAGGTTTCCAATGGATAATTTCAATTACATTAAAATTTAAAATTTCTTGTACAAGTAAAACCTATGTTGCCAATATTAGTAGGAAATCAATCAGAAAGTTGGGGGGGGTGAATCTTTCATACACAGATTCTCAGATTGAGGTCTCAGTTTTCAATTTATAAAGATCTTTGTAAAATGTACAAGAAAACAATTCCTTCTTCAGTTGATAAATGGTCAAGGAATATGAAGAGATAGATAGTTTTTCAAAGTAGAAATCAAAACTATATATTATTATAAGAAAAAATTCCTTGACATCATTATTGATTATTTAAATTTCAACATAAATTAAAACAACTTTAAAATATCTTCTTACAACTATTAGATTGATTAAAATGGAACCTTCAACTGGGAAATAGCTAAAGAGTTGTGGTATATGATAGTGTTGGAATGTTACTGTGCTGGGAGAAAAGATGAATTCCATGATTTTAGGGGTAAAAAAATGAAAAAAACTTGGATCTGCTCTATCCACCTCCAGAGAAATAACTCAAAAATATTAGCATATACAGTATATTTTTACATATATAGCTATGTGCGTATATATATATATATATATATATATATATATATATATGTGTGTGTGTGTGTGTGTGTATGTGTGTGTACTCATGTTTAATTGCTCCTTTTTCTAGGATGGGGTGGAGAAGAAGATAATAAAATAAAAAGTGCATGCCAAGAAATAAAGAAACTTTAGAAGAATGTGCAGAGAAGCAATGTGTGGTATTAGTTGCATAGTTATTCAAAAACAAGTAAGTAGTCTGAAGTTGAAATTCATGGTTTTATTGAATACTCTCTCTATGTTCTGTTGTGTATATGGAAATGTGCTTTCCCATGTCATTTTATGTTTAAGTTTAAAATTAATAAAAAAATGAAATATAAATAATTATATTTAATTATATACAAAATCAAAAGACATTTCCAATAAATAAGTGGTTAAATTATATAAACAAGCAATTGAAATAATTGCAAACTATTAATAGCCAGCTTTTAATTACTCGAAACGAAATTAAATTAGTCTAACCATTTTGTCCATGCCCTTTGAATTAAAGCTTCCATTACTAGAAATGAAATCCTAGTAGGTCATTCACAAGAAGAATATTCACCCAATTGCTAAAATATTTAAAGTAGCAAATATTTTTTTTTTTTTTTTTTTTTTTTTTTGGTTAGCAGAAACAGAAAACAAAATGAATGCCTGTTAACTGGGCAGTGGTTAAAGAAATTGTGGTACATGAATGTGTTCTTATGAAACAGCAAATGTGAAAAATACAAAAAAAAAAAAACATAGACAACTACATGAACTGATGCTAAAATTTTTACTGCAGAATTAAAAAAAAAACTTAGCGGGACTTCATAGAAAAGACAAAAGAAGTACTTTTTTTTTTTTTTTTTTGCACAAGCTTATATGTGAATGTACTTGTTCGTAGAACACTAAATATATTTTCAAACTTTTAAAAAACATTTATCAGTTTGGCTTATTTTTTTCTGTTCTTACTCCTTTAATAAAGATTTTTTTTTCTCATATTAGCTGGTCATCTCTGAGGGATAGCGGAAAATACTAGAAGAAATTTAGGCAGAATTTAAGCAAAATGTAGTATTATTCAATAGGAAAAAAGTAGGTTCTACCTACAGCAATTCATATGTTAAAAGATTCTTTGTTGTTCATATGTGAATAAACTTTGAATGGTTCTACCTACAAATAATATAGTTAGGATAAATGTTCATCCACCTGAATATTTTTTAATTGATCAATTGAGAAAATTCCTTCCTACTTCGCAATGCATAAAGATAAAGTAAAATTATAAATACTATAATTGGGTTATATATGTTGAAATTAATGCCAAGAAAGATTTATTACTTTGCAAAATGGAATAATAATAACATATTTCAATATACTTGATGAAGGAAAAAGAATTTGATATCATGTGAACTGATACAGTTTAGTTGATGTTAGGTAAAAAGGAATTCTATGAGTGTTAATTTTAAAATATTGTCCCTCAGACAATTTGAAAACATTGTATGCTTTATTGACAATCACTTGAAAGAGTATAGAACTACAGACAGTTTTTAAAAATTCATTAGAAAAGTCCATTAAAAATGAAGTATCTTAGAAAAAGTGTGTGATTATATGAGAGATGAACAAAGGGCATTTATATATTCTTGTAAAACACAATGGCTTTCTTGTGGCAAGTACTTCAAAGGATATTTGAAGCAAAAGAAGAAATTGACATTTTTCTGAGTGAAAATAATAAAAATGTAGTAAATTCACATTCATGACAAAAAGTTCACCTGAAACTTTAATATTTGATAGGTATTTTAGAAAAGTGATAAATTACAAAGGTATTGGTGTAAAGAATCATAACTATTTCTTCAATCCAGAATTGATTCCATTTTGAAAAAAATGAGGAGTTTAAATCATTCCATTAAGATTTAATAACTTGATGTGTTTCTTAATTTCAAAATTTATGCAAGATAAATAGAATAGAGTAAAAACTGGTCTACAGAAGAATTTTTCATTTGATTTTAAATACATAGATGCTTTTAAATATAAACGAATTCATAAGAAATCCATATACTATGGACAAATATGATGTATTTGATACTATGCCATATGAACCATGGTTAGGGGACATATCTTCACATAATACAATGAAATAAGTGCTTAAACCTAGAAATTCAATCGATTATAGAATATATAAAAAGCTCTATGGTTTATTCAAAAAAGGCTTTATGAATTTTACTTTTATTTTCTAAGAGTTTCATAGATACATATATGTGTGTACACACAAATACTTTATACATCTATAAAACACTTAGGAAAGGGATCAATATATGGAATATAAAATATGAAAACTTGATTGTAGTTAAATTATGGTTACTACTAGTAATAATATCAATAAGACCACTTTTTGGAGGTGGAGTAAGTAAAAAAAAAATCAGGTAACTACCTGAGTTCTTCCATATTTCCCTCCAAACAACTTTAAAATTCAAAACAGATTCTAGAGGATCAGAAGCAACATAAGGATAGAGTGAAAAAAAAAATTTCAGTCCAATACAACTTATAAGGCTGACAGAAAAGATCTGTCTCACTGGGGTGACAATGGAGTGCAGTTTAGCACAAGCTAAATTCCAGCAAGCCAGCTGCAGGCTGTATTCTGGCAAAACAGAAACAGGACACTCCTGGCAAGATAGAATCATGAATAATCCAGCAGAAGGAGACTCCTGGCAAGACAGAAGTATTCCATACTTTAGCAAGCCAGCATCAGGTAGTATCCGGGAAAGGCACCAGTAGACTTTGGGATCAACTGAAATTACTGGAAAAAAGCCTAGATACTATATTTTAAAATGTCATTAAGCAATACTGCTCTGATAATTTAGAAGATGTTAAAATAGAAATGAAAAGAACGCACTCATTACCTACTAAAAGAGATTACAGAATAATAAAAATGATAATAATTAAAAACCATTCAGGAGAAAATATGGACAGAAATCAGAAAGGAACAATTCGAATATCATGGAGCCACAGCCAGAATAACATAAGACTTAACAGCTTCTAGATTAAAGTAAAAAAAATCCTTAGACTATATTAGGGGGGCAAAAAAAAAAAAAGCTAGGATTACAATGAAGAATCACCTAGCCAGCAAAACTGAATGTAATCCTTCAAGGGAAAAAAGGAATATTCAATGAAATGGAAGATGTTCTTTTTTTTAATAGTATTTTATTTTTTCAAATATATACACAGATAGTTTTCAACTTTGGAAAACCTTGTATTCCACATTTTTCTCTGTCTTTCTGTCTGTCTCTGTCTCTATCTCTGTCACTCTGTGTGTCTCTGTGTCTCTGTCTCTCTGAATCTCTCTCTCTCTCTCTCTCTCTCTCTCTCTATTTCACTACCCCCCTTCCCAAGATAGCAATTAATTTAATTTGATTTGGTTAAACATTGCAGTTCTTCTAAACATATTTCAATATTTGTCAGGCTGTGTAAGAAAAATCACATGAAAAGGGGAAAAATGAGAAAGAGAAAAAAAAAAAAAACAAGCAAACAAGAATAGTGAAAATACTATGATTCAATCCACATCCACTCTTCATTTTTTCCCTAGATGCAGATAACAAGTCTTCTAGAATTGTCTTGAGTCTCCACATTGTTGATCTGGTAAATTCCCACAGAGACACAGTTGGAGAAAATACAAGTGAAAGTAAAAAAAAAGAACTCCAGGACTGGGCTACCAAAGATAGAGGAATAATTTGGCTCAGTAAATAAGCTAGCAGAGAAAAGTTTGGAATCAATGACATAAATTGTATGCATACCCCAGGCAGGCAAGAAATTGATGAGTAGAAAGGGGAGGTCTAAATGGTTAGAGTTCTTAAGAGGATTTTCCCTTTGGCAAGAACTAGTGAGTGCCTAGGGGACTGGGGTTGGGAAATTCTAAGCATTTTAAGTTTGTAAGAATTTATCCATTTCCTTTTGATGTTGAGAGACTTTAAACAGTTCTAGTCATAAGAGAGCTCCTATTTCCCTGGTAAAATCAGGTGAGTCCTCCATCAAAGAGAACAAGATACCATAAGCCATGAGAAAGGAACAATCTAAGGTAGCTGGCTCTAAAAATTTATCGAGTATCCTGGAAGATAGCTCTGTGGAAAATAGGCTTAAGAATTGAGATGAAGGGAGAATTTTAAAGCAGTTTGTGTGTGTCTGTGTGTGTGTCTGTGTGTGTGGATGTGTGTGTGGATGTGTGGGTGTGAGAGAGAGAGACAGACAGAGACAGAGACAGAGAGAGACGAAGAGAGAGAGAGAGAGAGAGAGAGAGAGAGAGAGAGAGCGCTAGCGCCTGCACGCCTGTGTTTTGTCTTTTCTCTAAATTTCCCTAAATCAGCTGAATTGCAAAGGAAAAGATCTAGCCATTTGGGATTTAAAAGTCCTTGTTTTGTAGAAAATATTTTGTACCTTATTTCTGCAAATAGCTTTTAGCTAGAGAGAAGAAGGACTAGTTCTGAGATAGGGAAAGTTTTTAACTGCTACATCAAAAAAAAAAAAAAAAAAAAAAAACATAAACTGGCATATTTCTGTAGGCCTAGAATTGGGACCTTTATTTGCGTCTACGAAAATAGTAAAAGTTATAGAACTGCTAAAACATTTTAGTAGATTCTGGGTTTTTTGAGAGATCATTAAGTTGCTTGACACTTTCTTTCTGTCAGCTAACTTCATTTAGCCTTTTTTTTTAAATTTTTAAGTAAGTCTACTTTAGATGACTAAAAACCTTTTGAAAGCCTGCATCTGAGGGTCACAGAAAAGCTGCAAAACAAACAAAGGAACAAATAAACAACCATAAAAACATCAACAACAAACTGCCCTCTCTGGGATTATTCATACTTTTCTCCGGTGGCAAGACTTGTGGCTCTTTTGACTAGGCTTAAGTTCCTGGCTGGCCTGCAATCTTCTGGTGCCCCAAAATCTTTGATATGGCTCCTTGGCATTTCTGTCATGGAAGGTGGGCTAGTCACTGAACCCCAGGTCCCCAGCTGGACATCTGGGTCCAAAATTCTTTAACCCTTTTCCCCTGGTCCTAAAGTCAGCCAATTTCTTAAAGTCCTTGTGACAGAAATGGGAGCTCTGTATGTTTCCCTCCTTTGTTCATGTGTGTGGGTAGAAGACTAGGCCTTATTGGCTCAGGTATACTGTACCCTCTTTCCCTTCAAACCGAATTGTAGTAGTGTTGAATCAGATAAACATATTTGAAAGGGCAGTTTTCTGTCTTCTTAAAATTTGGGACTGTGAGTGTTTAAATTGGCATTCTTACTTTGAAATTGTATGAGATAATTACTATTAACTAGTGTGTACTAAAATTTTGAACTTGTTTATGGTGGTATGATTTTAGAAGTATGTGTACATTGATATTGAAGTATTATTATTAGAAATTTAAATCTGTATTTTATTTGAATTTAAATAAAATTGGATATTAAAACAAAGTTCTCTGGTAACTTATCTAAAGAGATCACATGTTTGTGTCTTCTAATTAGATGAAATATATTTAAGGTACCATGTTGTTTTCTAAATTGTATATTGGGTAATTTGTAAAAAAAAAAAAAAAATGTATGCGAGCTATACTTTAACTTTTTGTCAGCCTTGCTAGACATGTGGTACAAATTTTGTGAAATTTGGTCCAAAATTATTATTTAGATATTACCTACATTTTTATCTTAATCTTAGGGTTTATTTTGCTTTCTCCTTTTAACAAAGAAGTAAAAGCAAGAAAGGTTGGTTGGGAAAGCAATTGATAAGATTGAGGATTTTGATGGAAAACTTTTTCTCTTTCCAAGCTTCACTACCCCCAATCCTTATTACAAGGATGGGTGAATAGGAAAGAAAAAGAAAGACATTATGTTCAGCATAGTGAAGATGTTAATATAGAGTATAAGAAAGGAGGAAAAGTATTGGATCACTGTAATGTTCTGATTGGTTTTCTGTAGATCTTGGGACCAGCCTTCATTTCAATTGAGTAATCACCACAAGAATAGCCAGGTGTTAAACTCCAAATTATTTATTGTCTTCTTATCTGGGCCCTGGTTAGTTCTCTTAAGGCCCTTCAGATAGGCTTTGGTCTCAGTAGGGGGAGCAGGAGGACAGGGCAGCCATCACAGTGGTGTGAGGTGAAATGAATGAATCTGTGTCTGAGTCCCTGCTGGCTGTTATATACTCTATTATAATTACATAATCATAAGTGTGAATCTTGTAGAACTATATTAAGTACTAAGTACATGTACTAAACTGGAGAACTATTAATCACCATGCTAAACTATATAACCATTGTATTATCAATTGCACGAGTTAGCATCTTGTAAGAATCCTTGTTTCAAGTACAAGAGTTCTGGCCCATATCAGATCACAATAGGAAAGAAAAAAAGAAAGGCAATGAATGACAGATCTGAGAGTTTTGGGAAATTTAGGGAAACAGAAAAGTAGCTCACTGCTAGTTTAAAACCTGGCAGCAAATAGCTTATCAGGTACTTGACCCTTTCTTGGTTCACAAAAGGAAAGAAAAGGGTTGAAGATACTGGAGCAATAAATTAAAAAAAAAACACACACACAAAGAAAATAAACTGCTGGAGAATATTGGTAATTACCCAGTGGGAGAAGAATGTTAAATAAGTCATGGCTAAGAAGATTTTTACTATATTGTATTAGGGAAATCATTGGGGTGCTTAAATAATGTGTGGTGTCTTTATAATGTGTGGTGTCTTTTAAACAAAATTTGGGAAGGCATAGTCAAGATGGCAGAGTAAAGGCAGTAACTCACCCAACCTCTCCCCGAAATTACTCCATATTTTTTTAAATAATGACTCTAAACAAATTTTAGAGCATCAAAACACCCAAGAAGCTGAGTAGAAAGAACATTTTCTAGTTGAAAGCAACTTGAAACATCAGCAGAAACATTTGTGATACCATAATGGGAATCTAGTCCGCAATCCTGGTGCAGGTCATGACAGCACAGCCCCAACACTGTGTCAGTAAAGCAAGAAATTTTGCTGTATAGGGATATGTGTAACTGAAGAACAAATTGTGTCTAAAAGGTGTGTATAAAATGTCTAAAGATGAATGAGAAGTTATTGAGGAGGTGTACCTCCAAAGAAAGGGCACCTGGCTCCAGAATTTTCAAGTTAGAAATGACACCAGTGGTTATTTTCTGGTTATATTGGACTATTTGATAGGATGGGTGGAAGCTTTCCCCTGAGCTCTGCTGCCTTAAGAGTGGTTAGTGGAATAACATTGGAACAAATTGTACTTAAGTACGGATTAGTAGAGACCATTAATTCTGATAATAGAATACAACTTACTTCTAAGATTTTATAAGGAATAATGGGGAAGGATTATAAATTGTATGGCAACTCCATACACCTCAGCATCTTCCCTCATTAGGGAAAGTGGAAAGAATGAGTCAGGTTCTTAAGAAATGAATTACTGAATTGATGTTAGAGATTAGATTGCCTTGGATCAAACATTTGCTTGTTGCTTTGTTAAAAAATCAGAACTATCCCCAGAATTGATTTGGGACTTTCCCCACGTGAAATGCTATTTCATTTATTTTATTTGGGAGGGAAAGGGAAATGCCCTCTTTTGCAACAAAGGATAAGTTTTTAAGGAATTATGTACTCATCCCTTTCAACTCTTAGGAAGCTAGGATTTTTGGTTCAGACAACCAACACTTTTGGAGTTTGCAGTTCCAGGAGAGTAGGTGTTTACTAAGTCCTCAAAGAAGCAAAGTGGGAAAAACCTTACCAATTGTTACTGATGACAAAAATGACTGTCCAGAGGCTGAGAGGAGATACTCATTACACAAGAGTTAAAGTGGAGAAATCTCAAAAATTGACTATTAAGAACAATTTATAATCTCTAAAATTGATTTTGTACCAGGGCAATCAGAAATGGTTTGGTGGGAGGGGAGATTGATTGTGCATAGAGGAATTTTAACAATATTGATGGTGTCCCTGTTATTTCTATTTCCAGAAAAGTTTATGGGAACTCCTTAATTGAAGGAAGTTGAATTAACATTTTTAGGATGAAGAAATTGTTAATTCTAGCAGGGTTCTTAAATGAGAAATTAGGACAGTATATTCTATATTCTATGTGAGTTTTAATTGGTTGTATTGAGTCATCCTAAAACTGTTCCTATTGTTTATGGGGATTCTGAGAACAGGGATCTACATCTTTGTCCTTTTAAATATGATTAATACCTGAACAAATTTTGCTATAGATTTATTATTGAGCATTTTAAAGTAAAATGATTTGTGTAATGTTGAATAAAACCATTTACTTAGATATGAAGATAAGCTGTGAACTTCCTAGAATGAATCTCTTACTGATATCAGTGTAAGAATAGCGTCAATACTTATTTAGGATATATGATCTTTGAGAGCTAAATTCACCTGAAGTTTTGATTAATTAGATTTGCTATTTGAGATGAAATCTCTTGGGACTGTAATATATTATTTGGAGTTTTGGATTTAGGTATGATTGTTTGATGGCTCATCAAGCCAGTAATCCACCATCTGAAAGAAATACACCACAAGCTGCTCAGAGGAATATGATTCTGAATTGTTACAGGTGGAGGTTAGTATCTGGACAAAAGCTGGAAGAATAGCACTGATCTCTGTTTATAGTTTGATCCTTCAGTCTGAGTTTCCCAGTAATTTGCAATAACAAATTGTGCTATAGTTCAAAGCCAATAGGTGTTTGATTATCTTAGATAAATGTACATTTCCCTCCTGCCTTCCCTTTTCATTAGCATTAAGTTCCTAATAAAGTAAAGAGTATATCATTGTCTGTTAGTCTTTTTCTCTGCAAAGATTACAATGTGAGTCTGGACTTCCAGTGAATGGGAAGAAGGGCCAGGAAGGGTTGGGGGGACTTCCACCCCTTCCACCTATATAATCCTGTATTTTGCAGCTTACACTTTGTCTGGATACTTACAAGTGTTAATATTTTCTTCCTTAATGTTTACTTAAGTGACTGACAATCATGTCATTGGCTCTATAAAATCTAGCATCTTAAGAGGAGAGATATTTAAGACCTTGAAATAGTTAGTCTTGATCATGTATAATGGATACATCTTCAAGGTGCTTTAATTGGGGGTCATGATTACTTTGGTCCTTCCCTCTCACTCAACCTCTTTGCATTTTTCTTTGAATTTCATGAAATAACATGTATTATTAAGACTTTGATAAAATAAACTATTTTTTTCTGTCATCAGAAGGCATTACTTATTCCATTAGCATTCTATTGGTGACTATGCACAATTAGAATAAAAATGCCATGAAGATAGGCAAAGTATTTTCCAGTTCCATCATGCTACCCAGTTCCATCAGTTCACTCTATTTGTTCCCCTAGGGTTTTAATGTTTATTTTATATTAGGGAGCTTCTTATAACCTTTGAGTACAATTTTTTTTGGATAAATATTTCTTTAGAAACCTGTATCAATCAATTAATGAATGAACCTTTTTTCAGTATGTTTAAGTGTGATTAGGCATTTTGCTAAGCACTAGAATTCAATAACATTTAAAAGATAGTCCCTACCTTCAAGGAGATAATAGTCTTGCAGACAAAATGCAAAAAAATACAATTTATAAATAGTATAAATACTAAAAAATCAATAGAAATCATTACAATTAAGGGGGGGTTGGGAAAAGTTTCCTGTAGAAAAGATGTGTCCTTAGTTGGAGTCTAAAGAAAACCAGAGAGGTCAGTAGGTGGAATTGAGGAAGGAGAACATCCCAAGCCTGAGGGAAAACAAGAGCATGAGTCTGGAGGCATGAAATATAATATTTTGTTTACACATGAAAACAAACGCATCATTATGTTACAGTATGTCACACATAAGTGGTATTCTTCTTTTATAAAGCAATGAAACAAAAATAAATAAATTAATATCATATCATAAGAACTATGTAAAAAATACAGATACACACACACACACACATATATATATATATATATGAAAATATACATGAAAATATACATAAAATATATATATATATATGAAAACATGGTCCTCTTTTGCAAAAAACACACACCCACACACATCTCCCTCCCTTCTTCTTCCTCTTTCTCTCTCCTTCTCTCTCTCTTTCTGTCTGTTTGCCTGTGTCTTTCTATCTCTATCTATCTTTTTACTATAGCTGATGAAAGGAACCTAATGCATCTAAAACAATTTGCACAAATTAAGAGTGTTAAATTTTAAATGTAAGGATTGTGGAAAAGCGTAGAACTTCAGGGATTTGGAGTCCAATAAAGACTGGAATGGTTTTTGTTATATGCAATTTAGTTCGATAAAGTTGTGATATTTTACTTAGCTCATTTAAAATTATGCACTTAGATTTATACTCAGTATAATCTAAATGATATTTAAAATTTTTTAAAGTATCTATTTGATTTGATTTATGGGCCATGTGACCAAGAAGGTGACAAACCAAATATAAAGTAATTATGTATAAGATATAAAATATTTTTGGCTGTCTCCATGATCTAGAAAATCAAAACTCTTAATGTGGCAAAACCATAACAAATTTAGAGAGAAATCTAGATCTTAAACCCTAAGTGTTCATTCAACTCTCCCTCTGTAGTTCCTTGTTGCCCTAGGAGCAAATTGAATAAACTAATCTATGGATTTGCAAAAGAACTCAGCCCTATTTTTCCACTACTCTGTTGCCAAAATCAAAAGGCAGACAACTTTGCTTCCTGTTTATGGAACCAAGGCAGCATTTCTTGCTAAAAGAGAACTCAGCCAAAGAAGGAACTGGGATAGAATATCATGGTAGTGTGGTATTCATGTAGTTTTCATGGTAGTGTGATATTATGTCAATCCTGAAAGAAAAAGCACAGCATCCAATTTAGACTGAGAATAGGGGAAAATGAGCTGATCTTCACAAAAGGAAGTGGAGACAGCTTTGAGCAGCACTTCAAAATTAGAGAAAATGGCTTAAAAATGGGACTGTTTGAAGGCTTGAGTGAAAGAGGAAGGGAATCAATGAGAATAGTTAATTTAAAATAGATTAAGCTAAAACAATTGAACATACAAAGTATTGTGTTAAGAGGAAGATGGAAAGAATCCTTATTTATTCTCCAGAATGGGACTAGTAGAAGAAAATGTGAAACTAACTCTCATAATTTTAATTGTCAGTGAATTAAAAATCCAAATTTTCTATCTTTCTATCTACTTATATATGATTTTAAAAAATGAAATTTCATAATCTTTTATAGGAAATACATTAAAAATAATTCTCAAAATAAAAATGCGATAAATAACAGATAAATAAAAAAAAAACATTTGTAATCATGCTCTCAGACAAAGCAAAAGCAAACATTTATGACAAACAAAAACACAAGAAATTTATATTATGCTAAAGGGAACTAAAATGATCAAATAATAACGTTAAATATATGGACTCCAAGGACTTTACCATTTAAATTCATAAAGAAAAAAAACAACAACAACTGAATTACAAGAAGCAACAGCAATACAATAGGTACAATAGATATCAATGTCTCTTTCTTGGTTCTGGATGAACCTAATAGAAAAATACACAAAAGCGAAAAATCTAAAATTGAATAAATTGATGGAGAAATTAGTGCTAAAACATTACTGTATCATCCAAATGGACTATTATGTACATTTTTCTTAGAACCATATGGTATTTTTTTTAAAAAATTGATTTTTTATTAGACCACAGAAATATTACAACAAATGTAAAAAATCGGAAATAATAATTATAGCCTTTGCAGATGAGAATACATAAAATGTTATTTGAGAGCACAAAGAAAAGACATAGAATGAAAATGATATTTAACAATGAAATTCTAAATAATTAGTGGATCAAAAAAAACATACAATATTTTTTCCAGTTGATTAGATCTGACTTTATTTATGTGGGAAGTGTTTTGTAGTTGTGTTCAAATAGTTCCTGACTTTCCCTTGACATATAGATTCCCAAATATTTTATGCTATCAATAGTTATTTTAAATGAAATTTCTTCTTGTATCCCTTGCTGTTGGACTTTGTTGATGATGTATAAAATTGCTGATGATTTACATGGATTTATTTTCTATCTTGCAAATTTGCAATTTTTTCTAATAATTTTTCTAATAATAAATTTTCTAATAATTTCTAATAATGTTTCTAATAATTTTTTAAATTTAGTTCCAATAAGGTTCTCTACATATACCATCATATCATCTACAAAGAGTGATAATTGGTTTCCTCATTACCTACTCTGATTCTTATGTCACTTTTTCTTCTCTTATTGTCAAAGTTAACATTTCTAATATAATATTGAATATTAATGGTGATAGTGGGCAACCTTGTTTCACCCCTGATCTTATTGGCAATGGTTCTGGTTCGTCTCCATTACATAGAATGATTGTTGATGGTTTTAAATAGATGCTACTGACTAGTTTAAGGAAAAGTCCATTTATTCCTATACTCTAGTATTTTAAATGGGAATGGGTGTTGGATTTTATCAAATGTTTTTTCTGCATCTATTGAGATGATCATATGGTTTTTGTTACTTTGATTATATAGTCAATTAGGCTAATAGTTTTCCTACTATTTAACCATCCCTGCATTCTTGGTATATAACCTACTTGGTCACTGTATTTTATCTTGAGAATGACTTTCTGTAATCTTTTTGTGAATATTTTATTTAAGATTTTTGCATCTATATGAATTAGGGAAATTGGTCTATAA
The DNA here is from genome assembly GCF_902635505.1 of Sarcophilus harrisii. Lineage (NCBI taxonomy): Eukaryota > Metazoa > Chordata > Mammalia > Dasyuromorphia > Dasyuridae > Sarcophilus > Sarcophilus harrisii. The sequence goes on from NC_045430.1 coordinate 78,223,384, forward strand.
TTTTCTTTCTCTGTTTTCATCCTACCTGGTGTAGCTATGACTACCATGTATGTATCATAAAATCAATTTGGCAGAAGTCCTTCTTTCTCTATCTTTTTCAAATAGTTTGTATAGTATTGCAGTTAATTGTTCTTTAAATATTTGGTAGAATTAACACGTAAATCCATCTGGCCCTGGAAATTTTTTCTTTGGGAATTGATTGATAGCTTGCTCTATTTTTTTTCTAAAATGGGACTATTCAGATTGGCTAAGATGACAGGAAAAAATAATGATGATTGTTGGAGGGGATGCGGGAAAACTGGGACATTGATGCATTGTTGGTGGAGTTGTGAATGAATCCAACCATTCTGGAGAGCAATCTGGAATTATGCCCAAAAAGTTATCAAACTGTGCATACCCTTTGATCCAGCAGTGTTACTACTGGGCTTATATCCGAAAGAGATTATAAAGAAGGGAAAGGGTGTGCACGAATGTTTGTGGCAGCCTTTTTTGTAGTGGCTAGAAACTGGAAACTGAATGGATGCCCATCAGTTGGAGAATGGCTGAATTAATTGTGGTATATGAATATTATGGAATATTATTGTTCTGTAAGAAATGACCAACAGGATGATTTCAGAAAGGCCTGGAGAGACTTACACGAACTGATGCTGAGTGAAATGAGCAGGACCAGGAGATCATTATATACTTCAACAACAATACTAGATGATGACCAGTTCTGATGGACCTGGCCATCCTCAGCAACGAGATCAACCAAATAATTTCCAATGGAGGAGTAATGAACCGAACCAGCTACACCCAGAGAAAGAACTCTGGGAGATGACTAAAAACCATTACATTGAATTCCCAATCCCTATATTTATGCCCACCTGCATTTTTGATTTCCTTCACAAGCTAATTGTACAATATTTCAGAGTCTGATTCTTTTTGTACAGCAAAATAACGTTTTGGTCATGTATACTTATTGTGTATCTAATTTATATTTTAATATATTTAACATCTACTGGTCATCCTGCCATCTGGGGGAGGGGGTAGGGGTAAGAGGTGAAAAATTGGAACAAGAGGTTTGGCAATTGTTAATGCTGTAAAGTTACCCATGCATATAATCTGTAAATAAAAGGCTATTAAATAAAAAGAAATAAAAAAATAAAATGGGACTATTTAAGTAATTTATTTCCTCATCTGCTAGTCTGCAATCTATATTTTTATAGGTATTCCTCCCTTTATGTAGGTTATCAATTTATTGTCATAAAGTTGGGCAAAATAATTCCTAATTATTGCTTTAATTTTCTCTTCATTGGTGAATGTTCTCCCTTTTCATTTTTGAGACTAACTCTGATTTTCTTCTTTTATTTTTCCAATCAAATAAACTAAAATTTATCTATTTTGTTTGTTTTTTTCATAAAACCAACTCTTAGTTTTATTTATTAATTCAATAATTTTTACTTTAAATTTTATCAATTTCCCCTTTTATTTATAAAATTTCAAGTTTGGTATTTGGTTGGATTTTAAATTTTTTTCCCTAGCTTTTTTAGTTGCAAGCCCAATTCTTTGATTTTCTCTTTCTGTATTTTATGCAAGTATGCATCAAGGGGTATAAAATTTCCCCTTCTTATCACTTTGGCTGCATCCCACAAATTCTGGGATGTTGTCTCATTACTGTTATCCACTTGGTTGAAATTATTAATTGTGTCTATGATTTCCAGTATCATACATTCATTGTGTAGGATTAGATTATTTTGTTTCCAACTGATTTTTGGTCTATTTTCTTCTTGCCTTTTATCGAATGTAATTTTTATTGCATCATGATCTGAAAAAATGAATTTATTATTTCAACTTTTTTGCTTTTGCTTTTGAGGTCTACATGCTTTTTGTCTCCATTCAATTTTCTCAAAAGGTCTATCATACCTAAATTTTCTAGTATTTTCTATTTACATCAACTCCTTTCTTACTTTATTTTGTGGTTTGATTTATCTAGTTCTGAGAGAGCAAATTTGAGATCCCCCACTACTATAGTTTTGCTATTAATTTTTTTCTTTGTAGGCTTCTTAACTTCTCCTTTAGGTTTTTAGATGCTATACCATTTGGTGCATATATATTTAGTATTGGTATTTCTTCATTATTTATGGTACCCTTTAGCAATGAAGTTTCCTTCCATATCTTTCTTAATTAGATCTACTTTGCTTTTGCTTGATCTGAGAGCATGATGGCTACCACTGCTTCTTTTTTTTTTTACTTCACCTGAATCACAATAGATTTTGCTTTAGCCTTTTACCTTTACTCTGTATATATCACTCTGTTTTAAATGTGTTTCTTGTAAACAACATGTTATAGGGTTCTAGCTTTAATCTAGCCTGCTATCACTTTCAGTTTTATGGGAGAGTTCATCCCATTCACATTCACAGTTGAAACAACTAATTATGTATTTCATGTCATCTTACTTATCCCAAATTATTCTTTTTTCTTTCTTTCCCTCCTTTTCCTCCCCCAGTATTTTGCTTATGAGCTCCACTTACCTCAAGGAGCTCTTCCCCTTTATTGCCCCTTCCCTTTTCTTACATCTTTTCCCTACTATTTCTCTTTTCCCTTATATGAGCTTCCCCTTTTCTTTTCCTTTTCCCCTGCAACTTCCCTATAAGATGAGAGAAGTTTCTTTCTGCAAACAAAGCTGTCTAATATTCTCTCTTTGAGCCAAATCTGATAAAAGTAAGATTCACACAATGTTCATCTCCCTCCCATTCCCCCCTCAATTATAATAGATTTCATTTGCCTCTTTGTGAGATGTAATTTCCCTCATTTTACCTCCACTTTCCCCCTTTTCAAGTACAATCTGCTTTCTACCTCTAGTTTTTTTTAACATTACAACAGTAGTATCAAATTATACATGTACTCTCTCTATATAACATAACAGACATATAGTTTTCTTTTTATTTCATATGCTTCTTTTGAGTTCTTGATTTGGAAGTCAAATTTTTTTGTTCAGTTCTGGGCTTTTCATTAGAAATAAATTAAATTCATCTGTTTCATTGAATGTCCATCTTCTTCCCTGAAAGGAAATGCTCAGTTTAACGGGGTAGTTTATTCTTGGCTGCAATCCAGGTTCCTTTGTCTTTCAGTACTTTAAGGTGGAAGCTTCTAGGTCTTGGGTAATCCTTATTGTGGTTCATTGATATTTAATTTTTTTCTTTCTTACTGCTTGTAATATTTATTCCTTGGTCCAATAGTTTTGAAGTTTAGTCATGATATTCCTTGGAGTTTTAATTTTGGGATCTCTTTCAGGAGGTGTTTGGTGAATTCTTTCAATGGCTCTTTTACCTTCTGATTCTATGACATCCAGGTAGTTTTCTTTGATGATTTCCTCAAAAATAATGTCTAGGCTCTTTTTTCATCATGGTTTTCAGGAAGTCCAATAATCCTTAGATTGTCTCTCCTATTTCTATTTTCCAGGTCAGTTGATTTCCTAGGTAGTTATTTTACATTTTCTTTTTGTTTTGGTTTTGCCTGACTGAATTCTTGATGTCTCATTGAGTCATTCACTTCCATTTGTTTTTGCTCAACCTGCTTGTGCTTGGCCCACCTCCCTCTGTGCCTGATTGAAAGTGACCTTTTCTGGAGATCTTTGAAATTATCTTCTATTGATAATTTGTTATACTCCAAATATTTGTGGGTTCTTCCAGTCCAGAATTAATTCAGAGGCTGAATTTGCTAGTTAGTCTGAGGGTTGTGGGAAGAGGTCAGGAAAAAAAAAATGTGTCCTCTCTGCCAATGGATCCATCCATTCTGGAGAGCAATTTGGAACTATGCCCAAAGGTTTATCAGACTGTATTTACCCTCTGACCGAGCAGTGTTTCTACTATGCTTATATCCCAAAGAAATCTTACAGTAGAAAAAGGGAACCACATGTGCAAAAATGTTTGTGGCAACCCTTTTTATACTGGCAAGAAATTGGAAAATGAGTGGATGTCCATAAGTTGGAGAATGGTTGAATAAGTTATGGTATATTAATATACCATAATGTTATGGAATAGTATTGTTCTATAAGAAATGATCAGCAGGATGATGTCATATAAGCCTGGAAAGACTTGCCTGAACTAATGTTAAGTGAAATGAGTAGAAAGAAGCAAGAGATTGTACCGAGCAACAGCAAGATTATATGATGATCAATTCTGATGGACGTGATTCTTTCCAACAATGAGATGATTCATACCAATTCCAATGATCTTATGATAAAGAAAACCATCTGCACCCAGAGAGAAGACTGTGGGAATTGAATGTGGTTCACAGCATTTTTTTTTTTGTTCTTTTCTTGCATTTTATTTTCTTCACCATTTTCTGGTTCGATTTGATTTTTCTTGTGCAGCATAATTGTATAAATATGTATGCATCTATTGGATTTAACATATATTTCTTCCTGTTTAACATACATTGGACTACTTGCCATCTAAGTGAAGAGGATGGAAGAAGGCAGTAAAAAAACTGGAACACAAGGTTTTGCAAGGGCTAATGTTTCAGAATTATTTATGCATATGTTTTGAAAAATAAACATCTTTAATACAAATATACAAATGATAATTATAGGAAAGAAAATTATTATGTTGAAACAACATGAAAACATTTCTGAGATATGACTCAACCCACTCTCAGGAAAATAAAACCATATCCTTACAAATATAAATTTACAAAACAGGAAAAGAGAGGATTAATGAGCTGTATATGTGTTTAAATAAAAGATTCAAAATAAATACAAAAGAGAAAATATTAAAAATTAGAAGATAAATTTTTAAAAAGGTATATATTAAAACTATAAAGATAATCAACGAAGATAAGAAACTTTGCCAATATGCTTGTGATGGGATGATTTATATTATAAATTTTAAGAAAACTAGTGAAAGTTATTGAGATAATTGACAAATAAATATTCCAACTACAGAAAAATCCCTTCAAAAGTGATTTTCCAAATAATTACAGCAAAATCAAAGGACAATGACAGATAGAGAAATCCCATTTGAAATAAGAGTAAAATACAAAAAGATAAATTGTGGGAATCAACCTACTAACACTTACATAAATTCAATTACAAAATACTCCTTGAAGAAAAAAAAATACAGAAAGAAACATTTAATATTCATAACTGGGCTTCCCCAATACAACAAAAATGACGATATCCTTAAAGCTAATTTGCACATATAATGTTATATCAATCAAATTATGAAAGAGATACATTGTCCAACTCGATCAAATGACAACAGAATGCAACTGGAAAAATAAAAGATCTAAAGAGCTTTAGAAGCTATATGAATTATTGCCATGGAGACACAACTCTAAGTTGTGTGAAATTTGATGCTAAGAATTCTGACACTGCTTTGTGTAGATATCTGGGATTGCTATCCAAGGAATGACTAGGTAATCAAGTGGGGGAAATTCATCACATTTTATCAATTCCAAAAGGCAATGAGAAAGATAATACATGTGAATAATATGTTTCCCCTTCATTGTCTGGAGAACTGTGTTTAATTTAAGCAAGTATGTGTTTAAAGGGATGTGAAAGGTCTGGAACATATCCAAAAGACAACAACTAAGATGTTGAGTCACTCAAAATAAAATTTAAAGGAAATGAGTATATTCAGATTGGAGAAAGCAAAATATAGCATTTATCATTTGGCCATCTTCAGATATCTATCAAGCTATTGTTAAAAAAAAAGGATTGGACTTATCCTAAGTGTCTATAGAGGTAAAAATTAGGATCAGTAGATAGACATAACTTCGAGATAGGTTTGAACTAAATATATGGAAATATTTGCTACAATTAAAGTTTTCTAAAATTGGAAAGGATAACCTTATGATTTCCCTGTCACTGGAAATGTCCAAATGAAATCTGGAAGATCACCTATAAAGTATAATAGAGGTAATTCCCCAAAAGGGATGGAATTTTAGCGATGAAATATTTAACTTCCTTGGGCCTTAATTTGTTCAAGTTTTATACAGATGACCTAAAATATCTCTCTACTCTAGGATCCTGTGATACTGTCATTCAATTTGTTTTATTCTGAATTTAATTTAAAATGTCAGTATTGATGTGAAGCAAAATTTTAAAAAATATTTTTAAATGTTCTTTTTATTTGGTACTCTATATAGCTGTTTTACAGACTGTTCCTGAAATGTCTTTTGATATTCATGAATTCAAGACAATAGGAACATTTTATGAGAGTTGCAAATTTGAGATAAACATTACAGGACCAACAGATTTAATTCCACATGGACAGTTTAGTAGCCAAATGGAAGACAGGAAGTCTTTGAAGCAGCTAAAGAAAGTACAGTCCTGTTCAGTTGGGATTTCTCTGAGATGCTTAAGTGGTAACCTGGCAGCTAGCCTTGGTAAAAGTAAAAGTCAGATTCTCCAAGCCTACAAAAGAAGTATATGAACTGAGAGAAAAGATTGAGATATTTGAATTCAGTGTACTATGAGGGAGTGAAAAAAGAAAGAAGAGAGAGAGAGAGAAAGAGAGAGAGAGAGAGAGAGAGAGAGAGAGAGAGAGTGACAGAGCCAAAGAAAGACAGAGAGACAGACAGAGCGGCAGAGAGAGACAGACAAATGGACAGACAGACTGACAGACATAGATGGAGAAACAGAGAGAGAGAAAAACAGAGAGAGATAGAGATGGAGAAAAGGAGGGAGGGATGGGGAGGAAAAAAATGCAGGAAGGAAGGAAGGAAGGAAGGAAGGAAGGAAGGAAGGGACGAAGGAGGGAAGGGAGGGAACAAAGGGAGGGAATGAATAGAAGGAGAGAAGAAAGGAAGGAAAGGAGGAAGAGAAGATGAAAAGGATGGAGGGATGAAAGGGTACAGAAGAATGAACAAAAATCTGATATAATTTGCCAGGTGAGCAGGCATAGCTGTGTACTTCTTTTATTCATGCTGTACCAATTTGATCCTCAAAAGCGATTTTCAGCCTTGACTTGCTGGCAGACTGCCCAGTTTATTGGCCTTGTTTCCAGATGTGTTCTTGCTCAGGAGGGAAGTATGAATCTTTAAATACTTTACAATATAGTATGCTGTACTTAGGAAAAGCAGGCAATCTTAGTTTTTCAGAAGTACAGTGTGGTACCCAGATTTCTAAAACCAAGACAACAATAAAATATGTTTAAGGAGTCAATTAAGCACTGTGTTCCAACAAAATACTTGTGATATTGAATCTCCAGATCTTCTTTGATTCAAAAGGAAATGGAAGTCCATTATTCATCAGAATAGATTTTGGAGGTAAGTAAAAGAGAAAATGTTGTTTCTTTCTCCATGAAGTCAAGATATGTTTTATTTAAATTTTGCTATCTTTTTCAGAGCCTGATTTCATATTCTACACATAGGAAGTACTTGGTGAATTTAGTTAAATAAAATTTAGAAGAAACAATAGAGCAATTTTGATATTTTCTGACCAGAAATTTCATTTTAAAAGTGAAAAGTTGTAAAGTTATAAGATTCAGAGCAATATCTCATAGAGAGCTTATAAGAAACCAATAGTGGAAATAATGAAATAGTGGAAAAAAGAACATCTGAAATACAACCAAGGAAGAAAAAAGTGCCGTAAAAATACAAAGGCGGAAAAAGTATATATATATATATATATATATATATATATATATATATATACTTACACACTAAAAATAAGTTACATTTGAAATGTTTAGCACTATACAATTTCAATATTTCTTTGAATTATAATCTCTTTTTCATGGCTACTCCCTCCATCAAGAAGATTCAACCTAATATTCTGTATTTTTAATCATTTTTAAGCAAATGTAGAAAAAATTCTTCTCAATAAATTTCTTTGAAATGTTATTTCTTTTTAGCTAATTATATACTCTGAATTGGATTTTAGATATATTAATGTTTGTAATTAGGATATTAAAATTAAAAGAAAAAAAGAGCCAAGTGGACATGAAGGGGAAACAATATAAAATGGAGAAAAAGGAAGTTTTAGTAGATGGGGATTTGATAGTAGCCTACTTTTATCTGCTATATGGCTTCTGGAAGGAGTCATTAGAATTTTCTTAAAGGTGGAGACCAAAACCAAAATAACCACTTGAGGATGGGTTAAAGATTGTATACATTAGAAAGAGAAAGACTAATTAAAAGAAATTCATATAAGCTAGGAACCTTCTAAGTACTGTCACTCTTCATATCAGAGATCATATACATACATACACACATACATGTACACATATACACGCACACAAAAGAAGAAAAAGAGAGCAGACTGAGAGAGAGAGAGAGTGAAAGAGAGAATTATCTTTATTCCTGAGTAAATGAAAGAACTTAAAATGAAAGAATATATATATATATATATATATATATATATATTATATATGTGTATAATTAAAGGGAATGGGAATAAGGTGAAGGAAATGAAATTGGACAAAATTATAAAAGCTTAACTGATACTTTAATTTGTTTGCCTGGTTTAATTGTGTCTGTATGCTTATAATTTACCATATCTGCATTTCCTCATATTGTATGATAATAGTTATATGGTTAGCTGAATATGCATTATGCTAAAGATTTACTATAGAAGATAAATGTGGAGTGGGGGGCAGGCATGACTAGCCCCCAAGGTTATATTTTTTGAAAGTGGTTATAATAGCAAATGTTACTATTGCAGACATTTTAGGAAATTTTCTGTTTATGAATTTCTAAGAGTAATATTTCATTTCAGAATTTTTTTTTGGTGGGGTTAAGAGTGTAATTCATTGCTGTAGGTGATATCTGCTGGGGAATCTTCCTCTTCAAATGCACATCAAACTATTCTTCAACTGAGAAGATTCTGGGAAGATGGAGTGGGTCAGAAAATTTTCAGCTCTCCAAATTTCTTCCACAAAAAAAAGAAAGAAAAAGGCAGAACTTTTCCTCAAAGAAGCAGAGATATATATGGTGTAATTTATTTTAAGACAATTTGAGTAAACCACAAGACTCTACCTCCCAGAGCAGAGGTTTAGCCTCAATGAAGTACAAAGCACCTTCAAGCCTACCTGAAGAATCAACAAATAAGAAGCCCTGGGGGCTTATGGAGTCAGTCTCAGCCTAAGAAACTTTCACCTTGCAGTGTAAGAATGGTCTACTAAGAAAAAAAAGAGTTTTCCACTATTTATGAATGCCAGCCCAGCTGTGCTGACCAGAAGCATTTACTCTGTGGCTGCAGGGAGAAGGAGCTAGCTGTACACACCTGGTGAGTGCAATAGGGAGGGATATGTTCACTGTTGGTTGTGAGTACTTGGAGGAGTGCAGAGTCCTTGATTTTAGTTCTGGTTCAAAGAAGATAACTATAGTTTGCAGCCACTTGGAAAGATGGTTAGGCGAAAGATTATTCACAGGACAGCATGACTGGGTGGAGATTTAGTTTAGGAGTGTAAAAGACAGTCCAAATTCGGCCCTAAAAACAGACCTCAGAAAATATTAGTAAGAAGGACCTTATCATTTCCCATACCTCAGTAGTGCCACTTGGTTACAATAACAATTATTAAAAAAACAAGATAAAATGAAAAAAAAGAAAGAATCCAATCATTGGTAGTTACTATGAGAATAGGGAAAATCTGAGTTCATATTAAATTTCCAAAATTTATTTTACTAAATTTGAAAAAAAAATGGACCTAAAAATAAAATAACTCCTTTTTAAAATGTAATGCTGGAAACACTGAGGTAAAATAGAGATAGGAGAGTATTTAATAATTTATTTAAAAGGGAGAGATTTACTGGAGCCAAATGGATCCATGGTTTGGTTTCAGGGCTGAATGAGACTATCCTCTCCAAGAATCCAGCAAACAATGTGAGTTCTCAATGACCTATATATATATACTTAATTCAGACTCAGGTGGTAGACTGAGGCAGGGGTGGAGTCAGGGTGCTGAAAGAGGGAATGGGACTCTTATAAAGTGGGGCAAGCCCTGGAGATGGAATGCCATAGGAGATGGGATGACCTACTGGGGGAAGGAACCTGGGAGATGGGGAGAGGCATCTTGATAAAATAGTATCTGACATTCTGGTAGCTTGGGATGGGGAGAGGCATTCTGATATTCCAAAACATAAGATCTTTTATCCTTATCAAATATTCTGATAAAGAGGAAAGGGTGGTTTTGCAGGATTGAGCAGACAATTATAAACTGAAGCTGAGCAAGGCAGGAGTAGGTCAGGATAGTTAGGGAAACTGAGTCAGGACAATTAAAAAAAAACCTGTGATATAATATAATAAAATACATCAAATGATCTTAAGCCAAAAAGAGTTCTTGGAAGAACTTAAAATAGAATTTAAAAATCAAATAAGAGAGATAGAGGAAAAATTAGAAAAAAGAGAGCAATTAAAAAAAATCAAGAAAATTATGAAAAGTCAATTGATGAGCAATAGAGAATCAACAACTTAAGAAAGTAATTCTTTGAAAACTAGAACTGGGAAAAGAGAACCTAATGACATTCTAAGACAACAAGAAATCATAAATTAATTTTTAAAAAATGAAAAGAGAAAGTGAAACATCTGATCAGAAATTAAAACAACAACAACAAAAATAACTGATCTGGAAAGCAAATCTAAGAGAAAAATATGAAAATAGTAGGATTACCTGAACATTGTGAATAAAAAAATCTTGATTCAATTTGCAAAAAATTATCAAGAAAAATTACCCTGAATTTCTAGAAAGAGAAGGCAAAATAGTAAAAAAAAAAAAAAAATCACAAATCACCACCTGCCTGAAAAGTATTTCAGAAAGAAAACTTAAAGGATTATTATAACTAAGTTTTAAAGCTCTCAAATTAAAGAAAAATGTATTGAGAACAATGAAAGAAATTTTAAAAAACAATCTATATATTATGGAATTGCAAGAAGAATTATAAGACCTAGAAACTATAACACTGATGAACGATAGGGTTTATATACTATAATTCCATACAACAAAAGAGTGGGATTACAAACAAGGTAACTTCCTGCAAAGTTAAGTGTAATCCTGAATGACAAACAAATACATGGTAAAAATTAAAGATCAATTAAAAGAGACTCAATAAGATCGAATTGCTTCTTTCACATATGTGAAAATTATTTGGGTAGTTTGAAAGGAAGACATGGGCAGAGCTGAGTATGATAGATTGATTCTAAAAAAAATAAGACTGTGGAGAGAGACATAAAAAGGAGTAATTTTCTCATACAAATAAAGCATAAAAAGAAAAAAAATATGCAGAAGAATCTAGTAATGGGGGAACAGATAGTCTTCCTCTCATTGGGAATGGGTTAAAGAGGGAGCTACATATGTATGTATGTATGTATATATATACGTATGTAATTCAGCTGTCCATATTTCCTCCACAAAAAAGGGGAGGGGCAGGGAGAGAGAATGTGTGTGTGTGTGTGTGTGTGTGTGTGAGAGAGAGAGAGAGAGAGAGAGAGAGAGAGAGAGAGAGAGAGAGAAAGTTAAGGAATAGGAGTGCAAGGTGGTGAGTAGATGTAAAGCAGAGTTGTGAGGAGGTATAGGCTAAAATAAGATGAGGATAGTGAGGAAAAATAGCAAGGAGGAAAATACCCAGCAAGTAATTGTGGTTTAGAATGTGATTGGGATGAATTTATCCATAAAAAGAAAATTGATAGCAGATTAAAAATTATTATAACTAAGCTTTTAGTTTTAGCATTTTGTTGCTTTCAGGAAACATTATGTTGCTTTCAGGAAACATTATAAAAATGAGAAATACAAACTACGATAAAGTAAAAGACAGGATTCATTCACAGGTTAAGTGTACATTATTTCAAAATCTGATTCTCCTTGTGCAGTAAAGTAAATGTATGGATATATATATACACACACAAATATTGTATTTAACATATACCTTAACATATTTAACATGTATTGGTCTACCTGCCATCTGGGGGAGGAGGTGGGGGGGAAGGAAGGGAAAAATTGGAATCAAAGGTTTTGCAATTGTCAAAAAAAAAGAAAGAAAGTGGATGTATAATAATAATAATAATAATAATAATAATAATAATAATAAAAACTTTTGAGAAAAAAAAAGAGATTGGTCAGTAGCATCAAATGCTGCAGAGAGATAAAGATAAAGAACCAGGAATGAGAACTGGTATATTTGATGATTAAAGGATCATTTATAACTTTGGAAGGTATATTTCCTGTTGAATAATGAAATAGAAAGTCAGATTGTAAAGGATCAAGAAGTGATTGAGATGAAAAGAACTATTGGTAACAAAACCAGAAAACTTTTCTTAGAATTTGGCTGGGATAAAGTAGAGAAATTTAATGTGATAGCTGGAAAGGTAAAGTGAGTCAGATTATTTGGAACTTATTTTATAAGTAGGAAGATATTGGTTGTGTTTGGAGGAAGCAGAGAAGGAAGCAGTAAATACTAAAATTAAAAAAAAGAGTGTTATTGAATGCTTTGGGGATAAAGAGGAAGAGACTTCAACAGACATTTGATTGTTAAATATTTTAGAGATGATACCTGTTAAAACACTAAATGAATATATATTTGATTTCTTTCAACCTAAAAAAAGGGTAGAATATAGTATGTAAAAAGGCAGGGTTGGGAATTATGATCTCAAAGTTAGAGTTAAAATAGATTTAATCATTCGTGAAAAATAGATGCTATGTGTCAGTAGTATCATTCAATATGGTTTCAGACCATTTAAAATTCCTATACAGTATAAGATACCTGAGTATATGTCCGAAAAATAGATACAGAAACTATATGAATATAAAGTGAAAACATTTTTATATAAACTCAGATTTATATAACTGAAGTAATATTTGTTAATCTTGAGTAGGTAAAACCAATCTAATTTTAAAATGGTTATTTGACCTAATTAGTCTATTTATTCGATGTCATCCAAAGTAAATTTCCAAAATTTATTTTACTAAACTTGAAAAAATAATAACAATCCTTTTGGAAGAACAAAAGATCAGTAACTTCAAAGAAATCAGAAGAAAATGATGTAAAGATGGTAGAACAATATTAGATGAGAGCATTACTGAAGTTTAAAAAGAATACTTTGATTATTTTATGTTAAAATTTTCTTGTGTAAATAAAACCTATGAAATCAAGAATGCAACAATGAGGAAAATCTTTTATAGACAATCTCAAATAGGATATGATTGGGTTGAAATGTTGCGATAATTGATTTAGAAAAACATGAAAAAACATGGACTTATAAAAGAAGATACTTCCACTTTCATAGAAACAGATAATAGAAGAAAATAAGCACATTATGATCATACATATATGTGTGAGTGTATATGTGTATCTAAGTGCATGTTTATAGATATCTACTAGTGAGTATGTGTTTGTGTGTGTATATATGTGTATGTGTTCATGTGCAATTATAGACTTTTTTTAGGGAGTAATGGGGGGGAAATGAATTTGAAAGTACATATCACAGAATAAAAGAAAACAGAACTAAACAAAGAAAAGCTGGAAAGCTTTGAAAACAATGTGTAGTATTTCTTAAAATGGTTTTCTTAAAATGGGAATTAATTGTTATTTATTGAGTCCTCTAATGGTCTGCTATGCACACAACATTTTTTTCTTTTCTTATTTTGTATTTGTTTTAAATAAGATGTTTTTAAAAAATAATTATTTTGCAACTGATATTATTAGTGTTGCCTACCCCTTGAAAGATTAAGAGACTTTTCATGATCACAAAAATGTTATTTTTTAGAGGTAAAACTTTTATACAGGCCTTTTCTCATCCTGAGGCGATTTCCTTTTCAATTATACCTCCACTATACATTTGATACAAACCTCAATAAAATTCACATAAAAACAAAGTTTAAAAGTGATTAAAATATGCTGAATAATATCTTAATCAATAAGGTACTTGGAAAATGATAGGTTTTAGAACTGTGAGAGACCATAAAGACAATCTAATATAGGGGAAATATTTCAGAAATCAAGAAATTGAGGCTCATGGAGATGAATTGATTTGCCCAAGATGACAAGAATTATAAAGAGATTAAGCAAACTTTACCTTAGTCTTCTGATATCAAATAAAATTTAATTATATAAGGATTTTTAAATATAAGAAGTCTTCATAAGTCTCAGAGTGATAGATTCTGCAAATGGATAAAATAGAAATTTTGGTGACTGTAGTTTTGCAGGACAAGGTTATTTATACCAATCCATTGCTCAATCTTCCTAAATGAATTTTCTGGAATTATTTATATGAGCCATGAATAGTGAGAAAGAACATAATGGGAGCAGAACAGAATGAAGTTATCACAACTCAATTAAGAGATTAGTTTAATCAATCATTTTAAAATCAGGCATAACCCAATGTGTGGTGTGTGTGTGTGTGTGTGTGTGTGTGTGTGTGTGATTATGGCTGGCTGAATTCAATTGCAGATCTGACTCACAACAGAGATGCAATATTTCTAGAGCACATAGGCTTAAAGATAGTAAAATGATCATTTGGGGATGGTGCAGAGATTAAGCAACTGGTATTTAATGGAGAACCAGCCTATGATACTTGAAATCAGAACAATTTAGAACCAGAAGAGAGGAAATTTATAAAATATCTGTGGAAGATGATTGGATAGAAATAGAGAAGAGGAAATATCTTAAAAGTGAAACTAGTTCCTTTAAACATAATGGAGTCAACAAGCATTAGCATCCTAGTCAAAGAATCATAGCAGTTTGAATATATACTTAAAATTGTGAGTGATTGACTAAACTAGTTTTATTTGTATATATCCTCTTCCACACGTTTTTTCTTTCATCACTGACAGGAATTTTTAAGCTAATGTACACCTGTGTATATGAGCAAATTTACCTTGTTATTTATTTTATGGTGTGTTAATTTTTTCCCTATTTCAATTAAAAAAAGTGTTGGAAAATCATGTGCTATTTAGAACAGTGGTTTTCTTAAATTTGATAACAGCTTAAAACTGGACATTATTTCACTGATAATGCAATAAAAACTGAGTAGCTTTATGAGAATGTATATTTCATGGGAGAATTACCCTGCATATGTAACCTGCCTACCAGAGGAATCTTGAAAGAGTTCTAAAATATTATGGAGAGAAGGACATCCAGAGGACTTAACAGGATGAATCTGACATGTGTTGGCACATATTTTATGTTCATTTCTCTTACTCATTCATCTTTCCTTTAAACTACTCAACTCTCCTTCCTATATTCTGCCTCAAATAAATATTCCAAGTCAATATGGCTGTTATCAATACAATAGTGGGGTGATTAAATCAATGAACCTAAAGTTTAGAAATATCAAATAGCATATCCAGGAATAGTGTGTCCTAACTGAAATGCTTTTTAACCTCCAAATCTTTGCTGAATATAATATAAAATATCTTCAAATAAAGGCACTTTTGGGGTGATTGTTGAGTTCAGAAGCCAATAAAATCATGCAAATAACAATAAAAACAGCAGCAGCAACAACAAATGGTTAGGAAAATGATAAAATATAGAATTTGGTTTTATAGCATATGGCTAAGTGACATCAATCTATTTTTTTTTCCTACCTTTGGAAGAAAATTCAGATCCATTCTGGTTTAATTAATAATAGAGATTTATAGGCTGGTAAGAAGTCTTAGAATTATATAGCCAGTTTCTTCCTTTTATAGATGATGTAACTGAGACCTAGACAACGTTAACTCACTGTCTAAAGTCACAATATATTTTATAACATATCTTGGACTAGAACATGGGTCTCTTGATTTCTAATCATATTGGGCTGGGAGAAAATAGGTATTTAAAATGGTAATAGAGGAAATGAGAAAGCAAGAGTTTTCATATACATTTTTACAACCACAAAACAATATGCATTCTATTTAAATGTGAAATTATAGATATTATTCAAATAAATTTTCATTAATATGCATCACAAATACAGGACTGCAGGAAGGAGAGGATAAAGTTTTACTGTACCCCAATTCTAAAGAAAATAAGAAAAATGTTAATAATATTGTTTAAAATACTAAGGTAATTATGTAAGGACAAGAGATTATAATCAAGATAATTTGAGAGTTTCATATGTTGTATGTGGAGAGGTTTCAAGTGATAGTGAAATGTAAAGTATAAGCTTAACACTCTGAATAGCTAATAGGAAATGGTGATGAAAGTCAAAGGAGTTCAGGAAGATGATGAATTAAAAGCCATAACATTATAGGTCTGTAGGTGAAAAAAAACTCAAATGCCATTTGATCTAACACCACTTTTTTTTTTAACAGATGAGGAAATAAATTGTTGACAAGAGGTTAAATAAATTGCCCAGGAACATCTAAGTAGTAAGAATTTACTATAGATCTCAATTGGGGTTATATTTCATAGATATTATTGATAAACCTTAATTCAGAAAAAAATATTTGAAATCCTAAAAATAGTTTAATAGGCAATGTCAATATATTCTGCATTACAACCTTCATTTATACCCTTGAAAAATCAATTTAATAAATATTTTTATTACTTATTATGCATGAAGCACTCTTAGCTATGGAAGGTGATATAGAGAGTAATAAGACATGGTTCTTACACTTAAAAGACATTATCTAGTAAGAGTAGAAAAGATGTAATGAGAAATGCAAAATACCATCATGGATAAATTATGATGGAAAGATCACTTTTAGATTTGGAAATCAAACAAAAACATACTTATGCTGGGTGCCTAAAGATAGGTACAATATCAACTGGTGGAGGTAGGACTGGAATGGGGTTGGATTTCAAGTACTGGGAATGACATGAAGAAGCAGAGTGGCACAAAAATATTGTTCAGTTCTTGGGAAACCTTGAACACATTTATTTGTCTGGGGCAAGAGCATAGGCAAGGGATCATATTTAAATATGATCTTTTCCAATAGTTTGTAGTGTGTACTTACTTTCAAGGTACACTTTTCCCAGTTATTTTTCATTGTCATCTATGTAACAGTTATCCATCCCCAAATTCCAATTTGTTTGATTTTTCTTATTTGTGAATTGATTTCATGTTCAACCATATGCTAGCAATTTTTGGTAAACTGGAATGCCAGAATATGTTATACACATGCTGTCCATTCAATTAATGTTAGTTACAGACATAGTTGAATTAATGACTGGTTAAGGCTAATCAAGTTTTGTTTTTGTCACACAAAAGTTGTTTTCTGCATTTGGTTGATGATGTCTGTCCATTGTCTTCTGAAGTTGGTAAAAGTCTAGGAGAAAGCATTTTGTAAGAAATATCATTTTTATTGTTTTGAACATCATTATCATCTATAGCAGGCACTACTTGGGAAAAGAGAATTGATTATTGTTGATATTGAAGTATTTGGGTACTGGGGTCTTGTCACATATGCTGGGCCAGTTTTTCCTAATATTCTAACCTACATGGTCTTCCACCATTCTTGAAACTTAAACGTCTCAAAATTCAAAGGTATTGGCCCCTGACAAAATGTCCTAGTCCAGAAAAATATAAAAAAATTACAAGCTGTAAGGAGTTACCTGCTTCTCCCTCAGATGTCTGGCCAATAGATTAGTATGAATAATAGTCAGAGTGAGGGAGAAGTATCAGGCAACTACTCAGTTCTGCATCCAGGATAAATGTCCATTTCTTTCTACAGCTAAGTATCATTAAATTATTATAATAATACCATATATGTATTGTGATTTCAGAAATATCTTATCACTTTGCCACACTTTTTTACAATTAGCATATCACACCAATTAAACTCTGGCCATAAAGATCCTCCTATTACAATTACCTATGCTCTGTCTTTGGAACTTTATTCTCATAGATAAATCTTTTCATTATTGTCTGTAATCAAAGCTCACATAATTTCCTTAACATTTCCAAAATATACTGCTACAAATATACTTCACTTCCTTTATGTATTATTTTCCATCATTATAATATAAACTCCTTAAGAGAAGGGACTGTCTATTTGCTTTCATGTGTATCCCCAGAATTTATCTCAGTACCTAATACATAGTAGGTGCTTACTAAATTATTTTTAATTCATTCTTTCATTTATTCATCTGTTCATACATTACCAGGTTGTGATTTACATTGGCAGAGGTGTTACCATACTGGAAGTTTCCCCACAGTATTATAATGCTTCTCTTATTTTAGTAATCAATAAAATGAATTAGCAATTTATGAATGAATCAAAACATTTTGGTAAATGTATCACAGCAAATGAAATGGTCTCCTCCAAATAACCAAATATGGAATAATATTATGGATATATATATATATATATATATATATATATATATAATCTAGTTATTGCTATGAAGTACTATTTTGGTATTACAACTGAAAGGCTTTCAGTTGTAAGGCTAACGTCAGTTGTAGATGCTAATCCTAGGGAAAAAAGAGGATGTCTTCTGCAGTTCAAATCCATATTAATAGAGTATAATCAAATGAACTCTGATCCTCAAGCAATACTGAGTTCAAAAGGAAAAATAGATTCTCTATTTCTCAACTTTGGAGAAATGCAAGGGATATGAGGCTGGATATAAAATGTCCTAAACTTGGTGACAACTGGGATGCAGGTCTGTAAAACATTTTAGGAAAGTCAAAAAACAAAACAAAAACAAAAATTTGAGGCTAATTGTTACTCAAGTTAGTATGATTTAGGAAATAGATTCATCTCTAAGGTTATCTGGGGGGCATAATAAAAGATCAATTGATGCAGTAATTTCACATGAAAAGATTGCTTTAGCTCCTACCCCTTTGACATTTCTGGTTACTTCTTAAAGAAAGGTAAAGGGAAGGTAAAGGTAAATGGAAGAGGATAGCATCACACATTAAGGTATTTGCCAAACACAGTGTGAATGACATGAGGTAAAATGTATTTATTTTGTTGGATTCAGAGATTTATGAAACTTACTGAAATCTGATTCAATGACTGTGTAATTTAAAAGGATTTAATACCTATAAACTTTAATTGTTTCACTACTAGGTGCCTTATAAGTCAAATTCCTTTCTTGCTACTTTGTAAAAGCCTCTCTTCCACAAAACTGTCCCACTGTCAGAGAAATATTAAATAATCAGCTTGGGATAAATAGTTGTGTTCTAGATATATTAATAAGTATATATGACAGTTATAACAAGTGCCAAATAGCACTGTAATTATTAAAACTTTATGATTTCCCAAGAATTTAACGTATATTTAAATAAGGCGATAATGAAATAACTGTACAGTAAAATTCTCTTTTTTTTTAATTATACTAACTTTTTATTGACAGAACCCATGCCAGGATAATTTTTTTTACAACATTATCCCTTGCACTCACTTCTGTTCCGATTTTCCCCTCCCACCCTCCACCTCCTCCCCTAGATGCCAAGCAGTCCTATATATGTTGAATATGTCGTAGTATATCCTAGATGCAATGTATGTGTGCAGATCCAAACAGTTTTCTTGTTGCACAGGGAGAATTGGATTCAGAAGGTAAAAATAACCCAGGAAGAAAAACAAAAATGCAAACAGTTTACATTCATTTCCCAGTGTTTTGTTCTTTGGGTGTAGTTGCTTCTGTCCATCACTGATCAATTGAAACTGAATTAAGTCTCTTTGTCAAAGAAATCCACTTCCATCAGATTACATCTTCATATGGTATTGTTGTTGACGTATATAATGATCTGGTTCTGCTCATTTCACTTAGCATCAGTTCATGTAATTCTCTCCAAGCTTCTCTGTATTCATCCTGCTGGTCATTTCTTACAGAACAATAATATTCCATAACATTCATATACCACAATTTACCCAACCATTCTCCAATTGATGGGCAGCCATTCATTTTCCAGTTTCTAGCCACTACAAACAGGGCTGCCACAAACATTTTGGCACATACTGGTCCCTTTCCCTTCTTTAGTATCTCCTTGGGGTATAAGCCCAGTAGAAATGCTGCTGGATCAAAGGGTATGTACAGTTTGATAACTTTTTTGGGCATAATTCCAGATTGCTCTCCAGAATGGTTTGATTTGTTCACAACTCCACCAACAATGTATCAGTGTCCCAGTTTTCCCGCATCCCCTCCAACACTCATCATTATTTTTTCCTGTCATCTTAGCCAATCTGACAGGTGTGTAGTGATATCTCAGAGTTGTCCTAATTTGCATTTCTCTGATTAATAATGATTTGGAACACTCTTTCATATGAGTGGTAATAATTTCAATTTCATCATCTCAAAATTGTCTGTTCATATCCTTTGACCATTTGTCAATCGGAGAATGGCTTGGTTTCTTATAAATTAGAGTCAGTTCTCTATATGTTTTAGAAATGAGGCCTTTATCAGAACCTTTAACTGTGAAGATGTTTTCCCAGTTTGTTGCTTCCCTTCTAATCTTGTTTGCATTAGTTTTGTTTGTACAGAAGCTTGTTAATTTGATGTAATCAAAATTTTCTATTTTGTGATCAATAATGGTCTCTAGTTCGTCTTTAGTCACAAATTTCTTCCTCCTCCACAAGTCTGAGAGATAAACTATCCTATGTTTCTCCAATTTATTTATAATCTTGCTCTTTATGTCTAAATCATGGACCCATTTTGATCTTATCTAGTTATACGGTGTTAAGTGTGGGTCCATGCCTAATTTCTGCCATACTAATTTCCAGTTATTCCAGCAGTTTTTGTCAAATAATGAATTCTTATCTACAGTAAAATTCTCAATCTAAACACCACTGGGATTGAGAACATAGATTTTCATTAATTGTAAAACATTTTTTCAAGTATATGTCATACAAAAATATATTAAAATCTCTGAAGCCTAGGTTCAATTTAATTTTGTTCTTCCATGTATCTCACTCTGTCCTTGGGAATAATGGTGGCCCTTTCATTTTGTATATACAGTATCTAAAATGCAAGGTGTACATTGATACCAATTAAACTGTGGCATGAGACATTTGCCAACCACATATAGATTAAAAACAAATTACTATCCATTTATTATTTCATATGAGCCTGATTTACATTACAAATTACCTAATGCTTACTGGTATTTTGTTTTCTCATCTACAATTGTATTCATTTGTCAAGTTTGTTTTCATTTCTAAAATGAGATTGTATTGATTAGGACCACATGAGGTAATTGAGATCATTAGGACAACAAGTGGTTAATTGTGAGAACTGAGTGAATCACTTTGACTATCTTGTGACTTAATCCTGGATCATTTTCTTAGTTTCCCTTCTATGCAAATATGGGCCTAATCCAAATTCTCTCTTGTGAGAAAACTTTATCCATTTGTGGAAATTGGGCAAAGACCTTTTTTGTACTGTTTGAACCTACCCCTCTATGACTGGGAAGTTACCTCTTGTTTAGAGACCGTTAACTAAGGACCTAGGTTATGCTGACCAGAAACTTAATTAGATCCCAAAACTGATAGAAGGAGTTTTCTCAGAATTGTACATACCAAGTCACCTTTTTAGGTCTTATCAGAACACTGGTCCCACACTGATCAATGAGTTATTATTTTCATGTGCCTTTCTTTGATTTTTTCATAGACACATAGGGGAAGTAAAAATTCCATTTTTTTCTGAAACTGGAGAATTGAACCTTTTCACTTTCTGTTTCCCAATCGAGAAAGTTTGTTATCTTTCATCCAAATAGAAATCAGATAGCATAATATATTGTTTCCTTTTAACTAATTGATTTATTTTAAATATTTAAAAATATATCTTCTCACAGTCTAGTCCCCAGAGTCCAGTGCCAAAGTGGAAGGAGGCTTCTAGTTTCAATTTTTTGAACAAATGCTTTTGTATTGATTAAAAAGTCAGTATGTTCAGTTTGTTTCCTCAGTTGTTTCATCTTTCACTCACCACTCCCCTAGCCCACTAGAAAATTATTTTTAGGCTTATCACAAGTAATCAGCAAGTAGAAATGTCACATTATATAAAACAATCAGGCTATTTCCATGCATATTTCATGTCACAAAGGGAAAACTCTTCTTTTGAATCTGTTTTTTAAAATCTAACACTTCAAGGAATGGTTACATTAATGTGGGCATTTTGTCTACTCAGAGTATAACAACCCCATTACTCAATAGGCTTATCTTCAGGAGTGCTTGAGAAATTTATCATTCGGGTGGAGCCAAGATGGTGGAGAAGACACACACGACTTTCTAAGCTCTTCTCTTACCCTCTTTATCAATATTATATCGAGCCTCAAAAATAGTCTTGACTGCTACAATTCGTAAAGATAAGAAGTAGAACAACTCACCGGCCGGAAAATCTGCAGTCTCGCCAAAAAAGGTTGGTTCCGGGGCCAGGGGGGAGATCGGCACAGACGGGGAGAGAAATTAGGTTACAAGGAGAGTCTCAAACCGAGGGTGAAGGCACAGATCTCAGCACAAGCGCGCAGCCCCAACCCGCAGTACGGGCTTTTCCTTGGGGCAGTTGTGATCCTGCACGGCAGGAGGATGCAGCCCGGGTTAGCCTCCAATCTGTGCAGTGGGGAGCTCGGCTTAGGGCCATACAGCTTTTCCAGGGCCGATTTGCATTGGGCAGAGACACTGGGGCAGAGTTCCGGGCGGTCTGCGGTCTGCAGTCTGCTGTCTGTGGTCTGCGGTCTGCTGCTAATACTCACAGTCCCACAAGAGGCTCCGGCCTGGGCCAGTGACACTTTCACCCTTAGTCTCTAGCCCAGGGCAATCGCTAACCCACTCAGCCCTACTAAGCAGTTTGATAGCTCAGCCAGTGCTGAATCCACTTCCTGTTGGGGAAGGGAAAACTCTCACCAGAGCACTCCCATACCCTCGGAGCCGAAATCGGTTTACATCTTTCCCTGCTCTGCAGAGGAAGCAGGTAACCCCCTTGCCTAGGAGACCTACCCTAAAGGCTTTAAAACATGAATAAAAAGATGAAAAGAATGATAGACAGCTTCTATGCAGAAAAAGAGCAGGTCAGCAAACCTGAAGAGACCTCAAACAGGAAAAAATGCATCAGACTGTCCTCCTTTACATGATGCTCTAAGAAGAGACCATTAAAAGTCTCTAAAAAGAGAGTTAGAAGATAAATGGGGAAAGGAAAGAGAAGCCTTCAAGAGAGCAACAACTTCCTGAAATACGAATTGGAAAAAGTAAAAAAATCTCAGGAAAGTAAGAATTGTGAATTATAAAAAATAAAGAATTCACTAGAAAGTAGGATTTGTGAATTGGAAAAGACAAAGAACTCTCAAGAAAGTGGGATCTGTGAATTGGAAAAAGAAAATAATTCACTAAAAAAAAAATTAGTGAAATGGAAAAAATTCCACAGACCAAAACAATACATTCAAAAACTCAATTGACATATAAGAAAGAAGTAAAAAGCTAATGAAGAAAATAATTTTTAAAAATTAGAACTGAACAAATTGAAACTAATGATGCATTGAGACAGCAAGAATCAGTCAAGCAAAACCAAAAATGACAAACTGAAAAACCATGAATTATCTACTTGCTAAAATGACAGACTTGGAAAATAGATCTAGGAGAGATAATCTGAGGATTATTGGACTTTCCGAAAACTATGATGAAAAAAAGAGCCTAGATACTATTTTACAAGAAATCATCAAAGAGAACTGCCCAGATGTAATAGAATCAGAAGGTAAAATAGGCATTGAAAGAATTCATCGAACACCTTCTGAAAGAAACCCTCAAAATAAAAACCCCAAGGAATATTGTGGCAAAATTTCAGAACTATCAGATTAAGGAAAAATTTTACAAGCAGCCAAAAAACCATTTAAATACCGAGGTGCCACAATAAGGACTCACCCAAGATCTGGCTGCCTCTACATTAAAGGAAAGAAGGGCCTGAATATGATATCTGAAAGGCACAAGAACTTGGGATGCAGCAAGAATAAACTACCCAGCTAAGCTGAGCATTTTCTTCCAGGGAAGAAGATGGACGTTTAATGAAACAAATGAATTCCATTTGTTTCTGAAGAAAAACCAGAACTAAACAAAAATTTGATTCCAAGAATAGAACTCAAGAGATGCAGAAAAAGGTAAAAATAACTTTGAGAATTGTATTTCTGTTGTGGATATACAAAAAAATACATGTAAAATTTGATAGTACTGATATAACATAAAAAGGGAAGTAGATATGGAAAAGGGATGATGGCAGAATAAGGTGGGAAGGAGGGATAAAAAGAGGGAAACCACATCCCACAAAGAGGCTAAGGGAAACTTATCATATCTGAGGGAATTTAGAGAGGGGAGGAACATTGTGTGAATCTTATCTCATCAGAGTTGGCTCAAAGGAAAATAATTGACATTTGTTTTAGAGAAAATTCTCTCGCCTCATTAAAAACGGGGAGAGGAAAAGGAAAAGAAAAAGAGTAATAAGGGAAGGAAGGGGAAAGACTCAAAGGGGGAGGGAGGGATTATAAAGAGGATAAGTATCGTGATACAAGAGGGTACATAAGTTTAAAAAGGGGAAAGAGGGTTGGGGAGGCAAGAATAAGTAAAGCACAATCTGGGCTTATTAGGATGGCAGGAATACAGATTTAGTAATTCTAACGAAATGTAAATGGGATGAACTCCCATAAAGAGGAGGCAGATAGCAGACTGATCAAAAGTCAGAACCCTACAATATGTTGTTTACAAGAAACACATTTAAAGCAGGGGGATGCATAGAGTAAAAGTAAAAGGCTGGAGCAAAATCTATTATGCTTCAGGTGAAGTCAAAAGTAGGGTAGCATCCTATCTCAGATCAAGCAAAAGTAAAAATTGATCTAATTAAAAGAGATAAGGAAGGTAACTACATCCTAGCTAAAGGGTAGCATAAACAACGAAGCAATATCAATATTAAACATATATGCACCAAGTGGTATGGCACTCAACTTCCTAAAGGAGAAGTTAAGAGAGTTGCAAGAAGAAATAGACAACAAAACTGTAATAGTAGGAGATCTCAACCTTGCACTCTCAGAATTAGACAACAAATCACAAAACAAATAAGAAAGAAATTAAAGAAGTAAATAGAATATTAGAAAAATTAGGTATGTTGGATCTTTGGAGAAAATTGAATGGAGATAGAAGGGAATATACTTTCTTCTCAGCAGTTCATGGAACCTATTCAAAAATTGACCATATATTAGGACATAAAGACCTAAATTAAATGCAAGAAAGCAGAAATAGTAAATGCTTTCTTTTCAGATCATGATGCAATAAAACTACATTCAACAAAAAGTTAGGGGGAAATAGACCAAAAAGTAATTGAAACTAAACAATCTCATCTTAAAGAATGATTGGGGTGAAGCAGCAAATTATAGATACAATTAATAATTTCACTCAAGATAATGACAATGATGAGACATCATACCAAAATTTGTGGGATGCAGCCAAAGGGTAATAAGAGGGAATTTTATATCCTTAGAGGCTTACTTGAATAAAACAGAGAAAGAAAAGATTAATGAATTGGGCTTGCAACTAAAAAACTAAAAAAGACCAAATTAAAAACCCCCAATCAAATACTAAATTGGAAACTCTAAAATTAAAAGGAGAAATTAAAAATATTGAAAGTAAAAAAACTATTGAACTAATTAATAAAACTAAGAGTTGGTTCTATGAAAAAGCCAATAAAATAGATAAGCCTTTGTAAATCTGATTAGAAAAGGAGGGAGGAAAATGAAATTAGTAGTCTTAAAATGAAAAGGGAGAACTTTCCACCAATGAAGAGGAAATTAGAGAAATAATAAGGAGTTATTTTGCTCAACTTTATGCCAATAAATTTGATAACCTAAGTGAAATGGATGACACTCCAAAAATACAGACTTCCCAGACTAACAGAGGAAGAAGTAATTGGTTGAATAGTCCCATTTCAGAAAAGAAATAGAACAGGCAATTAAACAACTCCCTAAGAAAAAATCCCAGGACCAGATGGATTTATATGTGAATTTTACCAAACATTTAAAGAACAATTGTCCAATGCTATATAAATTATTTGATAAAATAGGGAATGAAGGAGTCCTACCAAATTCCTTCTATGACACAGACATGGTACTGATACCTAAACCAGGTAGGCTGAAAACAGAGAAAGAAAATTATAGACCAATCTCCCTAATGAATATTGATGCTAAAATCTTAAATAAGATATTAGCAAAAAGACTACAGAAAATCATCTCCAAGATAATACACTATGATCAAGTAGGATTTATACCAGGAATGCAGGGCTGGTTCAATATTAGGAAAACTATCAATATAATTGGCCATGTCAATAACCAAATTAACAAAAACCATATGATCATCTCAATAGATGCAGAAAAGCATTTGATAAAATCCAACATCCATTCCTATTAAAACACTTGAGAGTATAGGAATAAATGGACTTTTCCTTAAAATAATCAGCAGCATCTATATAAAACCATCAGTAAGCATCTATATGTAATGGAGACAAACTGCAACCATTCCCAATAAGTTCTGGAGGAAACAAGGTTGCCCACTATCACTGTTACTATTTAATATTGTATTAGAAACGCTAGCTATAGCAATAAGAGCTGAGAAAGAGATTAAAGTGAATAAGAATAGGCAAATGAGGAAGCAAATTATCACTTCTTGCCGATGACATGATGGTATACTTTAGAGAACCCAGAGATTCTAAGCAAAAAGTTATTAGAAATAATCCACAACTTTAGAAAGTTGTTGGTTATAAAATAAACCCACATAAGTCATCAGCATTCTTATATATCACTAACAAATCCAACAGTCAGAGTTACAAAGAGAAATCCATTTAAAGTAACTACTGATAATATAAAATATTTAGGAATCTATCTGCCAAGGGAAAATCAGAAACTTTATGAGCAAAATTACAGACACACTTTTCACACAAATTAAGTCTGATCTAACCAATTGAAAAATATTAAATGCTCTTGGATAGGAGCGAGCAAATATAATAAAGATGACAATATTACCTAAACTAATCTATTTATTTAGCGCATACCAATCAGACTCCCAAAAACTATTTTAATGACCTAGAAAAATAACAACAAAGTTCATATGGAAAACAAAAGGTCAAGAATTTCAAGGAATTAATGAAAAAAATCAAATGATGGTGGTTAGCTGATACCAGATCTAAAACTATACTATAGAGCAGCAGTTACCAAAACTATTTGGCATTGGCTAGAATAGATTAGTTGATCAGTGGAATAGATTAGGTTCAAGGATAAAACAGTCAACAAATATAGCAACCTAGTCTTTGATCAAACCCAAAGATCCCAGCTTTTGGGATAAGAACTTACTGTTTGATAAAAATTGCTGGAAAATTGGAAACTAATATGGCAGAAACTAGGCATTGATCCATACTTAACGCCGTACACCAAGATAAGGTCAAAATGGGTTCATGACCTAGGCATAAAGAATGAAATTATTAATAAATTAGAGGAACATAGGATAGTTTACATCTCAGACCTGTGGAAGGGGAAGGTTTTATGACCAAAGAGAACTAGAGATCATTACTGATCACAAAATAGAAAATTTCGATTATACCAAACTGAAAAGTTTTTGTACAAACAAAACTA
Source organism: Sarcophilus harrisii (assembly GCF_902635505.1). Classification (NCBI taxonomy): domain Eukaryota; kingdom Metazoa; phylum Chordata; class Mammalia; order Dasyuromorphia; family Dasyuridae; genus Sarcophilus; species Sarcophilus harrisii. Next base: position 78,250,829 of record NC_045430.1, read on the forward strand.
ATGCAGACAAGATTAGAAGGGAAGCAATAAACTGGGAAAATATTTTACAGTCAAAGGTTCTGATAAAGGCCTCATTTCCAAAATATATAGAGAATTAACTCTAATTTATAAAAAATCGCTTCATTCTCCAATTGAAAATGGTCAAAGGATATGAACAGACAATTCCCAGATGAAGAAATTGAAACCATTTCTAGTCATATGAAAAGATGCTCCAAGTCATTATTAATCAGAGAAATGCAAATTAAGACAACTCTAAGATACTACTCACACACCTGTCAGATTGGCTAAGATGACAGGAAAAATAATGATGATTGTTGGAGGGGATGTGGGAAAAACTGGGACATTGATTCATTGTTGGTGGAGTTGTGAACGAATCCAACCATTTTGGAGAGTAGTTTGAACTATGCTCAAAAGTTATCAAACTGTGCATACCCTTTGATCCAGCAGTGTTACTACTGGGATTATATCCCAAAGAGATTATAAAGAAGGAAAGGGACCTGTATGTGCACGAATGTTTGTGGCAGCCCTTTTGTAGTGGCTTAAAACTGAAACTGAATGGATGTCCATCAGTTGAGAATGGCTGAATAAATTGTGGTATATGAAAATTATGGAATATTACTGTTCTGTAAGAAATGACCAACAGGATGATTTCAGAAAGGCCTGAGAGACTTACAGAACTGATGCTGAGGAAATGAGCAGGACCAGGAGATCATTATATACTTCAACAACAATACTAGATGATGACTAGTCCTGATGGATCAGGCCATCCTCAGCAACAAGATCAACCAAATCATTTCTAATGGAGCAGTAATGAACTGAACTAACTATACCCAGAAAAAGAACTCTGGGAGATGACTAAAACCATTACATTGAATTCCCAGTCCCTATATTTATCACACCTGCATCTTTGATTTCCTTCACAAGCTAATTGTACAATAATTCAGAGTCTGATTCTTTTGTACAGCAAAATAATGTTTTGGTCATGTATACTTATTGTGATCTAAGTTATATTTTAATATATTTAACATCTATCTGGTCATCCTGCCATCTAGGGAGGGGTGGGGGTAAGAGGTGAAAATTGGAACAAGAGGTTTGGCAATTGTTAATGCTGTAAAGTTACCAATGTATATATCCTGTAAATTAAAGGCTATTAAATAAAAAAAAAAAAAAAAAAAAAAAAAAAAAAGAAATCCATCCTTGATGGATTGATACAAGGATGCATGATACATGGAGATCAGTACAAGTTCTGGATTAAAGTCTCACCTTTGTCATACTAGCTATAAAAAAAAAAAAAAAAAAAAAAATAACATTGACTGGTGAGCTAAATTAAAAAAAAAATAACAGACAGTGCATCTCTAGAGATAAAAGATTTTTCTTTTTTTTTGGGGGGGAGAGGTTGTTTAGGTTATTAGTTTTAGGACACTAACTTCTATGCCTGGAACTCAATTTCAAATAAAGTCTCTGATATATTAATTTTATGTATGTAATGTCTCATGTCCAAGATGTTAACCTTGCAGTTTAGAGGTTAATTGGAATTAGGGTTAGACATCTTCCTTCCAGAGCCAGAATCTTGAGTAAATAATCTAATTTGAGTAAAATAATCTAAAGATAGAATAATCTTAAGGAAGGTATCTTGTAGTAAAAATGAAAGTATACACTTAAAACAGTTTAAATGATCAAAACAAATTGGAACCATGGTACAGTATTCCTGAGATTACAGTCACATAATTTTCTCCTCAAATAGTATTCCTAAAATTACAGTCACATCATTGGTATCCCATGCATATCTGGCATTGTTGATATTTATTCTGCAACATTAATTCCAACTCTTGATTCATTCAAGGTAGCATTTTGCATGATGTTCTCTGCACATAAGTTAAATGAAGAAGGTGACAATATTCAGCCTTGTATTATTCCTTGTCCAATCTCAAACAAATCAGTTGTGTCACGATCCAAATTAACTAATGCTTCTCAATCAGCATGAATTTTTTTTTTCAGGAGACAAGAAAGGTAATCCAATACTCCCATCTCTTTGAGGACTGGTCATATTTTGTTGTGATCCAGAGTCAAAGGCTTTAATGTAGTCAATGAACACTTTACCTCAATTATCCTTGGAGAAAAAAAAATATATTGCATTCATTAATAATTTATACTTCTTCTTTGGCCATACATTCCTTCCTTCTCCACAGATCTGAGTGCTAAACTATTCTTTGTTCTTTTGCTTTGCTTATAATATCACTCTTTATGTCTAAGTTATGAACCCATTTCAATCTTATCTTGATATGTGGTGTTAGGTGTGGGTCAATGCCTAGTTTCTGCCATATTAATTTCCAATTTTCCCAGCAGTTTTTGTCATCCCATCTTAAATTCCAGAGGTTCCCTGTTGCCTTCAGGATCACATACAAAGTTTTAGTTTAGAATTTAAAAAAAAATTAAATCTAGTCCCTTTCTGTCTTATTTTTTTAGCACTTAACTCCATACCTTCTACAATTTAACTACTTTGTTCTTTGAACAGTATTCTATCTCCTGCCATCATGTTTTTTTTTTTTCCTTTGTTTGTTTGTTTGTTTCCTCTTTTTTTATATAATCAGTGCTTAGTCTGTCCTATACAAGCACTAAATTCTTGTCCATTTATGAAGCTGTGTTGTTCTAAGAGTTCAGAATCAGGTCAGAAGACCTGAATTCATAGCTTATCTTTAAAATTCATTGGACAAGTTACTTTAAAATAAAATCTCCCTGATGCAGGTTTCTTACTTGTGAAATAAAGGATTTAGACCAATTTAATCTCTATAATCTTTTCCTGACAACCTATAATCTCATAAATATTAACTTAGAAGAACAAAACCAAAGCATAGCTTGAGATAGTGACATTTTGTTAGTTGATCACCATTATGTGGTAACTAAAGTATGAGGCATTAAGCTAACATATGAACCTTTTCTAGGATGAATTCACATAACTTTTATACATTTTCTGACCCTGGCACATTGATATGAATATTTTCAATATTTCTAGGCTAACTGGTGCAAATACTAAGCTGACAAGTTACCATAAGCACAACTGAATTACATTTTATCAATACATGGAATTTGCTGGTTCCCGAATACTTTGGGAAAAGATAATCAAATTAAAAACAAACTTCCTTAAGATGCACTTTTTCATTAAGTCATAGGAAAGGAAATCATAAGTAGGATGAACCTTTGTAAATGAATTAGAAAGATTAAATTATAAGGAACTTTTTGAAATAAGGTATTTTAAGTGTGAACAGTGACTGATTATATTTCATGGTTTGTATTAGTATCAAGTACGTTCTGGAAAGTTTTTGTATATTTCTGATAAAGTAGGTAATTTTAAATGTGTGCCTTCTTGCCAGTATCAGCAAAAGAACTCCACATGTTCTTGCCTTCAGTTCTGGGACCTTTAACTTACTTCTATAAATAATTGATTCCTTTGAGATTTGCTAGAATAATCACTTTTTTATTGTTTTACCCCCTACCAGGGCTACAAAGAGCCTTAATTAGATAGTAAGCCTATATTTCTGGGAAAAGATTTTTTTCAAGACTGATTCTTCATCATACAAATGTGTAAAAACTCTTTTGACATAAAATAATTCCACTTTTCTTCCTTTATTCATTTAGTATATCTTACATGCTCTTTGGAAACAACAATTGAATAGAGTAATTGAAAGGTATTTCACCTTGGAGGTGGAGAGAAAATAGGAAAGCCACAATGTTTCATGAAATATTATAACCATAGAAAAATTACTTTAACAACCAAGTTGAATGATGGAAAAATTTCCATGCATCTTTGTGTTTTTCTCAGTCATTCAATGAGCATTTATTGAGCCTTTACTATGTGTCAGTTACTGTGCTAAGCTAAGCTAAGATATGAAAATAGGCCAAGAAAAGACAATCCTTGCCCCCAAAGAGCTCACAATATAATAGAGGAGATTAAAAAAAACAAGGAAAAATATATACAAAGATATAGAAAGGATACATAGAAAATAAATAATAGAGGAGAAGAATGAGAATTAGGAGTGGGGAAAGGTTTCCTATAGAAAATGGGATTTTGAATGGGACTTGACAAAAGCCAGGGAAGATCATAGACAGAGATGCAGAGGGAGAACATTATAGGCATAGACTGAAAAAATGCTCAGAGACAAGCTATGGATTTGTTGCTGTTGTTGATGTTGATGATAGAATAGCAAAGAGGCCAGTGTCAATGTTTGTATATATGTGGTTTCTTTCACTAGATTATGAGCTTCTTGAGAGCAGCACTGACTGTTTTTGGTCATCCTCTTTCCAGTTTAGCACAGTGCATGACAAATAGTATATGCTTAATAAATTTTGATGAATTAACTGGTTTATTTGACCTATACCATTGAAAGGAGTACCCACAATGATGAGATCTCAAACATCCATTTGAAGCATTGAAAAATAACAAATGACAATATTGCAATAAACTTTTTGCAAATTTAAATGTTATCTAATTTGACTCTGGAAACTGCTGTGTAAAACAAATAAAACAAATATGTTATTATCCCAATTTTTCATTAGAAGAATGCTCACCCTGAAAACCAGTACATGATTTTTCTGTTGTGAAAGAGTTAATAAATATTAAGAGCAAGATTCAAATTTACATTTTTCTGGTTTCACCCCAGCATTTTACCAAGGATGCCACATTGCCTATTTAGGAAGTATAAGAGGTAAGGGACATATGGGAGTTGCTAGAAGTTTGTGGCAATACTTAAGCTAGAATGAAAATACATACAAATATATATGTTCACCATTCAGCATCTACTAAAAAATGAAGAGACTGCAGTCAGTAAAATCAGTTTTCAATGAGTCAATTATCATTTTTTTATTATAGCTTTTTATTGACAGAATATATAAATGGGTAATGTCCTTGCAAACAATTCTATTCCAACTTTTTCCTTCCTTCCCTTCACCTCCTCCCCTAGTTGGCAGGCCATCTTATACATATCAAACATGTTAAAGTATATCTTAAATACAATACATGTGTACATATTTATACAGTTCTCTTGCTGCACAAGAAAAATCGTATTTAGAAAAGTAAAAATAACCATGGAAGAAAAACAAAAGCAAGCAGTCCACATTCGTTTCCCAGTGTTCTTTCTCTGGGTGTAGCTGGTTCTGTTCATCACTGATCAATTGGAACTGAATTGGATCCTCTCATTACCTAAGATAGCCAATTTCTTCAGAATTGATTCTCATATAGTATTGTTGCTGAAGTGTCTCTCCAAGACTCTCTGTATTCTTCCTTCTGGTCATTTCTTACCAAACAATAATATTCCATAACATTCATATACCACAATTAATTAAGCCATTCTCCAATGATGGGCATCCACTTAGTTTCCAGTTTCTGGCCACTTCAAAGAGGGCTGCCACAAACATTCTTGCACACACAGGTCCCTTTCCCTTCTTTAAGGTCTCTTTGGGATATAAGCCCAGTAGAAACATTGCTAAATCAAAGGGTATGCACAGTTTGATAACTTTTTGAGTATAGTTCCAAATTTCTCTCCAGAATGGTTGGATCCGTTCACAACTCCACCAACAATGTTTCAGTGTTTCAGTTTTCCCACATCCCCTCCAATATTTGAATGAGTCAGTTATCTTGGTGAATATCTTGAAAAAAAGAAGGTGACTGAAAGCTCAGAAGAAGAGAAAGAGAAAAAGGTTTTATAGATTATAGATGTGACCTGTGGTCCAGGAAGCCTCATTGGACAAGATATTCATCTTCTAGTTCCAAATGGAGCCATGATTCATCCTGGGACTGGCATGATTACAAAGAGAATTTCAGTTATTTTTTTTTTGTTTTTGTTTTGTTTTTTTTCTTTTACATTTTCTTGTTCTTTATGCTCATCTGCCACATATCTATGAGATATTAGAGTTAGATTTGAATTTTCCTCTTCCTGACTCTAGTCAAGAAGTGCTCTATCCACAACAGTAAGTAGCTGTTTCTGGCTTCAAAAGATCACAGGGTCACAAGTTTTAGAGACTGTTACGGTTTATCCTCTGGAAGGTTCTTTCTTTACTAATCATTAATTAGAAGACAAGATGATGGTCAGTTAGAATGCTACTGAACTTGGATAAGCCAAAAACTCTGTTCTGTTCAGAAGATTTGCATTGGTTCAGTTGTTGAGACAAATCATCTCAGGGATTCAAAGAATAAAACATTGAATTGAAGAGAGAAATAACTGTATTCAGTCTTGCCTTAGACATTTGTGAGCTAGTCTTGTGAGCTTAGGCAAATCACTTAACTTCAATTTTCAAGTTTCTTCAAATATGAAATGGAGATATAATATTTACCACCCAAAATTGTTTGGAAATGAAGACACTTTCTAAACCTAAAAAGTACTATAGAAATGTTAAATTTGGTACTACTAATACTACTATTGCTACCTCTACCATCACCAACACTATTACTACTACTACCATGATCAATACTACCACCACTATTATAACACTACTACTAGTAGTACTACTGCTATTACTGCTATGCTGACTGTGCAAATTATGAGTACTACAAACATAAGGTGAATATGAAATATCTATTAACCATTCTTATAAACCTGATTTTGGATATAATTCTTTTTTAAAAGATAATATTTTTAATCAATGACCATAGTAAGTTAGTGTTTGACAAACCCAAAGATCCCAGCTTTGGGGATAAGAACTCATTATTTGGCAAAAACTGCTGGGAAAATTGGAAATTAATATACCAGAAACTAGGCATTGTTTCAGGCCAATTGCAATAGAGTTGTGGTGAAGAAAGTCATCTGCACCCAGAGAGAGAATTGTGAGGACTGAATGTGGATCACAACACAGTATTTTCATCATTTTTTTTATTTTTGTTGTTGTTTGCTTGCTTTTTATTTTCCAACACCTAACACAGTATACCAAGAGATAGTTGAAATGGGTTTATATTATAAACAAATTACAAGAACAAAAGATATTTCATCCCTCAGATCTGTGGAGAAGGAAGGAATTTGTGACCAAAGAATAGGAGCTCATTATTGAACACAAAATAGATCATTTTAATTATATTATGTTTAAACATTTTTGTACAACCAAGACTAATACAGATAAGATTAGAAGAGCAGCAATAAACTGGGAAAACATTTTTATATTCAAAGGTTCTGATAAAGGTCTTATTTCTAAAATATATAGAGAATTGACTCAAAATTATAAGAATTTCAACTATTCTTTAATTGATAAATGATCAAAGAATATGAACAAACAATTTTCAGATGAAGAAATTGAAACCATATCTAATCATGAAAAAGTGCTCTAAATCACTACTTATTGGAGAAATGAAAATTAAGACAGATCTGAGGTACCACCATGCACTTCTCAGATTGGCTAAGATGACAAGAAAAAATAATGAATGTTGGAGGGGATGTTGGAAAACTGGGACACTCATACATTGTTGGTGAAGTCATGAATTGAATCAACCATTCTTTAGAGAAATTTGAAATTATCCCAAAAGGGCTATCAAAATGTGCATATCCTTTGATCCAGCTGTGTTTCTACTAGACTTGATTCCCAAAGAAATCTTAAAGAAGGTAAAGGGACCCACATACGAAAAAAATGTTTGTGGCAGCACTTTTTGTAATGGCAAGAAACTGGCAACTGAATGGATTCCCATCAGTTGGAGAATGGCTGAATAAATTGTGGTATATGAATGTTATGGAATATTATTGTACTGTAAGAAATGACCAGCAGGAGGATTTCAGAGCAGCCTGGAGAGACTTATATGAACTGATGCTAAATGGAATGAGAAGAACCAGGAGTTCATTGTACCCAGCAACAAGATTATATGATGGGGGGGCGGAGCCAAGATGGCGGAGAAGACACACACGACTTTCTAAGCTCTTCTCTTACCCTCTTTATCAATATTATATCGAGCCTCAAAAATAGTCTTAACTGCTACAATTCGTAAAGATAAGAAGTAGAACAACTCACCGGCCGAAGAAAATCTGCAGTCTTGGCAAAAAAGGTTGGTTCCAGGGCCAGGGGGGAGATCGGCGGCAGACGGGGAGAGAAAGTAGGTTCCGAGGAGAGTCTCAAACCGAGGGTGAAGGCACAGATCTCAGCATAAGCACGCAGCCCCAACCCGCAGTACGGGCGTTTCCTTGGGGCAGTTGTGATCCTGCACAGTAGGAGGACGCAGCCCGGGTTAGCCTCCAATCTGCTCAGTGGGGAGCTCGGCTTGGGGCCATAGAGCTTTTCCAGGGCCGATTTGCATCAGGCAGAGACACTGGGGCAGAGTTCTGGGTGGTCTGCGGTCTGTGGTCTGTGGTCTGTGGTCTGCGGTCAGCTGCTAATACTCACAGTCCCACAAGAGGCTCCGGCCTGGGGCAGTGACACTTTCACCCCTTAGTCTCTAGCCCAGGGCAATCGATAATCCACTCAGCCCTACTAAGCAGTTTGATAGCTTGGCCAGTGCGGAATCCACTTCCTGTTGGGGGAAGGGAAAACTCTCACTCAGAGCACTCCCATCCCTCGGAACCGGAAATCGGTTTACATCTTTCCCTGCTCTGCAGAGGAAGCTGGTAACCCCCTAGCCTAGGAGACCTACCCTAAAGGCTTTAAAACATGAATAAAAAGATGAAAAGAACGATCGACAGCTTCTATGCAGAAAAAGAGCAGGTCAGCAAACCTGAAGAGACCTCAAACAGCAAAATGCATCAGACTGTCCTCCTTACATAATGCTCTCATAGAAGAGACCATTAAAAGTCTCAAAAGAGAGTTAGAAGATAAATGGGAAAAGGAAAGAGAAGCCTTACAAGAGAGCAACAACTTCCCTGAAATACGAATTGAAAAAATAAAGAATTCACTAGAAAGTAGGAATTGTGAATAGGAAAAGACAAAGAATTCACAAGAAAGTAGGATCTGTGAATTTGAAAAGGAAAATAATTCACTAAAAAAAAAAAATTTAGTGAAATGGAAAAAATTCCACAGACCAAAACAATACATTTAAAAACCTAATTGACATATACAGAAAGAAGTAAAAAAGCTAATGAAGAAAAATAATTTTAAAAATTAGAACTGAACAAATTGAAACTAATGAGTCATTGAGACAGCAAGAATCAGTCAAGCAAAAACAAAAAAATGACAAACTGGAAAAAACACTGAATTATCTACTTGCAAAAACGACAGACTTGGAAAATAGATCTAGGAGAGATAATCTGAGGATTATTGGACTTTCTGAAAACTATGATGAAAAAAAGAGCCTAGATACTATTTTACAAGAAATCATCAAAGAGAACTGCCCAGATGTAATAGAATCAGAAGGTAAAATAGGCATTGAAAGAATTCATCGAACACCTTCTGAAAGAAACCCTAAAATAAAAACCCCTAAGGAATGTTGTGGCAAAATTTCAGAACTATCAGATTAAGGAAAAATTTTACAAGCAGCCAAAAAAACCATTTAAATACTGAGGTGCCACAATAAGGATCACTCAAGATCTGGCTGCTCTACATTAAAGGAAAGAAGGGCCTGGAATATGATATTCCGAAAGGCACAAGAACTTGAGATGCAGCCAAGAATAAACTACCCAGCTAAGCTGAGCATTTTCTTCCAGGGAAGAAGATGGATATTTAATGAAACAAATGAATTCCATTTGTTTCTGAAGAAAACCAGAACTAAACAAAAAATTTGATCTCCAAGAATAGAACTCAAGAGATGCAGAAAAGGTAAAAATAACTCTTGAGAATTGTATTACTGTTGTGGATATACAAAAAGAATACATGTATAATTTGATAGTACTGATATAACATAAAAAAGGGAAGTAGATATGGAAAAGGGATGATGGCAGAATAAGGTGGGAAGGAGGGATAAAAAGAGGGAAACCACATCCCACAAAGAGGCTAAGGAAACATCATATCTGAGGGAATTTAGAGAGGGGGAGGAACATTGTGTGAATCTTACTCTCATCAGAGTTGGCTCAAAGAAAAATAATTGACATTTGTTTTAGAGAAAATTTCTCTCGCCTCATTAAAAACGGGGGAGAGGAAAAGGGAAAAGAAAAAGAGTAATAAGGGAAGGAAGGGAGAAAGACTCAAAGGGGGGGAGGGAGGGATTATAAAGAGGATAAGTATCGTGATACAAGAGGGGTACATAACTTTAAAAGGGGGAAAGAGGGTTAGGGGTGGCAAGAATAAGTAAAGCACAATCTGGGGTTATTAGGATGGCAGGAAATACAGATTTAGTATTTCTAACCGTAAATGTGAATGGGATGAATTCCCCCATAAAGAGGAGGCAGATAGCAGACTGGATCAAAAGTCAGAACCCTACAATATGTTGTTTACAAGAAACAAATTTAAAGCAGGGGGATACATATAGAGTAAAGGTAAAAGGCTGGAGCAAAATCTATTATGCTTCAGGTGAAGTCAAAAAAGCAGGGGTAGCCATCCTTATCTCAGATCAAGCAAAAGTAAAAATTGATCTAATTAAAAGAGATAACGAAGGAAACTACATCCTGCTAAAGGGTAGCATAAACAACGAAGCAATATCAATATTAAACATATATGCACCAAGTGGTATGGCACTCAGCTTCCTAAAGGAGAAGTTAAGAGAGTTGCAAGAAGAAATAGACAACAAAACTGTAATAGTAGGAGATCTCAACCTTGCAACTCTCAGAATTAGACAAATCAAACCACAAAACAAATAAGAAAGAAATTAAAGAAGTAATAGAATATTAGAAAAATTAGGTATGTTGGATCTTTGGAGAAAATTGAATGGAGATAGAAGGAATATACTTTCTTCTCAGCAGTTCATGGAACCTATTCAAAATTGACCATATATTAGGACATAAAGACCTCAAATTAAATGCAAGAAAGCAGAAATAGTAAATGCTTTCTTTCAGATCATGATGCAATAAAAACTACATTCCACAAAAAGTTAGGGGGAAATAGACCAAAAAGTAATTGGAAACTAAACAATCTCATCTTAAAGAATGATTGGGTGAAGCAGCAAATTATAGATACAATTAATAATTTCACTCAAGATAATGACAAATGATGAGACATCATACCAAAATTTGTGGGATGCAGCCAAAGAGGTAATAAGAGGGAATTTTATATCCTTAGAGGCTTACTTGAATAAAACAGAGAAAGAAAAGATTAATGAATTGGCTTGCAACTAAAAAAACTAAAAAAAAGACCAAATTAAAACCCCAATCAAATACTAAATTGGAAACTCTAAAATTAAAAGGAGAAATTAAAAATATTGAAAGTAAAAAAAAAACTATTGAACTAATTAATAAAACTAAGACTTGGTTCTATGAAAAAGCCAATAAAATAGATAAGCCTTTGGTAAATCTGATTAGAAAAAGGAGGGAGGAAAATGAAATTAGTAGTCTTAAAAATGAAAAGGGAGAACTTTCCACCAATGAAGAGGAAATTAGAGAAATAATAAGGAGTTATTTTGCTCAACTTTATGCCAATAAGTTTGATAACCTAAGTGAAATGGATGACTACCTCCAAAAATATAGACTTCCCAGACTAACAGAGGAGGAAGTAAATTGCTTGAATAGTCCCATTTCAGAAAAAGAAATAGAACAGGCAATTAAACACTCCCTAAGAAAAAATCCCCAGGACCAGATGGATTTACATGTGAATTTTACCAAACATTTAAAGAACAATTGGCCCCAATGCTATATAAATTATTTGATAAAACAGGGAATGAAGGAGTCCTACCAAATTCCTTCTATGACACAGACATGGTACTGATTCCTAAACCAGGTAGGCTGAAAACAGAGAAAGAAAATTATAGACCAATCTCCCTAATGAATATTGATGCTAAAATCTTAAATAAGATATTAGCAAAAAGACTACAGAAAATCATCTCCAAGATAATACACTATGATCAAGCAGGATTTATACCAGGAATGCAGGGCTGGTTCAATATTAGGAAAACTATCAATATAATTGGCCATGTTAATAACCAAATTAACAAAAACCATATGATCATCTCAATAGATGCAGAAAAAGCATTTGATAAAATCCAGCATCCATTCCTATTAAACACACTTGAGAGTATAGGAATAAATGGACTTTTCCTTAAAATAATCAGCAGCATCTATTTAAAACCATCAGTAAGCATCATATGTAATGGAGACAAACTGCAACCATTCCCAATAAGATCTGGAGTGAAACAAGGTTGCCCCCTATCACCGTTACTATTTAATATTGTATTAGAAACGCTAGCTATAGCAATAAGAGCTGAGAAAGAGATTAAAGGAATAAGAATAGGCAATGAGGAAGCCAAATTATCACTCTTTGCCAATGACATGATGCTATACTTAGAGAACCCCAGAGATTCTGCTAAAAAGTTATTAGAAATAATCCACAACTTTAGTAAAGTTGCTGGTTATAAAATAAACCTACATAAGTCATCATCATTCTTATATATCACTAACAAAATCCAACAGTCAGAGTTACAAAGAGAAATTCCATTTAAAGTAACTACTGATAATATAAAATATTTAGGAATCTATTTGCCAAGGGAAAATCAGAAACTTTATGAGCAAAATTACAGACCACTTTTCACACAAATTAAGTCTGATCAAACCAATTGGAAAAATATTAAATGCTCTTGGATAGGGCGAGCAAATATAATAAAGATGACAATATTACCTAAACTAATCTATTTATTTAGCGATATACCAATTAGACTCCCAAAAAACTATTTTAATGACCTAGAAAAAATAACAACAAAGTTCATATGGGAAAACAAAAGGTCAAGAATTTCAAGGGAATTAATGAAAAAAAAAATCAAATGATGGTGTACCCAGGGGCTGTACCAGATCTAAAATTATATTATAGAGCAACAGTTACCAAAACTATTTGGTATTGGCTAAGGAATAGATTAGTTGATCAGTGGAATAGATTAGGTTCAAGGGATAAAACAGTCAACAAATATAGCAACCTAGTCTTTCACAAACCCAAAGATCCCAGCTTTTGGGATAAGAACTTACTGTTTGATAAAAATTGCTGGGAAAATTGGAAACTAATATGGCAGAAACTAGGCATTGATCCATACTTAACGCCGTACACCAAGATAAGGTCAAAATGGATTCATGACCTAGGCATAAAGAATGAAATTATTAATAAATTAGAGGAACATAGGATAGTTTACCTCTCAGACCTGTGGAAGGGGAAGGTCTTTATGACCAAAGCAGAACTAGAGATCATTACTGATCACAAAATAAAAAATTTCTATTATACTAAACTGAAAAGTTTTTGCACAAACAAAACTAATGCAGACAAGATTAGAAGGGAAGCAATAAACTGGGAAAATATTTTTACAGTCAAAGGTTCTTATAAAGGCCTCATTTCCAAAATATATACAGAATTAACTCTAATTTATAAAAAATCAAGCCATTCTCCAATTGAAAAATGGTCAAAGGATATGAACAGACAATTCTCAGATGAAGAAATTGAAACTATTTCTAGTCATATGAAAAGATGCTCCAAGTCATTATTAATCAGAGAAATGCAAATTAAGACAACTCTAAGATACCACTACACAACTGTCAGATTGGCTAAGATGACAGGAGAAAATAATGATGATTGTTGGAGGGGATGCGGGAAAACTGGGACATTGATGCATTGTTGGTGGAGTTGTGAACGAATCCAACCATTTTGGAGAGTAGTTTGGAACTATGCTCAAAAAGTTATCAAACTGTGCATACCCTTTGATCCAGCAGTGTTACTACTGGGATTATATCCCAAAGAGATTATAAAGAAGGGAAAGGGACCTGTATGTGCACGAATGTTTGTGGCAGCCCTTTTTGTAGTGGCTAGAAACTGGAAACTGAATGGATGTCTATCAGTTGTAGAATGGCTGAATAAATTGTGGTATATGAAAATTATGGACTGTTCTGTAAGAAATGACCAACAGGATGATTTCAGAAAGGCCTGGAGAGACTTACACGAACTGATGCTGAGTGAAATGAGCTGGACCAGGAGATCATTATATACTTCAACAACAATACTAGATGATGACCAGTTTTGATGGATCAGGCCATCCTCTGCAACGAGATCAACCAAATCATTTCTAATGGAGCAGTAATGAACTGAACTAGCTATGCCCAGAAAAAGAACTCTGGGAGATGACTAAAAACCATTACATTGAATTCCCAGTCCCTATATTTATGCACACATGCATTTTTGATTTCCTTCACAATCTAATTGTACAATAATTCAGAGTCTGATTCTTTTTGTACAGCAAAATAATGTTTTGGTCATGTATACTTATTGTGTATCTAAGTTATATTTTAATATATTTAACATCTACTGGTCATCCTGCCATCTAGGAGAGGGGGTGGGGGGGTAAGAGGTGAAAAATTGGAACAAGAGGTTTGGCAGTTGTTAATCCTGTAAAGTTACCCATGTATATATCCTGTAAATAAAAGGCTATTAAATTAAAACAAAACAAAACAAAACAAAAAAAACAACAAGATTATATGATGATCAATTCTGATGTACATGGCTCTCTTCAACAATGAGATGATTGAGGCCATTTCCAATGATCTTGTGACGAAGAGCTCCATCTACACCTAGAGAGAGAATCATGGGAATTCTGTAGTTTACAATATTACACTTTCACTTTTTTGTTGTTTGTTTGAATTTTATTTTCTTTCTCATTTTATATGATTTTCTTGTACAGCATGATAAATGTATAAATATGTATGCAATATTGGATTTAAAATATATTTTTACTATGTTAACATATATTGGATTATTTGCTATCTGGGGGATGGGTTAAGGGAAAGGAGGAGGAAATTGGAACATAAAGTTTTGCAAGAGTCAATTTTGAAAAATTGTACATACATATGTTTCAAACATAAAACGCTTTAATAAAAATCCCCAAAGTATAAAATATTTATACATTCCCTATTGCATGTAAAATAATTTTACATTTCCTTTTAAAAATTTTTAATTCCAGATTTTCTCCCTTCCTCCCCATCCTACCCTTCCTTTAAAAAGGCACATGTAAAATTATGCAAAACATTTCCATAAAAGTATGTTTTGAAAGAAAACATAGATTCCAATCCCCTCAAAAAAAAAAACTCTCAAGAAAAACATTTTTTAAAGTATGCTTCAATATGTATTTGGACATAATTCTTTCTCTGAGTCAGAAAACATTTTTCATCATAAATTTTTCAGCTTAGTTATATATCATTGTATTGCTGAGAATAGTAAAGTTATTTATAGCTGATTAGGATATAATTCTTATAATATATTAGTATAATATATACTTTGAGTATAGTAAATAGTATCTTATAATATGAGTATATTAATTCATATGAGTATTTGATTTCTGTTTTAACTAGGTATCAAAACATTTCTTTTGTGATCAGTTGTACATTTGATAGCTATATTGTATACTGAATGAATGTAGGGATGAATGAAGGGAATTTATAAATTCTATTTGTAGACACTCTAAAGATAGGCCATATATAAGCTTTATTTAAGGCCAAGGATTATTAATATTGTTGTGTATCATTGATTCCTCAGAATGAAATAAAATTTCAAATTAAGAAACAGTATATGGAAAAGCAAACTAATCAAATTGATATCATTATTAATTTAAAAAAAATCATAGACCTTGCTTTAAAGGATTTCCAGAAAGTACCTGTTTCCTAGTAATATGAGGATTAAATGAGATAATATATATATTAGCTTTTTATTTTCAAAATATATGCAAAAAGTGTTTTCAACATTCACACTTGCAAAACCTTGTGTTCCAAATTTTTTGTTCCTCCCTTCCCCCTACTCCCTCTCCTAGACAGCAAGCAATCTAATATATCTTAAACATGGACAATTATTCTGTACATATTTATACAATTATTATGTTGCACAAGAAAAATCAGATTAAAAAAGGAAAAAAAAATGAAAAAGAAAACAAAAAGCAAGCAAAAACCCCAACAAAAATGGTGAAAATACTGTGTTGTGATCATCACAATCCTCTCTCTGGATGCAGATGGCTTCTTCCCCACAAATCTATTGGAATTAGCCTGAGTCAACTCAGTGTTGAAAAAAGCCACATCCATCAGAATTGATCATCATGTATTCTTGTTGTTGTGTACAATATTCTCTTGGTTCTAATCACTTCACTCAGCATCAGTTCATTCAAGATGAGATAATATTTGTAAAGACTGTTACAAGTACTAAAGTTCTATATAAATATTAAATATGGTTTCTATTTCTCAAAAAGGCTTAAGGAAAGTGCATAAGTCATAGTACTTATAAATCACATGTACTTAAGGTCCTGACTTAAGATAATGCCTGCAAGCATATTTTCTTAATACCATTGAATTTTAGTTATAATTGCTGCCAGAGATCCAATGTGGGGTAAAATCTCCAAAGGTCTAGCTGGCAAAGTCCCAAAACAACAGACTCAAAAGTGATAAGGATAAAGATTTTGCACAGCTCTTATAACCTCCTGAGGATGAGACTTTTCATAGACCATTCATCAGAAATCAATGCTATCTTGGCCATAGGGACCAAGGGACCAATTTGGAGTTGATGGGTCAGAAATGTGCTTTAGGAAAGGATCTGAGTATGTCTCCTATGAAAGAAGCCAGGAAAAAAAATTGAGCTCCTAGGCAAATGTCCTCATTCAGTACATCAGGGAGTGTTTTGCCTGATTACATTTTACATAGGGGAAAAAATTGAATTTATCTATTTTTTTGGTGAGCAGAGTTCTTTAATGTCTGCTGGCTGGGAAATTCTAAATTTTTAGGGAGCTCCAAACTTCTGCTGAGTTTTCAATGAGGAAAACAGAAATGTTTTGGAAATTTTATTTTTAAAAATAGATCTGAAATGTCTTCCCATACTCTCCCCCACCCCTAACATACTCAATAAATTGTAATGACTTCCAATTGCCTCTAGGAAAAAAAAAATGTTGAATATTCGGTATGGATTTTAAAACCCTTCATAACCTAATGTCCTCCTGCCTTTCCAGTCTTCTTATACATTACACTGCAATACATATTCTCCATTCTAATGACAGTGGCCTCTTAGTTTTAAAATACTCCATCTCTTCAATTTAAGTATTCTCTCTATTTTTTTTTTCCTTATGCTTGGAAGAGTTTCTCTCCTATGCTCAAAACTACTGACCTCCATGGATTCCTTTAAATCTCAACTAAAATTTTATTTTCTTCAGGAACTTTTACTTAACCACTCTTAAAATGAGTGCCTTCCCTCCATTAATTAATCTATTTTGTATATATTTATTTGCATGTTATCTCTCATATTAGAGTATAAACTTCTTCAAGGTAAGAACAGTCTTTTTTATCATAGCTTTTTATTTACAAAACATATCCATGGGTAATTTTTCAACACCGACCCTTGCAAAATCTTGTGTTCCAAATTTTTCCCTCTTTACCCCATCCCATCCCCTAGATGGCAAGTATTCCAATACATGTTAAAATATATGATAAATATAATATATGTATACATATCCATAGAGTTAGTTTGCTGCACAAGAAAAATCGGATATAGGGGAAAAACAGAGAAGGAAAACAAAATGCAAGCAAACTACAACAGAAGAGTGAAAATGCTATGGTGGGGTCCACACTCATTTCTCATAGTCCTCTCCCTGGGTATAGATGGCTCTCTTTATTACTGAACAATTGGAACTAGTTTGAATCATCTCATTGTTGAAGAGAGCTATATCCATCAGAATTGAATGTTGCATAGTCTTCTTGTTGCTGTGTATGATAATCTCCTGGTTCTGCTCATTTCACTCAGCATCAGTTCGTGTAAGTCTCTCCAGGCCTTTCTGAAATCATCCTGCTGGTCATTTCTTACAGAACAATAATATTCCATAATATTCACATACCATAATTTATTCATCCATTCTCCAATTGATGGGCATCCACTCAGTTTCCAGTTTCTGGCCACTACAAAAAGGGCTGCCACAAACATTTTTGCACATACAAGTCCATTTCCCTTCTTTAAGCCCAGTAGTAACACTTCTGGGTCAAAGGGTATGCATAGTTTGATAACTTTTTGAGCATAGTTCTAAATTGCTCTCCAGAATGGTTGGATCCATTCACAGTTCTACCAACAATGCATCAGTGTTCCAGTTTTCCCACATCCCCTCCAACATTCCGCATTATCTTTTCCTGGCATCTTAGCCAATCTGACAGGTGTCTAGTGGTATCTCAGAGTTGTCTTAATTTGCATTTCTCTGATCAATAATGATTTGGAGCATCTTTTCATATGGTTAGAAATAGTTTCAATTTCTTCATCTGAAAATTGCCTAAGAACAGTCTTTTTTAAAATCTATTTTGTTTAAATCTCCATTGTTTAGCATACATATGCAAGGATTGATTATATATATATATATATATATATATATATATATATATATATATATATATATAAAAGAGACAGAGAGAGAAACCTATGTTTTGTTATTTGGGAATAGTGAGAAAAAGCCTCTGGGTCTTTTCAATATTGTTTGATCAGCTCAGCATTTGTCATTTGCCCTGAATGGGGGTTACTAGAAAGAGGCTATTAAACTCTTTCCACTTAAATACTTTCATTTTATTTTCCATTTGAGGAAATTTAGTTATGACATTATATGTATAAACCAGGGCAATGATAAGAATTATGATGTGAAATGAATTTTTAATTATATTTCAATTGAACATTGAAATAATTCAAAAGGAGACAGGAAAATAGCACAAAAACCCCCCTATTTTAATACATTTAGAAGATACAATCTTAGACTGAGTGTATGTTGCCTTTCGTGAGCAATTAGGGTAAAGGAAAGAGTGTGTTTGTTTTTTCTTATTACCTAAAAAAAAACTAAGGAGAATAATAATTTCCATTAACTGCTAAGGTTTACTAATTACTGAATCTCTACTTAATGTTAGATAAGTATCATATGACCTTAAAGGAAGTCTTCCTACTAGCTAAGTGCACAGCTCATAAAAGTACTCTTAGAAAAAGGAACAGCATAATGCTTAAGAATGTTATCAAGTCCTTTAGAGAAGAAAAAAATTTCCCCTAAGAAATCTTATAGTAAAAGGAACAGATTGGAACATGGACCCCTGAAAAGCTACTTCTTACTAAATTGTTTAAAGTTGGAACAAATTGCTAGTCTATAAAATCATCCTAGAAAGTAGTCAGGGAATACAAGAAACCAAAACCATCCACTATTGTCTGCTAGAAAGTACGTTTGACATGGATAAATACTATGAAAATAGTAATGGCCACTTTGCAACGAACTCTGAGAAAAAAAAATCTCACATCCAACTTGCAGATGTAACTCTGAGCTCATGATAATTCAGATGATGAAGCATCTGAGTGTTGGTGCCTATCATGGTATTAGAAAATTCAGTTTAATGCCCCCTCTCTACAGGCAGAGGCCAGGAAGTAGGGAATAATACAAAGGGTGACTCTTTACTGCTTAATACTCTACGTGGTCAGGTTCCTAAGGAGCAAATGACACTGATAGAGAATTCTTTTGCAAGTTTACAAAATTGTGAATAATAATATATTATATATATATATATAATATTCCAATAATATTGTTGACTTGGACCAAAACAAAACAACTTAGGACTTTAGGATAGAAGAGTTCACCCTGAGTGACTGGAGACTAGATTTATAAGTAATAGTTTCCAATATAGACACATTATACGCATTGCTAGATATAGCTGATATCTCTCTCTCTCTCTCTCTATATATATATATATATATATATTTACCATAAATGTTATTATGAATTTTATCAGTATGACCTAATTGATAAATAACTTTTCTTGACTTAAAAAACAAGAAGGAAAGAAATAAATAAAACTGGGTTTTAAGAACTGTTATATAATAGTTGTAACCCCTGGACAAGCCATTTAATCATTCAGTGAATGCCCAAGGCATCTGCCTAAGACTCTATTTTGCCAGGTAGTACTTCACATTTGTAAAAGGAGTCCTTATGCCAAGAATTTTATCAAGTTATATATCATGTTGTTGTTTTTTTTTTTTTTGTATGCCTTCTTAAAACTTATCTCAATTCTTTGATAGCATCTTTTTCATTACCTTCTGTTGGAATCTTTATAAAGTGTTAAGACATTGGAGTTAATTTAATCTTAGAAAGAGTTTTGGGCCAGAACTTGAACTAGGTACTAAGTGGAATTGATTGAACAATGCATCTGTTCACACCTTTAGAGAGCTCATAAGTATCTAAGTACTCAATGGAGTTCACACGAGGCTTAGTCTGAATTCACACCTCTCTCAGAACCAGAGAGCACTCTGGGAGATAACCCAGAATCCCTCTCCCTCCAGAAGGCGGAGTTAACTTTTGGGAGATCACATAAATAGAGGGAGCTCTTGGAGCTTGGGACAGACTAGAGATTGAGAAGCCACAAGTCGGAGCTGGCTGGAGGCTGAAGAAAGAAGAGGCAGAAGCCAAGGACAAAGCTGCAAGATCTCTTGGAGCCAGGCAGAGAGATAGGCCTCAACTAACCGGGCTAATTTGGAAGTTTGCATTTTTACCAGCTGGCTGCGATTTTGGAATAATTATTTATTTCAACTGAGACTAAGGCGGCCTCCAGGAAAAACCTTCACAACCTTCATGGCCAGATGTGACCCATCTGCTGGATTAAACTTTCTCCTGAGCTGTAGTCCTGAATGTCTGTCCTAAGGAACTCTCTTTACTGCCACCATTCCCACCACCAATATCTAAGGAGTGGATGTTTCACTGGCTGAGAAATTTGGAGATTAGACAATATGGCCTCAGATGCTTATAATTTTTGTGAACCGAGATAAGTCAGTAATTCTGTTTGCCTCAGTTTTGTCATCTATTAGATGATTTGGAAACTGAAATTACAAAACATTGCAGCATTTTTGCCAAGAAAACCCCAAATAGATTACGACTAAAATAACTAAATATTAATAGCAACAACAAATGTATATACACATTTATGTATATACATATACTTATGAAATATGTAAATTTGTATACATATATACATACACAGACCAAGATTTACCTATATATGCTATAAATGAGTCATTCATGGGGATACAGGTATATGTGAAGGTACTTTTTCTGAGTGTCTATTGTTAGTAGATTAGGTTGGGAGAGGTACTATTGAAGATAATGGAGATATCTTACTGATATTAAGCAAAGTATAATGGGATGAGGCAAAGAAGGGAATTCAGTGTAGAACAAAATAGATGACAGCTGAGGTCAATTTAATTATTACAGAGATGGTACACATGAGCAAGCCTTAATTTCTGTGAAAGGAGGAAAAGATGAAGTTAAAAGAGGCAGTGGAAAGGCTACAGTTGAAGGGCACACAAGTTCACTTCCAGAACTTTAGAGCTAATTAAATCTACTCAGTAGTCAAGACTTATTGTCTAGTGTAAAGTAGTGTTGCTATGACAACATTCATAGATACATTTCTGCAAACAGTTCTTTGATTTACCTGAAGTGCAAATGTGAATCTATGATATCTTCAAGGCTGCACAAGGGGACTGACTATAGAGGATAAAAAAAGGAATATTCACCAAGGGCCTAAAACAATAGATGTGATATAAACTATTGCTTTGAACCCTACTGAGTCATCCATACAGCCATGTGAGCTTCAAGTCATAGGCCAATATTCCCCACCTTCTTCCCAAAAAAGAAATAATTCTGTTTATTTGGATGAAAGGATCATAGAATTATAACTAGAAGATACATTGAAAGATGTACAACCAATGTTTTCATTTTATGAATGAGGTTATTTACATCAAGGGAGTTTTCCAAGGTCACACAAGTTTTGTTATAGGCAGCATTTAAACTGATATCTTTTCATTATAGAACCCAGTGATTTTTTCTGATTCTAACACTGCTTTTTTAAAGCTTAACATCCTGGATGTTAGATCTAGAAGACAAAATATTCCTACTTTATCTACAGATGAAGAAAGAGGTTCAGAAAAAAAAGTAAATGATTTAGCTAAAAGACACGCTTTCATTTGGTAAGGTTGAACATAGATAATTTATACAATATGAATTGTTTTGATGAAAATAATATAGATATGGTATATGGTAGTAAACTTATAAAAGCAACATCACCAAGAGTCAAAATCTGTATTTGTGTTAACTATTTTATATAAACTTTACAAGATCATTCTTCAATTAACCTATTTGCAATCATATAAACAATGCCTCAGAGACAGCTTAGTTTTTATGGTTATCAGAGATTATATGTTTTATATTCAGTGAATCAAAAATATTTGTTTAAATATTTATTGTTTTCTTTATTTATGATTTATGCATCTTAAAATCGTGTTCCTAGAAAGGATGGATGTTACTTTGATTGGATAACTCAAATATAGCTAACCAATGATATGGTCCCCCTCTTCATAGTGATTCTTCCTTTCATACTTCCTCAAAACTTTTATGCCTTCCTGTCAAACCCACATTCTCAGTTGAGAACTTTATTTCATATTTTGTAGAAAAACAATTGAGTGAATATGAACAGACAATTTTCAGATGATGAAATTGAAACTATCTCCACTCATATGAAAGAGTGTTCCAAATCATTACTGATCAGAGAAATGCAAATTAGGACAATTCTGAGATGCCACTACACACCTATTAGATTGCTAAGATGAATGATGGGGGGATGTGGGAAAATTGGGACATTTGATGCATTGTTGGTGGAGTTGTGAACGAATCCAACCATTCTGGAGAGCAAGCTGCAATTATGCCAAAATAGTTATCAAACTGTGTATACCCTTTGATCCAACAGTGTTACTACTGGGCTTATATCCCAAAAAGATCTTAAAGGAGGGAAAGGAATCTGTATGTGCAAGAATGTTTGTGGAAGTCCTTTTTGTAGTGGCAAGAAACTGGAAAATGAATGGATGTCCATCAATTGAAGAATGGTTGGGTAAATTGTGGTATATGAATGTTATGGAATATTATTGTTCTGTAAGAAATTACCAGCAGGATGAATACAGAGGAGCTTGGAAAGACTTACATTAACTGATGCTGAGTGAAATGAGCAGAACCAGGAGATCATTATATACTTCAGCAACAATACTGTATGAGGATTTATTCTGATGAAATTGCATTTCTTTGACAAAGAGATCTAATTCAGTTCTAACTGATTAATGATTTATTTAAGTCACAGAAACTCATAATGATTCTACTAGGAAAAAGATATGATCTGTGTGGGGGAATGAAATTATCACAGTGATGACATTCTAACGTAATTGTTAAACTCCCAAATATCAAATTTTATCAAATATCAAATTTTAAAGAGTAAACCTTCTGATTATAAAACCTAATTATTTCTATATGTCATAAAAATCAAGGAATTAATAGCAGGACTGGAGGTGACATACAATGAGAATGATAGATGTAGACAAAGGGATTCTGATTGTTGCCCTTAGCCCATTTGAGCCCAAATCTGCCCCAGCTCCAATCCCTACAGAAATAATTAATCATGAATCTTATTAGAACAATGAGCAGGTCGGCATATTTTTTGACATCACCAAGTTACCACAAAACATGGCACAGAAATCAGCCAATAAGAAAGTAGCACCAACAGAATATAGAACAGAACATTGAACTTCAAACCTTAATAAATTTTTCCCATGACATGGCTTCTGAGCAATCTCCTTTCTTTGCTGTCTTTGAGTGAACCTGTGATAGTTATAATATCATTAACAAAATTAACTTGCCCTAAAGTGGACTTTTCTGAATTTATTCTGAGTAATTACATGCATAGTTCCATCATGTGAGCAAATTTTCCACATAAGCAAATTCCTCCTTTAACCTGAAAACATATGTATCTTGTGATGTAATCTATATCATTTACTTTATAAAAATACTTGCCATATTTTGCAGGACTGCTGACTCCTGGAGGGTACTTGGCCTGCCCATTGAGAGTGTAAATCTCATTAAAATACCTTTGTGTAGATTAGATACTGCCAGAACCTGGATTCTTTCAGAGGCCATATCATAACATATACCTGATATCTCAACACAGGGTCACAATTTCCTATTGTGGTAGTATCAAAGGGAGACATTTGAATGTATTGATATTTGAGTCATAAAAAAGGTATTTGACAAGTCAGTGATCAGAATAATTTCTAAAATTCAAACAGAATAGTAATATTGTTTCCAAATTGAATGAAGACATTCAGGAGTTTCCTGTTTTACACTGGAAGAAGATCTGGGGAACTATTCTAGAGGACTGATTTAAATGGCTGGTATACTGTGTTTTGACAGAAAGTCCTTCCATAAAGTGTTCTTTCTTCAGTTCCATTACAAATTTGTAATATGCTTCTTATCTCTATCCTTCATGAGTCCAAACTACAATTTCATATTATTGCCTCCTACCTCATATCAGCAATCTGAAAACCTCAGCATTCAGAATAGTTGAATCTTAGTGGACATTTAGTAATATTTTTAATTCATTTTCTCTCTCCTTAAGGTATTTATTCTAGTATAGGTACATTTTCCCATTTTTCTAATTCTCCCCATACTCTCACTTACTTATCTTTCCCTAAATAAAAGAACTATTAGCAACTGCCCAGCTTAACTTAATTATCTAGCATAGAAAGCATCACCATTTATTCTTTCATCACTCTACCTAAATATTAAAATAATTCACTTTTATTGAATAGGCATTACTTAAGTTCCCACCATGTGCTAAGTGTTGGGGAATATATAACATTTAGATAAAATATAACTTGACCTCAAGAAAGTGGACAAGACACAAGTTAGCCAAATACATTTCATATTATAAGTAAAAGAAATTTGCAAAATAAAATGCTTTCTTCATTTTCTGGAGGGAAAGTCTGTAGGGAATCAGAAAAAGCATCATGGAGGCAATACCATGTAAGCTGAATTTTAATGGGTGCAATTCCAATAAGACAAGAAGATGAGAAAGACATTTCAGTAAATTTCAGAATGAGAAAAGAACAGTTGATTTCTGGATTTGTTTGGGGAAAGCTGGTATGTAAGGGAGATGAAAGGGACTAATAAGTTGAAAGAATAGAATAAATGCCACTCAGAAGCATATAAACAGTAATAAAAATAATTTTATTTGTGGGGGTGATATAAATAGTGAGTCATTAACAGTAATTTTGAACAGTACAGAACAACAACAAAAAAATAACCCATGTAGATGCATGCTTGAGTTTTTTTCTTTCTTTCTTTTTCTTCCATCCTCCCTCTCTCCCTCCCTCCCTTCTTCCTTCCCTCTCTTCCTTCCTTCCATCCTTCCTTCCTTCTCTCTTTCTGTCTTCCTTTCTTCCTTCCTTTTTCTTCCTTTCTTCTCTTCCTTCCTTCTCTTCCTTATCTTTCTTCTCTTCTTTCTTTCTTTCTTTCCTTTCTTCCTCCCTTCCTTTCTATTTTTTTATTTCTTGAAAGTGCTATGAAAAAAGTATTGGGGAAAGAATACAGCAGAGAATACAAAAAAGAGCTAAAACAATGCTTTTGTTTTAGTGATGTTAACCAAGAACTCTCCTAGACTGACACAAGAAGAAAAGGAAATAAGCGATCAGATGGAATACTAGATATGGAAATGAGATTGAATTTGGTAATTGATTGGTTATGAGGTACTAATGTGAGGAAAAATTTTTTAAAAACACAGTAGAATTTTAAGCATGGCAATATGAGTGAATGGTTGTATTATAGACAAAAAACATAAAGTGAAAATGAAAGTCAGGTTTAAATGGAAAAATAAAACATGAAAACTAAGATTTCAATATTGTAAGTTTGAGAGGTCAGTGGAACATTTGAAAATTCATTAAGTAGTTGGAAAATCCACTCTAGCATTTGGAAGATAAATAATTACTTTAGATAAAATGAGAGGAATCATAGACATATATAGCTGGAGCTATGAGGATCAAAGAGATTGGCAAGGGAGAGAATAGAGCGAATAATTTATAAGACATTTGTTTTTTTTTTCTTTTCCTATTTAAAATAGAATTCTTTATATAGGTGATAAAATGGTTATGTCCATTTTCTCAGATTTTAGCAAATTAGAAAATCAATTAGAATAGAAAGGTAGAGATTAGAATTTAGATTTTATTTGAAAAGCACAGAAAATTTAATAAAATTTGTATGGAAGTCATACCAACAAAGTAGATGTATGTATGTATACACACACACACACACACACACACACACACACACAGATGGTCCCTAAGGTCAAGATGGTCATTTATAAAAGCAATCAAGCCAAAACAGAATGGATATTTGGAAATATAAATGTAGAAGTAGACAAAGGAAATGGATCTAAAAATAAAGCCCTTTACTAAGACTTAAGGACTCAAATCAAATTCGTTAGCATAGAAATTTCAGAAATGATATTAGGTACAGAATGAACCAAGAAGAAGAAACAATAAAAGCTTTTTCCAACATTAACTATGCAGAAGGAGTATGAAATCTTAAATTATCTGACTTACTGAAGTGTATGGACTCCTATCATAAATACCATAATCAGAGAGGAAAATAAAAGAATCTCAAGGGGGCAAAGAGAAAAGAATCTTAATCTGTGTCAAGAGATTTGAGAATAATGTGCCATAGAGAAAGAAAGAAAGAAGGTAAATCACAGGGCCTTTGAAGCTATGTAATATTGCTCAAAAAATCTTTTAATGTCTCCCAATTGTTTGCTAGATAAAGTTCTTCTGCCAAGCTCTCACCTCCACTTATCCATTTCTAAATTAAGATATTATGCAAAGATTCTTTACTTAAGAGGGCCCAAGCCTCTAAGATGTAATACTATTTAAAATACTGTAATTAAAATCCAATTATCCTGGTCCAAGATGAGCCATATTGCTGAAATGTCTGCATTTTTATTCCTTGTGTAATATCTAGAGTAATATCCAAATATATTTTGGAGTCTATCTTTTTTGATTAGTTCTATATTTCAAATTAAATGTATATGAATATAATATATGGATTGAGGTGTCCTTATGTAGAAAGATATCTATAACTATATATACAGATGCATGTATATATATGTGCAAATGTATGTTTCTGTATATGAATTTCCCCCTGGATGTTGTCTTGTATTTCAAACATCATTTGATTGACTGCAATAACAATCACCATTTTTATTAAGATTTGGAAACTCAAATTAAAAATCAAATTTAATAAAATTAAAATGTTTATTAAGTAAGTTTTTAAAACTTTTCACAATAAATGTAAAAAAAAATTTAAAAACCAACTGAAGTTAAAATAAAATTCACATTATTTTCAAAAGGGAAAAATAAATTCTTTAAAAGGAAAAAATTAATCCTTCCAATTTGATTTTTAAAAAAAAAATTTTATTTACAAAGCTTGGTGGGAATTTTCAAAATTATTTTGCCTTTTTAAATTTTTTCCCTTCCCCCCCTCCTTCATATAAAATTTAAAAATTTTTTTATGGTTAAATTTAGTAAAAAAAAATCGTAAAAAAAAAAAAACTGGCAAAATGAAGAAAATTTGAAAATAAAATTTTTTGGTAAACCTTTTAAAATTTTTTGGTTTTGATTCTATTCATTATAAAATTAATGTTTTTTTCTTATGAAAGAAATTTTAAATTATTAAATAGTTTGCTGAAAGTGATGATGTTCTTTTGATTTCCTTAGTCTTATTTAATCTTTAATTCTCAAATCCTTTTATTTAAAAACAAAATTAAAAAATTTAAAATTTAAATATTACCATTTTAATTTAATCCCTAGTTCCTTTCCCAAAAAAAGGGTGGAAAAAATTTTCACATGAGGTTTTTATTTAAATTTTTAATAAGGATAGAATTTTATCAAATGGCCCACCAAAATGGGGAAAACAGGTTTTAACTTTTTTTACCCTTTATCTTTAAAAACCCCTCAAAAAAACTTTGTACAATTTTTAAAAAAAAACCCCCCCAAAGAAATTGCAGTTGCCAAAAAAGGTTTTACCAGGGGAAGGGGGACTGGGAGAAAATATTGAGGAGAAAACGGAGGGGAAACAAAATCAGAAAAAACGAGAAAGGGGGTTTCCCCCTTTATTTGTCCCCGGGAGGACCACCCTTTCCCCCGTGGGGCCCGGGAAAGAAATTTCCACCCATTTCATTGGGCAAATGGGGAGGTTGTTTGTCCCCTTTTTTTTGCCAATCCCCCCCCGGGGGGATGCATTTCACCCCTTATCCTACCTAAACCATAACCCCCAGCCCTCTCATTTGATATTAGTCTAACCACCCGGGGGGGGAAAACTCTCACAGGCCTCCCCCCTTGGGCCGGAAATCGAAATTTTCCCCCCAAAAGTGGAACCCCCGGGCCATAAAGGAAAAAAATGATAAAAGTCCCTTTAATCAGAAAAAAAGGCAAAAATGAAGGAACCCAAAAGAAAAATGACAACCCTCCAAAAATGCCCAAAAAGGTTGTCTCAAAAGGGGGGAAAAAAGGGGAAAGGAAAAAGCCCAAGACCCAAAACCCTTTGAAATACAATTGGAAAAGAAAACCAGGGGGGGGAAAAAAAAACCAGGAAAGAGAAGGTTGGAAAAAAAAATTCCCTAGAAAGAGGTCCGGTTGGAAAAGAAAAAAACGGAAAGAGGCGTGTGGAAAAAAAAAAAAAAAAATTTAAAAGGAAAAAACCCCAAAAAAAATTTAATTAAAACTCGGGGCAAATTAAAAAGAAAAAAGAATGAAGAAAAATTCTTTAAAAAACTGCAAGAAAAAATTTCATTAGACAAAAAATAAAGCAAAAACAAAAATCCTGGAAAAAACCGAATTTTCCACCCAAAACAAGCTTAAAAAATAAAGAGAAAAAATTGAATTATTGCCCGAAAACGTAGAAAAAAAGAGCCTAACAACAAAAATCATCAAAAGGCTCCCAAAATTCAGAAGTAAAATAAAGAAAAACAGAAAGAAAGAAACCCAAAAAAAAACCCCGAATATTTGGAAAATTTCTAAAAAAAAAAAACCCTTTAAAAACAGGGAAAATTAAAAGGGGAAAAAAAAACCCAAAATTTAAAAAGCCCAAAAAAAAAGGGAAAACACCCAAACTCTCCCCAAAAATTAAAAAAGAAACAAAGAATTAAAAGCCCAAGGGAAAAAAAAAAAAAAAAATTTAACAAAAAAAAAAAAAAAAAAAATAAAAAATTTAAAAACTTGAAAAAAAAAAAAAACAAAATTTGATTAAAAGAAAAAAAAGGGGAGAAATTTAAAAATATCAAAAATGGGGGGAATAAAAAAAAAAAAAAAATTAACAAAAAAGGAAGGAAAAAAAGAGGGAAAGGGGAAAAAAAAGAAAAAACCAATTTAAAGAATAAAAAAATTTTTAGGAATTTTCCTGGGCTCAAAAAAAAAAAAAAGAAAGAAAAAGGGGTTTAAAAGGGGAGGGGAAAGAAAAAAAAGGGGGGAGGGAGGGAAAAGAAAAGAGGAAAAAGGGGAAAAAAAAG
The DNA here is from genome assembly GCF_902635505.1 of Sarcophilus harrisii. Classification (NCBI taxonomy): domain Eukaryota; kingdom Metazoa; phylum Chordata; class Mammalia; order Dasyuromorphia; family Dasyuridae; genus Sarcophilus; species Sarcophilus harrisii. The sequence goes on from NC_045430.1 coordinate 78,280,243, forward strand.
GGGGTTGGGCAAGTTAAAAAAAACCCTGGGGGTTAAGGGGCAAAATACAGATTAGTAATTTAACTTAAATGTGAATGGGATTTCCCCCCAAAAGAGGGACAGAAGGAAAAGGAAACCCCAAAATTTTTTAAAAAACAAAAAAAAAAAAAGGAAAAGGTAGCAAAATCTATTATGCTTCGGTGAAGTCAAAAAAGAGGGGTAGCCATCCTTTTCAAAAAAAAAAAATTGATCAATTAAAAGAGATAAGGAAGGAAACTAATCCTCAAAGGGACATAAACAACGAAGCAATATCAATATTAAACAATATGCACCAAGTGGAGGCACTCAGCTTCCAAAGGAGAAGTTAAGAGAGTTGCAAGAAGAAATAGAAAAAAAACTGTAATAGTAGGAGATCCAACCTTGACCCAAATTAACAAACAAACCACAAAACAAATAAGAAAGAAATTAAAGAATAAATAGAATATTAGAAAAATTAGGTATGTTGGATCTTTGGAAAATTGAATGGAGATAGAAGGGAAAATTTTCTTCTCAGCAGTTGATGGAACCTATTCAAAAATTGACCATATTTGGACATAAAGACCTAAAATTAAAATGCAAGAAAGCAGAAATAGTAAATGCCTTTTTTCAGATCGATGAAAAAAACTACATTCAACAAAAAGTTAGGGGGAAATAGACCAAAAAGTAATTGAAACTAAACAATCTCATCTTAAAGAACGATTGGGAAGCAGCAAATTATGAAAATTAATAATTTCACTAAGATAATGACAATGATGGACATCATAAAATTTGTGGGATAAAAAAGTGGTAATAAGAGGGAATTTTTATATCCTTAGAGGACTTGAATAAACAAAGAAAGAAAAAGATTAATGAATTGGGCTTAACTAAAAAAACTAAAAAAAGACCAAATTAAAACCAATCAAATACTAAATTAAAATTTAAAATTAAAAGGAGAAATTAAAAATATTGAAATAAAAAATCTATTGAACTAATTAATAAAATAAGAGTTGGTTCTAGAAAAAGCCAATAAAATAGTAACCTTTGGTAAATCTGATTAGAAAAAGGAGGGAGGAAAATAAAATTAGTAGTCTTAAAAAAATGAAAAAGAATTTCCACCCAATGAAAAAAATTAGAAAATAAAAAATTTGCCGTTATAATAAATTTGATAACCTAAGTGAAATGGATGACTACCCAAAAATAGACTTCCCAGACTAAAGAGGAAGAATTGTTGAATAGTCCCATTTGAAAAAAAAGAACAAAGGCAATTAAACAACTCCCCAAGAAAAATCCCCAGGACCAGATGGATTTACATTGTTTTACCAAACATTTAAAGAACAATTGGCCCTAATTATATAAATTATTTGATAAAATGGGAAAAGGAGTCCCACCAAATTCCTTCTATGACACAGACATGGAAATGATACCTAAACCAGGTAGGCGAAAACAGAAAAGAAAATTTAAAATCTCCGTAATGTTTACTAAAATCTTAAATAAGTATTAGAAAAAGACTACAGAAATCACTCCAAGAAATACACTATGATCAAAGTAGGATTTATACCAGGAATGAGGGTTGGTTCAATATTAGGAAAACTATCAATATAATTGGCCATATTAATAACCAAATTAACAAAACATATGATCATCTCAATAGATGCAGAACAAGATTTGATAAAATCCACATCCATTCCTTTTAAAAACACTTGAGAGTATAGGAATAAATGGACTTTCCTTAAAATAATCAGCAGCATCTTTTAAAAACCATCAGTAAGCATCAATGTAATGGAGAAAACTGCAATCATTCCCAATAAGATTAATGAAACAATACCCAATACACCGTTACTATTTAATATTGTATTAGAAACACTAGCTATAGCAATAAGAGCGGAAAGAGATTAAAGGAAAAAATAGGCTGAGGAAGCCCTTTATCACTCTTTGCCGTGAAGATGGTATCTTGAGCCCCCAAGATTCTCAAAAAAGTTTTAGAAATAATCCACAACTTTAGCAAAGTTGTGGTTATAAAAAAAAACCCACATAAGTCATCAGCATTCTTATAATTCAAAAAAATCCAACATAGAGTTCAAAGAAAATTCCATTTAAAGTAACTACTGATAATATAAAAATATTTAGAATCTATCTGCAAGGGAAAATCAGAAACTTTTATGAGAAAATTACAGACCACTTTTCACACAAATTAAGTCTGATCTAACCAATTGAAAAATATTAAATGCTTTGGATAGGGCAGCAAAATAAAGATGACAATATTTAAACTAATTATTTATTTAGCCTATACCTCAGACTCCTAAAAATATTTTTAATGACCTAGGAAAAATAAAACAAAGTTCATATGGAAAACAAAAGGTCAAAATTTCAAGGGAATTAATGAAAAAATCAAATGATGGTGGCTTGCTGTACCAGATCTTAAATTATATTATGAGCAGCAGTTACCAAAACTATTTGGTATTGGCTAAGAATAGATTAGTTGATCAGTGGAATAGATTAGGTTCAAGGGACAAAACGTCAAAAATATAGCAATGTCTTTGGAAAACCCAAATCCTTTTGGGATAAAACTGTTTGATAAAATTGTGGGAAAATTGGAAACAAATATGGAGAAACTAGGCATTGATCCATACTTAACGCCGACACCAAGATAAGGTCAAAATGGGTTCTTGACCTAGGATAAAGAATGAAATTATTAAAAATTAGAGGAACATAGGATAGTTTACCCCTCAGACCTGTGGAAGGGGAAGGCTTTGCCAAAGAGAACTAGAATCATTACTGATCACAAAATAGAAAATTTCATTATTAAACTGAAAAAGTTTTTGTACAAACAAAACTAATGCAGACAAGATTAGAAGGGAAGAATAAACGGGAAAATATTTTACAGTCAAAGGTTCTGATAAAGGCCTATTTAAAAATATAAGAATTAACTCTAATTTATAAAAATCAAGCCATTCTCCAATTGAAAAATGGTCGGATAAGGAAAGACAAACCAGATAAGAAATTAAACTATTTCTAGTCATATAAAAGATGCTCCAAGTCATTTTAATAAGAAACAAATTAAGACAACTCTAAAGATACAAACACCTGTTAAGGCTAAGAGAAGGAAAAAATAATGATGATTGTTGGAGGGATGGGAAAATGGGACATTGATGCTTGTTGGTGGAGTTGTGAACGGTCCAACCATTTTGGAATAGTTTAATATGTAAAAGTTATCAAACTGTGCATACCCTTTGATCCAAGTGTTACTACTGGGATTTTATCCCAAAGAGATTATAAAGAAGGGAAAGGGACCCTTTGCAGAATGTTTGCGGGCCCTTTTTGTGGCTAGAAACTGGAAACGAATGGATGTCCATCAGTTGGAGAATGGCGAATAAATTGTGGTATATGAAAATTATGGAATATTACTGTTCTGTAAGAAATGAAACAGGATGATTTCAGAAAGGCCTGGGGACACTTACACGAACTGATGCTGGAGGAATGGAGGACCAGGGGATCTTATATACTTAACAAAATATAGATATACCCGTTCTGATGGACCAGGCCATCCTCAGCAACGAGATCAACCAAATCATTTCTAATGGAGCAGTAATGAACTGAGCTAGCTATGCCCAGAAAAATAACTCTGGGAGATAACTAAAAACCATTACATTAAATCCCCAATCCCTATATTTATGCACACATGCATTTTTGATTTCCTTCACAAGCTAATTGTACAATAATTCAGAGTCTGATTCTTTTTGTACAGCAAAATAATGTTTTGGTCATGTATACTTATTGTGTATCTAAGTTATATTTTAATATTTAACATCTACTGGTCATCCTGCCATCTAGGGAGGGGTGGGGGTAAGAGGTGAAAAATTGGAACAAGAGGTTTGACAATTGTTAATGCTGTAAAGTTACCCATGTATAAATCCTGTAAATAAAAGGCTATTAAATTAAAAAAACAAACAAACAAACAAACAAACAAACAAAAAAAAAAAAACAAAGTGTAGGCACAGTTTGATAACTTTTTGAGATAGTTCAAAACTGCTCTCCAGAATGGCTGGATCTGTTCACAGTTCCACCAACAATGTATTAGTATCCCAGTTTTCCCACATCCCCTCCATCATTTGTCCTTATCATTTCCTGTCATTTTATCCATCCAATATATGTTAAATATCTGCAATTCTTCTATACTTATTTCTATCGTTATCATGCTGAATAAAAAAAAGATCAAAAAGGAACAAAATGAGAAAGAAAACAAAATGCAAGTAAACAACAAAAAAGTAAAAATATTGTTATTCACACTAAGTCCCAATAGTCCTCTCTCTGGGAGCAAATGTCTCTCTCCATCACAAGATGTTTAGAAATGGCCTGAAACCCCTTGCTGTTGAAAAGAACCACATTTATCAGAATAGTTCATTGTATAATCTTGTTCTTGTTGTATGCAACGTTCTCTTGGTTCTACTCACTTTGCTAAGCATTAGTTCATGGAAGGCTCTGTAGGCCTTTCTGAAATCATCCTGTGGATCATATCTCATAGAACAATAATATTCCATAGCATTCATATACCATAGCTAATCAGTCATTCTACAAATGATAAGTATCTACTCAGTTTCCAAGTCTTGCTACTGCAAAAAAGGGCTGCTATAAACATTTTTACACATGTGGGTCCTTTTCCCTTTTTATGATATCTTTAGGATACAGACCCAGTAGAAATACTGCTGGATAAAAGAGTAGACACAGTTTGATAGCCCTTTGGGAACAGTTATATATTCCTCTCCAGAATGGTTGGATCAGTTCACAATTTCACTACCAATGTTTTAATGTTCCAGTTTTCCCACATCTTCCAGCATTCCTCATTATCTTTCACTGTCATGTTAGATAATCTGAGAGGTGGGTACTGATATCTCACAGCTGTCTTAATTTTCATTTCTCTGATCAATAGTTATTTGGAGCTCATTTTCATATGGCTACAAAGGGTTTTAATTTCTACATTTGAAAATTGTCTTTTCATATCCTTTTTACCATTTATCAATTGGAGTTCCTATGAATTTGAGTCAATTCTCTATATATTTTAGAAATGAAGGTTTTATCAGAATCCTTGAATGTAATTTTTTCCCAGTTCACTGTTTCTCTTCTAAACTTGTATGCCAAAATTGATTTTGTTTGTACAAAAACATTTTAACTTAATATAATCAAAATTATCCATTTTGCATCACTATGTAATGTACTCTAGTTCTTTGGTCACAAATTCTTTCCTTCTCTACAGATCTGAGAGATAGACTATCCTTTGTTCTTCTACTTTGCTTATAGCATCACTCTTTATATATAAATTATGATCTCAGTTCAATCTTACCTTGGTGTACTCTTATAGGTGTGGGTCAGTGCGTGCTTTCTGCCATACTAATTTCCAATTTTCCCAGCAATTTTTCTCAAATAGTAAATTCTTTTCCCAGAAGCTGAGTTTTTTTGGTTTATCAAACACTAGATTATGATAATCATTGACTAGTGTGTCTTGTGAACATCACCTATTCTATTGATCAATTGTTCTATTGCTTAACCAGTACCAAATGATTTTAATGATCACTGTTTCATAACATCGTTTTAGGTCTGGCACAACTAGGCCACCTTCATTTGAATTTTTTTCTATTAATTCCCTTGAAATTCTTGACCTTTTGTTCTTCTAGATGAATTTTGTTTTAATTTTTTCTGCCTCTGTAAAATAATTTCTTGGGGGTTTGTTTATAATGATACTGAATAAGTAGACTAATTTAGGTAAAACTGTAATTTGTATTATAATTGCTCAGACTCCCAATGAGTACTTGAATCATCAGTATTTCTATGTTATTAATAAAATCCAGCAGCAAGAAATACAAAGAAAAATTCCATTTTCAAATTACTGTAGATAATATAAAATACTGCCAAGACAAAATCAGGGAATATATAAAAAAATCATGAAACAATTTTCAAAAAATGAACTCAGCCCTAATTGAATTTCTCTTTGTATCTCTTACTGCTGGGTTTTATTAATAAAAAAGCAATACTGATGATTTATGAAGATTTATTTTGTATCCTGAAACTTTGCTAAAGTTGTGAATTTTTTCTAGTAGTATTTTAATTGATTCTCTAGGATTCTCTAAGTATATGATCATACCATCTGCAAAGAGTGATTTCCTCATTACCTACCCCAAAAGATTTATTTTTTTCCATTCTTATGCCTAAAGCTAACATTTCTAAAGAACTATTGAATAGTTAATGATGATAGTAGGCAACTTGTTTCCTCCCAAATCTTATGATTCTAGTTTATCCCTATTACATATGATGTTTGCTGTTTCCCATTTTATTTTCAGAATTTCAAATTTGATATTTACTTGGGGGGTTTTATGTTTGTTCTTTATCTAGTGTTTTTATTTCCAAGACCAGATTTATTGAACTCCTCCTTCTCTCTTTCATGTAAGTAAAAATCTAGAGAAATAAAATTTCCTTTAAGAACTGCTTTGGTTGCATCCCATAAATTTTGGTAAGTTGTATCATCATTGTCATTCTCTTGGATGAAATTATCAGTTGTGTCTTTCATTTGCTCTTTCACTCATTAAGATTAAATTATATATTTTCCATTTAATTTTGGTCGGTTTTTCCCTGGCCTTGTCTTCATTTAATTTTCTTCAAAGGTCTATTGTAATGTTCTTTGGTTTTCTTGAGGTCTCTGGGAGCAGCTTTCTTTTCAGTTCAGTAATCACCACAAGAGTACCCAGGGGTTAAGTCCAAATCCTTTATTATCTCTTTCAAAGTCCTATCTCCATCACTTGGGTCTCTGCTAGTTTTCTTTTTTTTTTTTTTTTTTTTTTTTTTTTTCTTTTTTTTTTTTCATTTAATAGTTTTTATTTACATGTATATACATGGGGTAATTTTACAGCATTAACAATTGCAAACCTCTTGTTTCCAATTTTCCCTCTTACCCCCACCCCTCCCTAGATGGCAGGATGACCAGTAGATTTAAATATATTAAAATATAAATTAGATACACAATAAATATACCCGACCAAAACTTATTTTGCTTGAAAAGAATCAGACTCTGAAATATTGTACAATTAGCTTGTAAGTAATCACAAATGCAGGTGTGCATAAATATAGGGATTAGAGATTCAATGTAATGGTTTAGTCATCTCCAGATTTCTTTTCTGGGCAAGCTAGTTCAGTTCATTACTGCTCCATTAGAAATGATTTGGTTGATCTTGTTGCTGAGCATGGCTGATCCATCAGAACTGGTCATCATATAGTATTTTGTGAAGTATATAATGTCTCCTGGTCCTGCTCATTTCCTCAAGCATCAGTTCATTAAGTCTCTCCAGGCCTTTCTGAAATTATCCTGTTGGTCATTTCTTACAGAACAGTAATATTCCATAATTTTCATATACCACAATTTATTCAACCATTCTCCAACTATGGACATCATTCAGTTTCCAGTTTTTAACCACTACAAAAGGGCTGCCACAAACATTCGTGCACATAAGGTCCCTTTCCTTCTTTATAATCTTTTGGGATATAATCCCAGTAATCCACTGCTGGATCAAAAGGGTATGCACAGTTTGATAACTTTTTGAGCATAGTTCCAAACTACTCTCAAAATGGTTGGGTTCGTTCACAACTCCACCAACAATGCATCAATGTCCCATTTTTCCCATCCCTCAACAATCATCATTATTTTTTTCCTGTCATCTTAGCCAATCTGACAGGTGTGTAGTGGTATCTTAGAGTTGTCTTAATTTGCATTTATCTGATTAATAATGACTGGAGCATCTTTTCTATGACTAGAAATAGTTTCAATTTCTTCATCTGAGAATTGTCTGTTCATATCCTTTGACCATTTTTCAATTGGAGAATGGATTGATTTTTATAAATTAGAGTTAATTCTCTATATATTTTGGAAATGAGGCCTTTATCAGAACCTTTGACTGTAAAATATTTTCCCAGTTTATTGCTTCCTTCTAATCTTGTCTGCATTAGTTTTGTTTGTACAAAAACTTTTCAGTTTTGGTATAATCGAAATTTTCTATTTTGTGATCAGTAAGATCTCTAGTTCTCTTTGGTCATAAAGACCTTCCCCTTCCACAGGTCTGAGAGGTAAACCATCCTCTGTTCCTCTAATTTATTAATAATTTCACATGCCTGGGTCATGAATCCATTTTGATCTTATCTTGGTGTCGGCGTTAAGTATGGATCAATGCCTAGTTTCTGCCATATTAGTTTCCAATTTTCCCAGCAATTTTATCAAAAGTAAGTTCTTATCCCAAAAGCTGGGATCTTTGGGTTTGTCAAAGACTAGGTTGCTATTTGTTGACTGTTTTGTCCCTTGAACCTAATCTATTCCACTGATCAACTAATCTATTCCTTAGCCAATACCAAATAGTTTTGGTAACTGCTGCTCTATAATATAATTTTAGATCTAGTACCGCTAAGCCACCATCATTTGATTTTTTTTCATTAATTCCTTGAAATTCTTGACCTTTTGTTTTCCATATGAACTTTGTTGTTATTTTTCTAGATCATTAAAATAGTTTTTGGGAGTCTGATTGGTATAGCGCTAAATGATTAGTTTGGTAATATTGTCATCTTATTATATTTGCTCGCCCTATCCAGGCATTTAATATTTTTCAATTGGTTAGATCAGACTTAATTTGTGTGAAAAGTGGCTGTAATTTTGCTCATAAAGTTTCTGATTTTCCCTTGGAGATAGATTCCTAAATATTTTATATTATCAGTAGTTACTTTAAATGGAATTTCTCTTTGTAACTCTGACTGTTGGATTTTGTTAGTGATATATAAGAATGCTGATGACTTATGTGGTTTATTTTATAACCCAACTTGCTAAAGTTGTGGATTATTTCTAATAACTTTTTAGCAAATCTCTGGGGTTCTTTAATATACCATCATGTCATCGGCAAGGTGATAATTTGGCTTCTCATTGCCTATTCTTATTCCTTTAATCTCTTTCTCAGCTCTTATTGCTATAGCTAGCATTTCTAATACAATATTAAATAGTAACGGTGATAGTGGGCAACCTTGTTTCCTCCAGATCTTATTGGGAATGGTTGAGTTTGCTCCATTACATATGATGCTTACTGATGGTTTAAATAGATGCTGCTGATTATTTTAAGGAAAAGTCCATTTATTCCTATACTCTCAAGTGTTTTTAATAGGAATGGATGCTGGATTTTATCAAATGCTTGTTCTGCATCTATTGAGATGATCATATGGTTTTTGTTAATTTGGTTATTAACATGGCCAATTATATTGATAGTTTTCCTAATATTGAACCAGCCCTGCATTCCTGGTATAAATCCTACTTGATTAGTGTATTATCTTGGAGATGATTTTCTGTAGTCTTTTGCTAATATCTTATTTAAGATTTTAGCATCAATATTCATTAGGGAGATTGGTCTATAATTTTCTTTCTTGTTTCAGCCTACCTGGTTTAGGTATCAGTACCATGTCTGTGTCATAGAAGGAATTTGGTAGGACTCCTTCATTCCTTATTTTATCAAATAATTTATATAGCATTGGGGCCAATTGTTCTTTAAATGTTTGGTAAAATTCAGATGTAAATCCACCTGGTCCTGGGGATTTTTTCTTAGGGAGTTGTTTAATTGCCTGTTCTATTTCTTTTTCTGAAATGGGACTATTCAAGCAATTTACTTCCTCCTCTGTTAGTCTGGGAAGTCTATATTTTTGGGTAGTCATCCATTTCCTTAGGTTATCAAATTTATTGCATAAAGTTGAGCAAAATAACTCCTTATTATTCTCTAATTCCTCTTCATTGGTGGAAAGTTCTCCCTTTTCATTTTTAAGACTACTAATTTCATTTCCTCCCTCCTTTTTCAATCAGATTTACCAAAGGCTTGTCTATTTTATTGGCTTTTCATAGAACCAACTCTTAGTTTTATTAATTAGTTCAATAGTTTTTTACTTTCAATATTTTTAATTTCTCCTTTTAATTTTAGAATTTCCAATTTAGTATTTGATTGGGGGTTTTTAATTTGGTCTTTTTTTAGTTTTTTTTAGTAGCAAGCCCAATTCATTAATCTTTTCTTTCTCTGTTTTATTCAAGTAAACCTCTAAGGATTTTTTTTTAATTTAATAGCCTTTTATTTACAGGATATATACATGGGTAACTTTACAGTATTAACAATTGCCAAACCTCTTGTTCCAGTTTTTCACCTCTTACCCGCCCCCCCTCCCCTAAATGGCAGGATGACCAGTAGATGTTAAATATATTAAAATATAACTTAGATACACAATAAGTATACATGACCAAAACATTTTTTGCTGTACAAAAGAATCAGACTCTGAATTATTGACAATTAGCTTGTGAAGGAAATCAAAAATGCAGGTGTGCATAAATATAGGGATTGAGATTCAATGTAATGGTTTTAGTCATCTCCCAGAGTTCTTTTTCTGGGTATGCTAGTTCAGTTCATTACTGCTCCATTAGAAATGATTTGGTTGATCTCGTTGCTGGAGGATGGCCTGATCCATCAGAACTGGTCATCATCTGGTATTGTTGTTGGTATATAATGATCTCCTGGTCCTGCTCATTTCACTCAGAATCAGTTCTTAAGTCTCCAGACCTTTCTGAAATCATCCTGTTGGTCATTTCTTACAGAACAGTAATATTCCATAATTTTCATACACCACAATTTATTCAGCCATTCTCCAACGATGGACATCCATTCAGTTTCCAGTTTCTAGCCACTCAAAAGGGCTGCCGCAAACATTCGTACATACGGGTCCTTTCCCTTCTTATAATCTCTTTGGGATATAATCCAGTAGTAACACTGTGGATCAAAGGGTTCACAGTTTGATAACTTTTGAGCATAGTTCCAAACTACTCTCCAAATGGTTGGATTCGTTCACAACTCCACCAACAATGAATCAATGTCCCAGTTTTCCCACATCCTCCAACAATCATCATTATTTTTCCTGTCATCTTAGCCAATCTGACAGGTGTGTATGGTATCTTAGAGTTGTCTTAATTTGCATTTCTCTGATTAATAATGACTTGGAGCATCTTTTTCATATGACTAGAAATAGTTTCAATTTCTTCATCTGAGAATTGTCTGTTCATATCCTTTGACCATTTTTCAATTGGAGAATGCGATTTTTTATAAATTAGAGTTAATTCTCTATATATTTTGGAAATGAGGCTTTATCAGAACCTTTGGCTGTAAAAATATTTTCCCAGTTTATTGCTTCCCTTCTAATCTTTGTCTGCATTAGTTTTGTTTGTACAAAAACTTTTCAGTTTGGTATAATAGAAATTTTCTATTTTGTGATCATTGATCCTCTAGTTCTGCTTTGGTCATAAAGACCTTCCCCTTCCACAGGTCTGAGAGGTAAACTATCCTCTGTTCCTCTAATTTATTAATAATTTCATTCTTTATGCCTAGGTCATGAATCCATTTTGATCTTATCTTGGTGTACGGCGTTAAGTATGGATCAATGTCTAGTTTCTGCCATATTAGTTTGCAATTTTAGCAATTTTATCAAACTGTAAGTTCTTATCCCAAAAGCTGGGATCTTTGGTTTTCAAAGACAAGGTTGCTATATTTGTTGACTGTTTGTCCTTGAACCTAATCTATTCCACTGATCAACTATCTATTCCTTACCAATACCAAATAGTTTTGTAACTGCTGCTCTATAATATAATTTTAGATCTGGTACCCTTAAGCCACCATCATTTGATTTTTTTCATTAATTCCCTTAAATTCTTGACCTTTTGTTTTCCATATGAACTTTGTTGTTTTTTCTAGATCATTAAAATAAGTTTTTGGGAGTCCATTGGTATAGGCCTAAATAGATTAGTTTAGGTAATATTGTCATCTTTATTATATTTGCTTCCCTATCCAAGAGCATTTAATATTTTCAATTGGTTAGATCAGACTTAATTTGTGTGAAAAGTGGTCTGTAATTTTGCTCATAAGTTTCTGATTTTCCTTGGCAGATAGATTCCTAAATATTTTATATTATCAGTAGTTATTTTAAAGGTTTCCTTGTAACTCTGACTGTTATTTTGTTATGATATATAAGAATGCTGATGACTTATGTGGGTTTATTTATAACCAGCAACTTGCTAAGTTGTGGATTATTTCTAATAACTTTTGCAGAATCTCTGGGATTCTCTAAGTATACCATAGTCATCGGCAAAGTGATAATTTGGCTTCCTCATTGCCTATTCTTATTCCTTTAATCTTTTCTCAGCTCTTATTGCTATAGCTAGCGTTTCTAATACAATATTAAATAGTAATGGTGATGTAGGAACCTTGTTTCCTCCAGATCTTATTGGGAATGGTTGGGTTTGTCTCCATTACATATGATGCTTACTGATGGTTTTAAATAGATGCTCTGATTATTTTAAGGAAAGTCCATTTATTCTTATACTCTCAAGTGTTTATAATAGAATGGATGTTGGATTTATCAAATGCTTTTTCTGCATCTATTGAGATGATCATATGTTTTTGTTAATTTGGTTATTAACATGGCCAATTATATTGACAGTTTTCCTAATATTGAACCAACCCGATTCCTGGTATAAATCCTACTTGATCATAATGTATTATCTTGGAGATGATTTTCTGAGTCTTTTCTAATATCTTATTTAAGATTTTAGCATCAATTCATTAAGGAGATTGGTCTATAATTTTCTTTCTTGTTTTCAGCCTACCTGGTTTAGGTATCAGTACCATGTTCTGTTCATAGAAGGAATTTGTGGACTCCTTCATTCCCTATTTTATCAAATAATTTATATAGCATTGGGGCCAATTGTTCTTTAAATATTTGGTAAAATTCAATTAATCCATCTGGTCCTGGGGATTTTTTCTTAGGGAGTTGTTTAATTGCCTGTTCTTTTCTTTTTTCTGAAATGGGACTATTCAACAATTTACTTCTTCCTCTGTTAGTCTGGAAGTCTGTATTTTTGGAGGTAGTCATCCATTTCACTTAGGTTATCAAATTTATTGACAAACTTGAGCAAATAACTCCTTATTATTTCTCTAATTTTCTTCATTGGTGGAAAGTTCTCCCTTTTCATTTTAGACTACTAATTTCATTTCCTCCCTCCTTTTTCTAATCAGATTTACCAAAAGGCTTATCTATTTTATTGGCTTTTCATAGAACCAACTCTTAGTTTATTAATTAGTTCAATAGTTTTTTACTTTTCATTATTTTAATTTCTCCTTTTAATTTTAAGAATTTCCAATTTAGTATTTGAATTGGGGGTTTTAATTTGGTCTTTTTAGTTTTTAGTTTAATTTAATTCATTAATCTTTTCTTTCTCTGTTTATTCAAAGTAAGCCTCTAAGGATATAAAATTCCCTCTTATTTCCCTTTGGCTGCATCCCACAAATTTTGGTATGATGTCTCATCATTGTCATTATCTTGAGTGAAATTATTAATTGTATCTATAATTTGCTGCTTCACCCAATCGTTCTTTAAGATGAGATTGTTTAGTTTCCAATTACTTTTTGGTCTATTTACCCCTAACTTTTTGTTGAATGTAGTTTTATTGCATCATGATCTGAAAAGAAAGCATTTACTATTTCTGCTTTCTTGCTTTATTTAAGGGTCTTTATGTCCTAATATGGTCAATTTTGAATAGGTTCCATGAACTGCTGGAAGAAAGTATATTCCTTCTATCTCCATTCAATTTTCTCCAAAGATCCAACATACCTAATTTTTCTAATATTCTATTTACTTTCTTTATTTCTTTCTTATTTGTTTTTTGTGGTTTGATTTGTCTAATTTGGAGTACAAGGTTGAGATCTCCTACTATTACAGTTTGTTGTCTATTTCTTCTTGCAACTCTCTTAACTTCTCCTTTAGGAAGTTGAGTGCCATACCACTTGGTGCATATATGTTTAATATTGATATTGCTTCATTGTTTATACTACCCTTTAGCAGGATGGTTTCCTTCTTCTCTTTTAATTGATCAATTTTACTTTTGCGATCTGAGATAAGGATGGCTACCCTCTTTGACTTCACCTGAGCATAATGATTTCTCCAGCCTTTACCTTTACTCTATATGTATCCCCCTCTTTAAATGTGTTTCTTTAAATCATGTAGGGTTCTGACTTTTGATCCAGTCTCTATCTGCCCCTCTTTATGGGAGTTCATCCATTACATTTTAGGTTAAATTACTAAATCTGTATTTCCTGCCATCCTAATAACCCCAGATTGTGCTTACTTATTCTTGCCTCCCCCAACCCTCTTTCCTCCTTTTAAACTTGTACCCTCTTGTATCACGTACTTATCCTCTTATAATCCCTCCTCCCGCCTTTAGGTCTTTCCCCTTCCTTCCCTTATCTCTTTTTCTTTTCCCTTTTCCTCTCCCTGTTTTAATGAGGCAGGAGAATTTTCTCTAAAACAAATGTCAATTATTTTTTCTTTGAGCCAACTCTGATAAGGTAAGATTACTAATGTTCCTCCCCTCACTAAATTCCCTCAGATATGATAAGTTTCCTTAGCCTCTTTGTGGGATGTGGTTTCCTCTTTATCCCTCCTTCCCATTATTCTGCCATCATCCCTTTTCCATTCTTTCCTTTTTATGTTATTCATTACAATCAAATTTTACATGTATTCTTTTTATATCCCAGAATACAATTCTCAAGGTTATTTTTCCTTTCTGCCATCTCTTGAGTTCTATGCTGGAGATCAAATTTTTTGTTTGTTCTGGTTTTTCTTCAAAACAAATGGAATTCATTTGTTTCATTAAATTCATCTTCTTCCTGGAAGAAAATTCAATAGCTGGGTAGTTTATTCTTAGTTTGCATCTCAGTTCTTTTCCTTTCAATTCATATTCCAGGCCCTTCTTTCCTTTAATGTGAGCTGCCAGATCTTGGGTGATCCTTATTGTGCCCTCTGTATTTAAATAGTTTTTTGGCTCTTGTAAAATTTTCCCTAATCTGATAGTTTTGAATTTTCACAATTCTTGGTTTTTTTAGGGTTTCTTTCAGAAGGTGTTCGTAATTCTTTCTATGCCTATTTTATTCGTTCTATTACATCTAGAGTTCTCTTTGATGATTTCTTGTAAAAATATTATCCTAGGCTCTTTTTTTCATCATGTTTTCAAGTCCTAATCCTCAGTTATTCTCCTAGATCTATTTTCCAAAGTCTGTCTTTTGCAAATGATATTATGTTTTCAGTTTGTCATTTTTTGTTTTGCTTACTTTAGTTTTTGCTGTCTCAATGGAATCATTAGTTTTCTTTGTTCAGTTCTAATTTTAAAAATTATTTTCTTCATTAGCTTTTTACTTCTTTCTGTATTGTAATTAGTTTTTGTATGTATTTGTTTTGGTCTGTGGATTTTTCCATTTCATAATTTTTTTTTTTTTTTGGGTTTTTTCTTTCCAATTACAGATCCTACTTTCTTTCTGTTCTTTGTCTTTCAATTCAGGGATCCTACTTTCTTGCGTGTTCTTTGTCTTTTCAATTCACAATCCTACTTCTAATTCTTTATTTTTTCATTCACTTTCTTACTTTCTGAGGATTTTTTTATTTTCCAATTCACCAATTTTGTTCCTGACTTCCTGGAGATTTTTAACTTTTTCATTCTATTTCAGGGAAGTTGTTGTCTCTTTATGAGCTTCTCTTTCCTTTCCCATTTTCTTCCTCTCTTTGGGACTTTTAATGGTCCTCCTCTTGAGAGCATCATGTAAGGAGAGGGACAGTCTGATGCATTTTGCTGTTGGGTCTCTTCAGGTTTGTGACCTGCTCTTTTCTGCATAGAAGCTGTCGATTGTTCTTTCATCTTTATTCATGTTTTAAAAGCCTTTAGGGGTGGGTCTCCTAGGCAAGGGTTACCAGCTTCCTCTGCATGCGTCAAGATGTAAACCGATTTCCGGCTCCCTGATTGGGAGTGCTCTGGGTAGATTTTCCCTTTAACAGGAAGTGGATTAGCACTGGTGACTATCAAACTGCTTAAGTAGGGCTGAGTGGGTTAGTATGCCCTCCTAGAGCAAAGGGGTGTGTTGCCCCAGGCGGGCCTCTGTGGGACTGTGTTTGGCAGCTGACCCTGGCCGCAGACCAAGACTGCCCTCTCTGCCAGTGTCTCTACAGAATGCAAATCCGCCTGGAAAACTCTATGGCCCAAGCGAGGCTCCCACTGGAGCAGTTGGGGCTAACCCGGGCTCCGTCCTCCTTCCGTGCAGGATCACAGTGCCCCCAGGAAAGCCCTTGTACGTGGGTTGGGGCTAAGGGAACGTGCTGAGATCTGTGCCTCACCCTCGTTTGAGGACTCTCCTCGGAACCTAATTTCTCTCCGTCTCGCCGATCTCCCCTGCCCGGAACCAACCTTTTGGCGGACTCAGTTTTCTTCCGCCGGTGGTTGTTCTACTTCTATCTTTGAATTGTGATCAAGACTATTTTTGAGGCTGATATAATATTGATAAAGAGGTAGAAGACCTTACAGTCCGTTGTCTCCTCTGCCATCTTGGCTCCCCCATCGGAACTAATTTCTCTCCTTCTGTGCCGATCTCCCCCTGGCTCGGAAACCTTTTTGGCGGACTGCAGATTTTCTTTGCGGTGGTTGTTCTACTTCTCATCTTTATGAATTGTAGCAGTCAAGACTATTTTTGAGGCTTGATATAATATTGATAAAGAGGGTAAGAGAAGAGCTTAGAAAGTTGGGTGTGTCTTCTCTACCATCTTGGCTCCGCCCCCCTCTGCTAGTTTTCTTAAAGGCCTTCCAGAGTCCTGGTTTAAGTGGAGAAGTGCAGGCGGCCAGACTAGACACTAAGAGCCTGACGGAAGATAGAATTGATTTGTCCAAGGGCTTGTGCTTCAGCCTCCGGTCTACTTGTCTTCCCTAGTTCTCTGAATCTTCCTAGCTGAGACTCCTAGCTTATATGCTCTACACTGAGTATCCTCATTATATTCTTGAAACCATTATTTGTTTGTGATTAAATCAATCATACTGAACTTAGAGAACTATTAAGCACCATGCTAAACTAGATAACCATTGTCTCATCAATTCCACTTATTACCTTGTAAGAATCTTTGTTTCAAGTTCAGAGTTCTGTCCCATAACTGTCTATCATACCTATTTTTTTAAAAAAAATTCTACTTATTTCCTTAACTTTTTTCTTATTTTTTGTGGTTTTATTTATCTAGTTTGGATACAGTAATGTTTACATCCCTAATTAGTATAGTTTTGCTGCCTATTTCTTCTTGCAGCTCTCAACTTCCAGTTTGGAATACTGTTACCACTTTTGTATATTATATTATTGTGTCCCTTTAGAAAGATGTTTCTCCTGCTCTTTTTTTTTAACTTCAGCTGAAGCACAATAGTTTCTGCTCTAGCCTTTTACTTTTATTCTTTATGTATAACTCTGCTTTAAATGTTTTCTTGTAAGCAACATATTGCAGGATTCTGGCTTCTAATCCAGTCTGCTATCTTCTTCCATTTTATGAGAGAGTTCATCCCATTTCCAGTTAAAATTACTACCTCTGTATTTCCCATCATCTTAATTTCCCCAAGCTATAGTTTTCTCTTTCTTTTCCCCCTTTCACTCCTTGCCAATGTTTTTCTTGTCACCACCATCTCCCTGTATCTGCCTTCTCCTTTGTTATCCCTTTCCTCTTCTACTTTTTTTCCCCTTCTATTTTCTTCCTTCCCTTCCCCCTTTCTTCTCCTACTTCCTTAGAGTATTAGAGAAGTTTCTAAATTAAATATGTGTGATATTCTCTCTTTGAGAATGCTTGTTTCCCTCCCTTCTTTCCATCAACTGTAATATTTATTTTTTGCCTCTTCATATGATATAATTTACCTCATTTTACCTCTCCTCCCCTGTTCTTCCAGTACAATCCCTTCCCCCCTTACAGTTTATTTTTATATTATTAGCGTAAAGGTAAATCATATCAATACTATCTAAGCAAACCCCTAACAAAGATACAGTTCTTAAGAGTTAAACATGCCATCTTTCCATATATAGAACTGTAAAAATGTTAACCTTTAAAACAATTTCCTCTTTTTATTTTTATGCTTCTCTTGACTTCTGTATTTGAAGATCAAATTTTCTTTTCTTTTATAATATTTTATTTATAATATCAGAGTTCCTGGAAGAGAAGTTAAGAGATCAGCAAGAAGAAATAGGCAGCAAAACTATACTAATGAGGAATCATTAAACCACAAAATCAATAAGAAAGAAGTTAAGGAAATGAATAGAAATTTTAAAAAATAGCTATGGTAGACCTTTAAAGAAAATCAAATTGAGACAGGGCCAAGGGAAAATATACCAAATATTGAATGGAAAATGCATAATTTAATCTTAATGAATGAATGAGTGAAACAACAAATGAGAACATAATTGATAATTTCATCCAAGAGAATGACAATAATGAGATGAGGTGATCTCAACATTTATGGGATACAGTCAAAGTAGTTCTTAGGGGAAGTTTTATTTCTCTAGATTCTTGGTTATATGAATTAGCTCTCGCATTGTCATAAAAAATAAATGAAAACCCCCCTCTTTAGTTGAATGTCCATCTTTCCTTTGAAAGATAAGACTTAATTTTGCTGGATATTTGATTCTTGGCTGAAGTTCAAATTCCTTTGCCTTCTGGAATATCATATTCCAGGCCCTTTGATCCTTCAAAGTGGAAGTTGCTAGGTCCTGGGTAATCCTGATTGTGGCTCCACGATATTTCAATGGCTTCTTTCTGGTTGCTTGCAACATTTTCTCTTTGATAGGATAATTCTGTAGTTTAGCTATAATATTCATTGGAGTTTTCATTTTAAGATCTCTTTCAGGAGGTGAGTGGGTAATTTTTTTAATGGTTATTTTACTCTTTGATGTATAGAGCAGGGAACTCTAGAGAAGTATACTTGAAAGAAGTACACTTGAAACAAAGTGTTAATTCAGAGGAATTGATGACAATGGTTATCTAGTTTATATATACTTAGTACTTAGCATGGTGATGTAATAGTTCTACAATTGATATAATTATAATAGAGTATTTAAACTGAGGACACAGTCAGCCACAGACATTCTATCTTTGATCATCCTCCTAGTGAATTTCCTGCAGACCGACAGAATGCTGGCAGAGGAGACTGGGTCAAACTATGACCAACACAGACTATGAAAGGGACAATAAAGACTTTCGACTTTATTCCTGACTATTCTTGTGATGATTATTCTGCTGAGACCAAGACTCAGAAAGCTAACCCAAAATTACACTTTGGTTCTAGCACATTAGGGCAGTTTTCCTTGATGATTTCTTGAAAGATTTTGTTTAGGCTCTTTTTTTTCATTGTGGTTTTCAGGTAGTCCAATAATTATTAGATCTTCAGGATCTATTTTACAGGTCAGTTTTTTTTTTTCAATGAGATATTTTAGATTTTCTTTTTTTCTTTTTGGTTTTGTTGGAGTAATTCTTGAAGTCTCATTGAGTCATTTGCTTCCATTTGTTCAATTCTAATTTTTAGTGAATTATTTTCTTCAGTTAGCTTTTTTATCTCCTTTTGCATTTGCCCAATTGGACTTCTAAATAAGTTGCTTTAGATAACTTTAGAAATATATATACATATATTGTATTTAATATATACTTTAACATATTTAACATGTATGGGACTACCTGCCATCTAGGGGAGGGGGTGAAGGGAAGGAGGGGAAAAGTTGTAAGTGCTGAAAAATTACCTATGCATATGTTTTATCAATAAAAAGCTATAATAAAAAGAACAAAGGACAAACAGCACTTTAAAAAATTAAATAAATGAATGAATAAATGGATAAATAAATAAATAAGTTGCTTTGTTCTTTGGATTTTTTTTCCATTTCAGAAATTCTGTTTTTCAAGGAATTATTTCTTTTTAGATTTCATCAAAACCAGTCTTTAAGGAGTGGTTTTCTTCATACATTTTCTGTGTTTCCTTTTCCAAACTCTCCTGAAAAGTTCTCATTTCCTTTCCCCATTTTTCTTCTAACTCTCTTTCAATATCCTTTTTGAATTCTTCCAAGAAGACCAACTTTTATTACTCTTTGAGGCTTTACCTGGAGATATTTTGCTTGTACAACACTCAGGGTTTTAGGTATGTTCTTTCCTGTTTCCTTAAAAGCTATCTACATTCAAAGATCTTTGCTTTTTTGTTCATTTTAAAGATTGTGGGGT
Organism: Sarcophilus harrisii; assembly: GCF_902635505.1. Lineage (NCBI taxonomy): Eukaryota > Metazoa > Chordata > Mammalia > Dasyuromorphia > Dasyuridae > Sarcophilus > Sarcophilus harrisii. The sequence goes on from NC_045430.1 coordinate 78,300,382, forward strand.
GCTCTTAAGGCAAAGGGGAGATTGTCCCAATCTTCTACAAGTGGCAGTAGCTTAACATTGCCCTGAGCTGATGCTGTGTGGCTTTGTTCAGGCTGGGTGGACCTGGCCAAGTCCCACTTTACATGCTGGGTTTCAGGGGTTTGCTATGTGTCTTCTGTAGTTACACTGGAGGTCTCACTGCTAGTTGGCTGATCCACAGACTTCTGAACCAAGACTGTGTTGCCTATGCTGATATATTTTGCCTACAAGCCTCCCACTAGATTTCCCATTGCAGAAGTTTTTTCCATGCTCAGTTTCTTGCATTGCACTGCTCTGTGGTGTTCCTACACTACTCTGCAACCCCCACACTCCTCCCCACTTCATGATTAAGACAGAGTTTTTCTGAAGTTCTTCCAAAATATTTTCTGCTGAAAATTTGTTATACTCTAAATATTTGTGAGTTCTTTCACACCTAAACCTATTCAGAGGCTTGTTCTGATATTGATCTGAAGGAAGCCAGGGAGAGCTCAGACAAAAGCCTCTCCACTCTCGGCCATCTTTCATCTGCTGCCTAGAGTATTGATTTAAAAACTCTCTGTGCTATTAAATTCTTCAGTTTCTTACTTAGGACTTTGTGATACATTTTGATGATTTCTTGTTTTTCTAATAGGATCACTTGTACCATCATGAAGTGATACTACAAGAGATTGAAAGCTCTGTTTCTATAAAATCTGAGAGTAGTATTGCCTTCCAGGGTTGTGACCCAGATATGAGTATGAACAAAGCAACAGAGACCTACTTCAGTGCTAGCAAAGACACCTGTAATATCCTTCTGACAAGTTGTTCAACCTCCTTATCTTCTGTGGGCTGAGAACTCAGGAAACCTCTAGTGTTGCAGGCAATTCAGTGGCTCCCAAGGCTCACTCCTGGTTTGCTCAGTGGGAAGGGGAAAGTTGTTGGCTGTGCTGGCATGGCCTAAAATTCACTGTTCTCCACTCTCAGCCAGGTGGGACAAACCTTTATTAATGATCTTCTTAGTTATCTTTGAAGTCTGTGGCCTGAGGGGAAACCAGAATTACTGCCACTGATATAATCACCCTGAGTCCTACTTCTTTGTTGGTGGAGCCTGGTATGTGATGCTGAGCCCTATGCTTCACTGGGCTCCACTCTCATCCAACAGACCATTAATGTCATACTTCAGAGGTTTCCTAAGCTGGAAAATTGCTTCACTTCCCCTTTTTGTCAGTTCTACTGCTTTAGAATTTGTTTAAAGTCATTATCTAAAGCTATTTTTGAAAGGTTGGAGGAGAGTTCAGATGACTCCCTGACTTTACTCTGCGATCTTGGTTCTGTATTATTATTACTCTTACACAAGATGATAACCTAAGAGTTCTATGTACCGCTGAAAGAGGGAATAATCAAAGAGTCAAGGAATTCAAGTGGTAAAATGCTATACTATGAAAGAAAAGGAACCCTAATTCTTTGAATTAAAAAAGCAAAATAAAACAAACAAACAATAAAACTACAACAAAAAACTCTTTTTTCATGGAGAAAAAAGTAAAAGTGCTTAGAATGAATAAAATAAGAATTGAAAATTTGAATGAAACAGCCAATAACTATTTTACTGAGCTAGAAAATATAGTAACAAAATTAAAAAGGTCAACAATATCAAGGAAATTAAAAAAAAAAATACAAAGGACAGTGGCTTATCAGTACCAAATTTAAAAATTTATTATAAAGCAACAGTACTCAACCATTTGGTACTGGCTAAGAAATAGGGTGGTAGATCAGTGTAATAGATTAGATACACAAAATACAATAATCAAGGCCTATAATAATCTAACATTTGATAAAACCCCAAACTCCACCTTCTGGAATGAGAATTCCCTATTTGACAAAATTTTTTGAAAAAACTAGAAAAATAATATGTTAGAAAGTCGGCATAGACATGAAACTTGGATTAAGCTAAAAAATACCTAGAGGTTGGTCACACAAAAATTGAATACATTTTCAGTATTAAAAATTGGCTTGAATTGGAAATTGATTGCATACATTACACACTGAAAGTTGACTTGACAACTCACATAGACTGATAAACAGAAATTCAGACACACAAAGTATTCACAAGGTATTACTTAGAAGTAAATTGAACTTGGGCTGGTCTCCAATGTCTACTTTAGGAATAGATAATGTAACCTACTAAAAGTATTAGAATGTCTCTAGAAGGACTCAGTGACTAGTTCTAAGGTAAATGGATAGTACTTTCTCTTATAAAACTAAAGTACCTCCCAAACTGCTAAAAATAAATATAATAAAATTTTTATTATTGGATGTTTAGTCAACTGATTTCAGTTTTGATTTTTAAAGGGGGGAGAGTTATGTCCTGGATCCCCAGGGAGACCTAAGTTCTTTAGAAGGATAGTAAATTTTTTTGGAGGGGGAGAGTTTCGTCATAACTGTGATAGATAAGTGGCATTGAAAACAATAATTAGAAAAATTCAAGAATTGTTAGATATGGCTAAATGTTCACATAAGTCAAATAGACCGCACCTTTTTTGTAAAGTTGTGAATTTTCCAGCTACTGTAGGAAACAACTTGGAGTTTTAGCTGAAGTGTTCATCTAAAATTCAAAAATCACCAATACCACTAGTAAATTCATAATCCAAATAGGTTAGAGGCAAAACAAACCCATACATGCAAAAATACAGAAATTCTTGTGGGAATATCTGTATACATATTTTTGGCCTTTATACCATTCCTCTGGTGGCAAATTCCTCTATCGCTAATAATTTCAGCTATGGCAAACAATGTTTTAGGAGGCTTGGGGATTATTAAGGATTATGATGGCTCTCAGAGATGGCTATACTCAGTCTCTTTATCTAGATGATGATATTAAGTATTTCTTGAGTCCCATTGCCTTCCCTGCATAATGATTCCAGTTATGGGTGTAGGGATGAGGACATAATCATAATTATATATTTAGAAGCATAGGGAACTTTAGAGATAATTTCTTATAATCACCCTATTTCATAAGAGAAAATTAAATCCTGGTGATGTTAAATGGATTGGCCAATGTCACCCAAGTAATAAATGGCAAAGCTGGGACTGGAACCCAACTTTAGAGTTCAGAATTTCATAATTCTAGATCATGAGAACATTAGGATGGTAGATTTTAATCCTTTTTTAATACCATTTTAAATACCCTATCTGCTGAAAAAAATGATGTAATAGATATAGAGTAACTGCAACTAAATCTATTAGGAGAAAGAAGAGAGAAATTTGTCATCAATTTTTTTAAATTAACATTGGAAAACTTTATTCCTTTAAGTGTTACATCAACACCCTTCCCCTAACAGTATCCACATGGTTGAAGCATGAATACAAGTAACTCACCTTCAAGTAGGACTTATATATATATATATATATATATATATATATATATATATGTATACATATATATATATATATATTTATATATAATATATTTATATAGCCCAGGTTATCTATGTTGGATACCTTTTTGGTAATAAGGAATTTTTTCCTAATATCAAACCTAAATTTCTTTTAATTCTAATTTATTACTGCTAGCATTGATCTTTCAGGTCAAACTGGACAAAATACCCTTTTCCCCATATGCTAGAGCTGAAAAAAGTTGAAATTTTACCTTTTCTCCCATAGCTTTTTTTTCTCCAGAATAACAATCCTTAAATTACCTTAATTAAACCTCATTATATGAATTCAGGATTCTTTACCAGCCAGTTTGTTTTTCTCTGGAAACTTTCTTTCTTAATATCTTGAAACTCTGATGATCATAATTAATGGTAATACTTGTTAAAGAGTACTCTGAAATTGTTTTTTTTAAATTGTCATATGTTCTAGAAATACAGGACCCAGAGTATGCAAGAGGTCCTGAATATATTAAGTATGAAGTGTCTTCCACACCAACTGATATGATTTGTTGTTTTCACCTGAAGTTAAGTTCTTTATGTGTCCTTAGGAGTCAGGAGAGACATCTGCACCAGAATGAGAAACTGTTTTTCACCTGGGACCCTTGTACATAACCAAACTATTATGTCTTCATGGTCTAGTAGTTTCCAATGGGAAAAAATTCTACTTTTGTCATTTTATTTATTCATTACTTCTCCTCGTATTAAACAAGGTATTGTTATTTTCCTTCTCTCCTATGACTTTCTCTTTTTCCTGTAACTTAAATATCAAGGCTTCTCTACACTGTTGAACTCCAGAGTATAGGAAGTTCCTCCATGCATGTACCTTTCTCTTTTAATAAATCCAGTTGCAACACATCTCATAGACTTGTGATACTGTTTTTGCTTTTTCAGATGAGATCTGAGAGAGGTCACTTTCTTATTTATGGAAGCCATACTTCTTTAAATGCAACATAAAATTTAATTTACTTTTTTGTCCATTCCATCACAGTTGTGACTCAAATTGAGGCTACAATCAACCCACAACAACCCTAGGACTTTTAAATCTTGTTTTTTTTCCCCCCAGATTTTCCAAATACAGCTTCTCCATCTTACAATATGAAGTTGATATTTATTCTAATTCTTTCACTTGACTCTACTGAATTTTATTTTTATTTTATTTTTTTTTTATTTAATAGCCTTTTATTTACAGGATATATACATGGGTAACTTTACAGCATTAACAATTGCCAAACCTCTTGTTCCAATTTTTCACCTCTTACCCCCACCCTCCCTAGATGGCAGGATGACAGTAGATGTTAAATATATTAAAATATAAATTAGATACACAATAAGTATACATGACCAAAACGTTATTTTGCTGTACAAAAAGAATCAGACTCTGAAATATTGTACAATTAGCTTGTGAAGGAAATCAAAATGCAGGTGTGCATAAATATAGGGATTGGGAATTCAATGTAATGGTTTTAGTCATCTCCCAGAGTTCTTTTTCTGGGCATAGCTAGTTCAGTTCATTACTGCTCCATTAGAAATGATTTGGTTGATCTCGTTGCTGAGGATGGCCTGGTCCATCAGAACTGGTCATCATATAGTATTGTTGTTGAAGTATATAATGATCTCCTGGTCCTGCTCATTTCACTCAGCATCAGTTCGTGTAAGTCTCTCCAGGCCTTTCTGAAATTATCCTGTTGGTCATTTCTTACAGAACAGTAATATTCCATTATATTCATATACCGCAATTTATTCAGCCATTCTCCAACTGATGGACATCCATTCAGTTTCCAGTTTTTAGCCACTACAAAAAGGGCTGCCACAAACATTCGTGCACATACAGGTCCCTTTCCCTTCTTTATAATCTCTTTGGGATATAATCCCAGTAGTAACACTGCTGGATCAAAGGGTATGCACAGTTTGATAACTTTTTGAGCATAGTTCCAAACTACTCTCCAAAATGGTTGGACCCGTTCACAACTCCACCAACAATGCATCAATGTCCCAGTTTTCCCGCATCCCCTCCAACAATCATCATTATTTGTCCTGTCATCTTAGCCAATCTGACAGGTGTGTAGTGGTATCTTAGAGTTGTCTTAATTTGCATTTCTCTGATTAAAAATGACTTGGAGCATCTTTTCATATGACTAGAAATAGTTTCAATTTCTTCATCTGAGAATTGTCTGTTCATATCCTTTGACCATTTTTCAATTGGAGAATGGCTTGATTTTTTATAAATTAGAGTTAATTCTCTATATATTTTGGAAATGAGGCCTTTATCAGAACCTTTGACTGTAAAAATATTTTCCCAGTTTATTGCTTCCCTTCTTCTACTGAATTTTAGTTTATAAACTAGTTTTTAACCAATCATAAAATTAAAAATATTTAATTTCAATAATTACCTGAATTGAAAAATTTGTGTTTGAACAGTATCAATGCAGTTAAGATAAAAAGAGAAGACTATGATTCTGTCAGAAACTATTTTTATAAAATATCACAGGTAGAGATTTTATATACAAAATATGTAGGGAACTGTTACAAATAACATTGAGCCATTCCCCAAAGGATAAATACTTAAATTATATAAACAAAAATTCTTCAAAGAAGATTTATAAACCTTTTACATTGTATGAAAATTGCTTTCAAAAACTAATGAAAAAGGCAGCATAAATCAAAACAGTTTTCAGGTTTCTCTCTCATTCAGCAAATCAGCAAGAATAATAAGAGAAAAGAATCGTCAACTTTGAAATAACTATTGAAAGACAAATATTGTAATATTTTGCTTTGAATTAGTTCAGACCTTGTGCAAATCAATTTGGAATTATGCTAAGAAAGTGACTAAAATATACATACTCTTTGATCTTCATCATTATTTTTCTAGTAATTTTTTTTCCTGGCCCAAGAAATCTGAACCCCTAATGCTGTAGGAACTCCCATCAAACACTGTGATTTCATTACACATTCCTGTCAGGGGGTATGCAACAGTCTTGGTTACTAGATTAGATATAGTTTAGATATTTTGAAAAAAATGAAATACAGGTACAATTTTTATCTTGAGTCAGAACAAAAATGGGTTTTAATACATTACTTACAGAAATCAGGATATAAAAGTATTTCCTATGGAAGAGGCAATGAAGTAGAATGGATAGAGATTAAGTCTCAGAACAAGAAAGACCTGGATTGCAGACCTACCCTGACCCTTGGAAATGTCAGTTTTTCTAAATAGTTGCTTAATTAGGTTGTAGAGAAAGTTTTGTAGCTGAGACTTCCATATAACAATGAAATCACAGATCAACAACAAACAAAAGTAAAATTTATTCTATTAACAGATATTAGTGTAATAAAATATAATGTACATAAAAAAGTCATTTGCTACCACTTGCCATGGCCATCTTGAATCAGCGGTGTGTGTGTGTGTGTCTGTGTGTGTGTGTGTGTGTGTGTGTACATGTGTGTATCAAAAGTGATATACACAAAGTTCTTTGGGAAAAAATGAAAGTTTTGAATAAAACAAATTATGTGGAAAAGAGAAGGACACAGATCCTTATGAGTGAATAGGCACTATGATCAGAGAAAGAAAAAGCACAACTGAGTAGTGGATGTGAACCATGAACAAGGATTATGAATAATAAACAAAAAAGAAATAAGCATTTCTTCTAAAATAGAGTCTAAGCGCAAAAAAGGTAAAAGATTAGATGGAAGTAAGTGTAAGATGACCAGTGGGACCCGTCAAGGAAGATGTAAGAGGAAAACTAAAAGGACTAAAGCTAAATTAGATAGGGGGAATAAAATTTATGAATTGAGAAAAAAGTTATAACTATGCATTTGAAGCACAAAACTGCACTGTAGGGGAAAATATCTTGCTATCCTTACAGAAATTGCTGGTGGTCAATTTGGCAAGAATGAATGCTCATCCTCTGAAGAAAGTTAATTGAACCCCTTGGCAAGGACATCATTCAACATTAGATGAGCATGCTTCTGACTGCATCAGGGTCAAATGGATATCTGTCTGAAATAATAATTCACATGTGCAAAGTAAAGCACTATTTAGCTGCCAACCAAAAGGCAAAGGAGGAAAAAAGGAACCTGTAAGCCAATCTTTTTCAGAAAAGCAGAATAGTCTTAGAAAGGGAGAGTGAGAAGAGTAATTGAAATATGTTAAGGCACTGGAAAGATAATGTCATGTAAAATTATCAGAACTCAGCAGAAATAATTTACCCAATTTATCCAACAACAAACACTGGTGGTTTGCTTACTCATTGCAAGACTCAAAGGTACTTTGTACAAGGCTCAGGGGTGGAAAAAAGTTATGAACAGGAATTCTAACACATGGACTGAATAAATTGAACAGGGAGAGAAGCTGAGTACTGCAAACTTCTTCAGTACATCAACATTACTGCTGATATGAGGCATACTTTGTGTTAAGGACCCTCAAGTCCAGTGGTATTTCTTTTCATTTGTTTTTGAAAGCAAAGAAAAACATCTCCTGGATAAATGTAGTAAGACTCATAAAGCAATGGAAGAAGGAAACAGCTGTGAAATGGATGTGATATGGGGAATATCCTTGTTGGGGAGAGGTGAGGAGAAAAGGCCATTCAGGATTGAGTGAAAATAATGTTTCAGTGTATGGTCAGCAGATTGGGAAAGGAAACCAGAAAGCTGAGAGGAATGCAATGGTGAAGCATTATTTTGGGTCAATTATATTTCTTTTGGTAGGCACAGTGAAAAATACACACATATATATTTATACATCACAATGCAATGGTGAATCATTATTCTGGATCAATTATATTTCTTTTGGTAGGCACAGTGAGAAATACACACATATATATGTATACATCCCAACATACATATGTATTATGTATGTATATAGGCACAAAGCATACCCATAGATTAGATAGATAGAGATATTTCTACCTATCTATAAATGCCATGGTCCCTTCTTTGGGAAATTTGTAGGCAATTTTTCCCCCTAGGATAGATTTCCATGTTTAGAGTATAAACCTGGATTTCCCCATACAATGGAAGAAAAGGTCAAAGGGAAAGGGGACTTCTGTTCTATTTAATCTTGTGTTTTGCATTTTGTAGTTTGCAATTCTTTAACTGACACCCTTTAACTGTTGGTTAGGAGATGCCCTTTCTCAAAAGACCACAATAAATTCCTTTATGGTTTTTCTTACTCTTGAGAGTTTCTGAATGTTTTTGTGCTCAACTGTCCCACACATACCCACACATCAGATCCCTCTTCCTAAATTTTTCAAAATCTTCCTCCTTCTCTTCGTCCTCCCTCTTCTCCCTGTCCTCCTCCTCCTCTTCCTCCTTTTTTTTCTCCTTCTTCTTCTTCTTCTTTTCCTCTTCCTCCTCACCAAAATCTTCATTATTCTCTTCTTCCTATTTTGATAACTATTTAAACATAAATTACTTTCTTTTGTAATCCTATAAACATTATTTCACACACTTAAAATGGAATTCTCAGAAAGCGAACACAGGTTATGATAGACTGTCAAAAGAGCCAATCACGCACACACACACACACACACACACACACACACACAAAACCTGATCTATATTTCAAACTTCCATGGCTTTAATTATTTTATCTATGCTAGTATTCCTCAATTCATCTATAGTCTTTTGTTTTCCAATCATACTTTACAAATTAACTTGTACAATTTGTATACAGTTTACTACTTAAGTACACAGCTTAAACTAACATTTTCTGTCCAAAGTGTAAATCATTATTTTCCCTTCCAAACCTATTCCTCTTCCCAATCTAAATTTCCATTCTCAGGATCATCTTAGCAAACTAGAAACTGACCAATGAAGGTCTAAGTCATTGGAATATGTTCAATATTCCCTGTTTATTTCTATTCAATATATGGAAGCATGCTTAACCTTCTTCCATATATATAAACCATCAAGAGTATTTTGACAAAGAGTCTTCTAATTGACTAGAGAGCTGAAAGGAATGTCTTTTTACCCACCATTGAAATCATTTATAGGAAAAAAATTGATATGCTCTTTGCTCTGTTTTATACTTTTCTCATTTATAGTGTCTTTTGAATGAAAGAGAATTGTGTACTTCTATGTTAGTACTGAGGCAATTTCAGTAATAACAGATTTCTTACCTTCTTTTTTTGGCCAAAGTTTTGTGATTAGTGCATAGTGTCTATTTCTCTTTTATTAGTTCTTTCTGGATCTTAGATAAATTAGCATCCAGGTACTGAATGGACCAGTACCAGCCTAGTCACTTCTAAAACATTGGAATAAGCATTAAAGGTTGTTCTCAGCATCTAAAATGGTTTATGGAGACTATGAAACATGCAGTAATTGCTGCATTGGATGAGGACCCTGCCTTGAAGAGTGATTTCCTTGATCCAGACTAGTGGTAGAGACTTCATATCCTTTAAGGACTTATCTCAGATGAGCAAGTGAACTCTATGGAAGAAGGAAGGGACTTCCAGAATCAGCCAAAACCAAATCTGACAGGGATTGCTAACACTTTATGTTTTAAATTTAAGTTCACTCTCCCCTGAGGGGAAAGTGTGCTGTCAGTTTGAAAGTGTGTTTTTTCAAGTCCTTTTCTCATTACACATTCTTAGTAAATATCCTTTTGCATAAGTTAATTGATGACAATTACTTCATACATGACTCTTAGTACTAGAATACCAAACCCTTTGGATTTTCCAAACCTCTAGGTCTTACCCTCGGAACCATGAGGCAAGAGTATTGACCTGCCCTCAGGAGAAGAAGCCTATGTTTGAGAATGGAGGTTGGGAAAGTCAGAGAAAACTATTCTTTTTCATTCACTCATTAAAAAATATTAAATACTCATTTGTGCCAGGTATTGTGTATTGTGCTTAGTGCTGGGGATACAAAAAAAAAAAAAAAAGCAAGCAAACAAACAACAACAACAAAAAAAGCCCCTGACCACAAGGAGTTTACAATCTAATAAGGAGGGGGCAATATGAAAATACATACAACGCAAAACTTTTTATATAGAAAATGGGAAATAATGAAAAGAAGGAATGCGTTGAGATTTAATCAAGATCTTAATCTTTTCCTATAAAGGTTCCTATACAGAGTTTAAAAGAAGTCACAAAAATCAATAGTCAAAGTGGAGGAGGAAGAACATTTTAGAGATGGGGGACAGGCAAAGAAAAAGTCTTGAATAGAGAGATAGATTATTTTGTTCCTTGAGCAACCAAGAAATTATGTTACTGAACAGAGAAGTATGTTTTGAGGAGTAAGGTACAAAAAGATTGGAAAAATAGGAGGGGGTTAAATTAGAAAGGTTTTTGAATTTCAAACAGAGTATTCTACAATTACTCCTATAATGCCAGAGAAACTGAGCCAAAGCAGATTAGTTTTTAATATTTTAATAGTGGGGAATTTGGGTTAGCTGGTCAACCAGGACTCATGTCCAAAAGATGTTCAACATCTAGCAAAAAGGCACAGATCTTTTATATGTTCTTTTAGCTACACAGGATATATGGCCAGAGTAAGGCAGATAAGGAGCGGGGCAAGGATACTGAGTGAGGGATAAGCCATAATCCCAAGGAAGGATCATAACTTAGTCCTGATACAATGGTGGTCAAGAAAGAAGGTCAAGAATGGGAAACGAGTTGAGGGCAGGAGAGAGTGAGGTGATGGGCAATACCCAAAAGGAGGGGAAATCATCCCAGCAGGCATTTTAGATAAGCCACCTGGAGTTTTATCACTCTATGGTATTTCAGGGCCTCCAGTCCTGATGACAAGGAACAAAGGAATAAGTATATTCAGGGCAAAATAATTCAGGGAAACTGAGGCATAACACTCCCGCAGGTAAATGCAAACATCCACTCTCACTTTCCCCACATATGTAAACATTTGCCAAACCTTACTATTTCTATATCTACAACAACTTGCAATAAGATATTTCCCTCACAACTTGGGCACTTTCAAAGGAGAGAGTTGGCAAACGTGAGACAGTACACATGTAGGGAACATGAGTGACAAGTGAACACTTAGAAGGTTCACTTATGCCTTTAACACTGCATAAACATTTCTCTTATGGATGTCACTACATTGCTCTCACTAGTTCTTACTCTGGGCGGGGAGAGGCTAGACATTTCTGTTGGGTGAACAACTATACTATTCCCTACTGATTTTAGGATAATTGTTGAACATATAGCCTCAGGTTAATGTTGCTTTCCTGAATTCATGGAAGGTACATCTTTGAAGTCTCAAGATACTTTTCAGGTTGCTGGGTACAGAACCTTTTTGAGGTAGTCATCTTACCTCTCCCTTCTGAATTTATCTCTGAAGGGCCTCTTTTTGGTCATTTTGTTTTCCTCTTGCATTATGCCTATTAGGACTTCCTAATAAGGGGACCCTGACAATTCCTTAGAGACTTTTCATATACAGATAAAAAATCTTTCAAACTTCCCCAAGATCAAGATTTTCTTTCTGTTCTGCCACTTTAAAGAAGCAGAAATAATGGTTTTCTGTTACTATAACCATCTAACTGAAGATTAAACTTTCCTGAAATTCTCTCTGGTTTAACATGCAAATGAATTGGATCCAGGAAAAAATTAGTTAAGGAAGAAAAACCATCATTCTTCTCCCAAGCAACTTGAATTCCTTCTTTATTATGCATATATGTCAGCAGCATGCTCCATTGTTTTTGGTGCTTTATTTTGCTTGGTGAAAAAATGAAAATCCTCTTTGTATCTCTATAGAAATTTAAAAAAAATACTTAGTCTATTTAGCTTGAGGATACTGTAATGGATGTTGAACCAGAATGAATGATGTTTTGTGTTTTTTTCCCCTTTGAGCAAAGATTCAAAATGAATAAAATGTAATTGAACTTTTGATTTATTTCAATTTAGCCATAATTGTATACACTGCATGAAAAAATATTGTGACTACCTATAATAAATTTATGATGTGTTTATGTTTTCCTACATGAAAAGCACTATCTGCCTGAAGATGTGGACATTCAATAAAATTGGAAGACAATTTTCAGTTGTAAACTGTTCTTACTGATTCCAATATCACCTTTAAACAACCTCTAGTTTTAATCAAACTTCATTTTAATTGTCTCCGTTATAAGATTAAAAATAATCAAATGGAAATTGTCTAAGGGAATTGGGAAAGTGATCCATCTCTATTTTGTTATCTATTTCTCCAAAATGCAAATCAAACAACCAAATAAAAGGTATATAACATTTGTTAGACATCTATATCTCTAAGGAAGAAATGGAAGTAGTTCTTAAACATTAGCAAAAATAAAAATGACTTTTTAAAAATAAAATATGTGTGTATTCACATCAAAATCATTGGAATAGATTTAAGAGTGGAAATGAACTAAGTGCTTATTTAGTATGAGGTTTTCATTTAACAGCTGAAGAAACTGAGTTTCAGAGCTGTGAAGTGACTTGTTTAAAGTAAAATCCTATCAGATCCCAAATTAGAACCCAGATCCTGGCTCTAAATGTTTATTGCATTTCAAAAAGTTATCTTTAAAAATTAAAACTATATTTTGTGAACATTTTAGAAAATATTTATAAAAGTTCGCATTTGTCTTACTTCAGAGAAGTTGTCAGATAATGATTTGGTAAATGATCTACATTATTTGGTCTAAAAGATAAGCTACAACTTTTACTTTCATATCCATGATAGAAAAAAATTGAATGTGACCAAATTTTATAGCTTTAAATGTTAATGGATTATTTCTCTCTCACAAAGTTCAGAAAAAGCAATAATTGGGGGTCCAGCCTGAGACCCATATAGTTTGGCCAATTCATACTTTTCTGCATGCATCTATTTTGTTGATGTTGAAGCAATTGGGGTTAAGTGACTCGGCCAGTGTCACACAGCTAGGAAATGTAAAGTCTCTCAAACCAGATTTGAACTCAGGTCCTCCTGATTTCAGGGCTTGTGCTCTATCCATTGCACCACCAAGCTGGTCCTACAATTCATAACTTTAAAAGTCCAGATACTTTGCCATTTCTGGCATTTCTACTTGGTGACCTGACTTCTTGGTTATTTAAAACTTCTTTTTGGGAATTAACAAAGTCACATAAAGCTTGTATCTTGAAGAGAGGTTAAAGTGAATCTTTACTTATTAATAGATAGGCTGCTGATTGGTGTATGTATTCTACTAAATCATGATAAAAAATGATAAGAAAAATCATGCTGAACATAATCACCTCGATGGATGTGAATGACTACTCAGTAAAATCTATTGCTGATGGGTTAAACATTCATCCACACAATCAAGGTGGTTGAAGTGACTTTTATAACCAGTTAAACTGAAAAAGAGAAATCTAACCATTCCCCAGATGGTTCAAGTTGACACATACATTTTTACCACCTAGGAATATTCAGATAATTGATTCAAAAGAGATTCTTTTGCATGAGTCATTTAGAAAATTGCCTCAATATTTTACTTTTTTTCCCCTCTGTGATGAAATAATCTACACATGTCTATATAAAACCAGGAAAATAATCATTTTAAGCAAAATCTTTTGGCACTGGCCTTCATGAGCTATTATGTGGAAATAACAGCATGGTATATTGATCATATTGCAACTGTACCTGATGATGAAGACAATTGATGGGACAGCAAAGGTTTTTTTTTTCCCTTGCTATGCAGTAGTCCTTTTTTGCATACAGATGGCTATCATAATGAAAAATCTAGATATCCTTCACTTATTTAAACAGAAGCTTAGTTACATGCTTTATTGTCACACCTAATTTTCTTTTCTCTCCTACACTTGCTGCCCCATTTGTCTTGTGCATTCATGACTTAAATAGTGAATTGTGAAAGATTATAAGAAATAAGTCACGAAGGAAGGAACATCCTCCTAAGTATGACTATTTCTCATATAGCACATGATAGGATCCAATAACATGGGGATGTATAACCTAATTAAATCTGACAGTAGAAGCTAAAATTAATGTACAACTTTACTGGCTTTAAAATCTGTCAAGCTTATATATTTTTTATTCTCATTAATAAATAATACAGATTTATTCTATCTTTTTTAATTTCAAATTTTCACCATGTAATCTATATAGCATATGTCAAGTAATCCACATACTATTTGTCAAAATAAGTCAGAACCTCTATCAAAGTAGAAAAAGCGAGGAGGTAAATCAGATTTTTGAGGCTGGCATTATATACTATTAGCTAGGCTGAAATATATCAATCTTAAACTTAGCCAGTTTGCCATCTCACAATGTTGTACAAATTCTTTATATGGTCTTTCTATTGGGGGGAAATGATATATTTCTAAAAAGTAAACAATATTTTAGATGACAAATGTTTTTAGAAAGAATTCACCTCTCTCAAAGATATAATGGGATCTTATTCTACATTCAGACATTCATCCAAACTAATTCTATCTTTAATCTTAGAAATGGCTGCTTAATTCTAAATTAAATAAATGAAATTAATTTTATGTAGCCATAAAGTTTCATGTTTCATCAATTTTGAATGTTTTCACATGTAGATTTTTGTAAAGGTAACATTGGAGTGTACCATTTCTAGCTCTTGACCTAATTTAGAATCAAGAAATAAGTATGTTTGGTTCATCTCGATTTAGATTGATTGTTATTGTTGTTGTTTGTGCTTCTTGAGAGTCTTTTCCTCCCAGATTAATTACCTTTAAAAAAATTCATCTTAATAGCCTCTGTTGAACACAGCAAGACTAGAGCAAGCAAGGAGCAGGAACATTACCTTACTTGCCTTCCATTCTTGTACATCTCTTCACCTTTATCAGTACATCATCTTTAGAACATTGTTTGAATTAATTACTATTAAGTAAGATAAAAGGAGAGATATTGCCTCTGAAGGAGTCAGAAAAGAAAAGTTATGTCCAAATACTAGCTTTTCTAATAACTGAGTTTGATTTTGGACAAGTTCCTTGGCATTAGTTCTACCACTATAATCCTTTTCACATTCTTCCTGAAAAAAGTCCAAATCTAGAACTTAGCAGAACCAAAAGGGAGGAAAGAAGTCAGGGACTTGTCTGAGTACTCCCCCAACTCTGAAACATCAGAGTTGTTTACCTCAATTACATTTAAAGGAAACTTTTTACATTTTTTTAAACCTTTGAGTTCCAGATTCTTTTTTATCCCTACCTCCAGCCCTCATTAACTCCCCCAAAGTATATTAATATTTCAAAACAAATTCTAGAGCAGCAGAACCTACAAAAGAACTGACAGCCCAAAACAATTTATAAGGTTGGCTGGAAAAGGGTTACATCTGGATGAGAAAGAAGAATAATCTAGTGCAGGCGCAGACCAGCAAATCAACAATAGACCTTAGGGCCCCCTGAATTAGTGGTGGCAGTGGCAGCTTCCAGACCCCTTAGTTCAGATAGCAAAGGGGTCAGAGAACTGATCAGAAGGAGATTACAGAGGTCCCTTTGTTGGCACAGGGAAAAACAGTTTATTTGTTTAGATATAAGTCAATTCTACTTCTTTAAGAGAGAAAAATTATATTTAACATATTGGATTACTTGCTGTTTAGAAAAGGGGGGGTGAGGGAAAGAAAGGAGAAAAAATTGGAACACATGATTTTGCAAGCTTGAATGTTAAAAACTATCTTTGCATGTATTTTGAAAATAAAAAGCTATTATCAAAAGAAAAAAAGGAAAAATTACATGGTATTATAAACTGGGCTTTTGTAGTATATTAAAAGCAATTCAGAAGTTAATAATAATGTATACTTGCATGTAGATGGAACAGTGCTGGGCTTGAAATCACAAAGACGCGAGTTCAAATGAAATTTCAGACACTTATTAATTGTGTAAGATTAGGCAAGTCACTTAACACTGTTTGCCTCAGTTTCCCCATCTATAAAATAAGCTGGAGAAGGAAATGGAAAACAAGTCTAGTTTCTTGGACAAGAAAGCTCCAAATGAAGTCAGGAAGAGTCAGAGAAATGACTGATCAACAAAAGAGGTTGAACTGGCAATGTATAAAGTTGTCCTTCCTACTTAAGACCAGCCACATGTATGCCATAAAGGTTAAGCACATGAGAGATGATGAGTTCTTTGGCTACATTCTGCCATACAGAGGCATAGCTCCAAAAAAGACTAGGTAATGTAATATGATTTAGCAACCGCAGGTGATCCAGTGACAACCTAATCCCATGGCAGTGGCCAGTAATGGACCAGTATGTTAGTTAAAAGACACACAATATTCCATCTTTATTTGCTTTGGACTTTCTTAAGTGGAAAACAGTTCTCTCTATCTCTAGCCTTCCTATAATTGAGTAGGGGTATAGTATAACCTTTGTGTCTTTTCACCTTGGGAATCTTTTCCACATGAAGCATGGACTCAACCAGAAGAGTGAGGTTCCTTGATCACATTTTTAATTTGTGTTTTCTCTGCGTGGGCAACTAAACATCCTCATGATGAATGTGTCCATAATTAGAAGTCCCAATTTTACTTAAAAGGCTCTTTCAAAGAATCTATTGGATGAAACTAATTGGCAACAAGAAAAGTTTCTTCACTGAAGATGACCACTTTGTGTATGTGTGTGTGTGCTTATTTTTTTCTCCCCTTTATCTTTTTTGCTCCATTATTGCTGGCCCTCTTTAAAATACTCAGAATGTTGTCTTTTTCAGATGACCAAATCAGTCCTGCATATTAAAAAATGATTCTTCTTATGAAATTGACAACTTCAATGAGAGGAAGCTAGAAATCTTGACTCAATGCAAAAATCTAAATGAGCTGTCCTGCCCCTTGTAATCT
The DNA here is from genome assembly GCF_902635505.1 of Sarcophilus harrisii. Taxonomy (NCBI): domain Eukaryota; kingdom Metazoa; phylum Chordata; class Mammalia; order Dasyuromorphia; family Dasyuridae; genus Sarcophilus; species Sarcophilus harrisii. The sequence goes on from NC_045430.1 coordinate 78,317,547, forward strand.
ACAAGTTGTAAAAATATTTACTTATTTTATTTTAAATTAATTTAGTATTTCCCCAGTTATTTTAATAAATATTGTTGTGCTTTATTTTATTATAGTATGTTTATTTTTAATGCACATTGCTTTATGGATCATGTTGGGAAAGAAAAATCAGAGCAAATGGAGAAACAAACATAGCACCAAAAAGAACAAGTAATTTAGCATGACTTAGCAAACTACAGGTGATCCAATGACAACCTAATCCTATGGGAGTGGCCAGTAGTGGACTAATATGTTAGTTAAAGGGCATACAATCTACCATGGTAAAAATAAAAAAAACCCAGAAAAAAACATAGCATGTGTTGATTTATATTTAGTCTCCTTAGTTCTTTTTTTTCCAGACGCAGATGGCATTTTCTGTCCAAAATTTATTGGGATTGGTTTGGATCACTGAATCACTGAGAAGAACGAAGACTTTCACAGTTGATCATCACACATTCTTATTGTTGTTGTGTACAATGTATTCCTGGTTCTGCTTGTTTCATGCAGCCTCATTTCGTGTGAATCTTTCAAGGCCTTTCTATAATCAGCTTGTTCATCATTTTTTTATAAAACAATAATATTCCATTATATCCATATACCACAACTTGTTCAGCCATTCCCCAATTGATAGACATTCATTCATTTTCCAATTCTTTGCTACCACAAAAAGAGCTGCTACAAATATTTTTGCACATGAGAGTTCTTTTCTCTCCTTTATGATTTCCTTGGGATATAGACCCAGTAATGGTACTGCTTGATCAAAGCATATGCAGTTTTATAGCCCGTTGGGTATAATTCCAGATTGATCTCCAGAATAGTTGAATCATTTCACAATTCCACCAACAATGCATTAGTGTCCCAGTTTTTTCACATCCCCTCCAACATTTATAATTATCTTTTTGTATCATTTTAGCCAATTTGAGAGGTGTGAGTTGGTTATCAGAGTTGTTTTCCCTAATTACATTTAAAGGAAACTTTTTACATTTTTTTAAAACTTTTGAGTTCCAGATTCTTTTTTATCCCTACCTCCAGCCCTCATTAAGAAAGCACATGTGAAGTTATGCAAAACATTTCCATAAAAGTTATATTGTATCAGAAAACATAAAAATCAAAACCCTCAAGAACAATAAGGAGGAAAGGCAGAGAAAAAGAGAAAAGAGAGAGAGAGAGAGTAAGAGAGAGACAGAGAGATAGAAACAAAGACAGAGAGAAGGAGAGAGAAAGAGGAGAGGGAAAATAAAGGGGGAAAGGGAGAGATTGGGAAAGAAAGAGACTGTGAGAGAATATTTTAATTTATATTCATACACAATCAGTTCCTATTGTGGGTAAGGCTAGGATTTTTATCATAAGTCCTTCCTAGTAATCATGGATCATTTTGCATAGAATAGCAAAGAAAAGTCATACACAGATGATCAAATGGCCACTTTCAAGTGGATGTCTGTTGTTTGGACAGTACAGAATGGGGGTGAAATGCAACTATAACTATTCAGTAATATCATAACATATTTTATAAGCTGATATTTGTGATTCAACTTCTTAGTATTTATAAGTAATAGGTTAAGTACTGCCATTGTACTTTTTTATCTTTTAACATTCTTTTTGTGTATAGGCAAGAAGTACCTGTCCCACACATGATTCCTATCATACAAAGCTATAGTTATACTCCCTATTTAGGAAGATCATAGGGACAAGCCACAATCTAACTAAAAATAATATTCACCAGAGTACTGATATGGAAAGATTAACAAACTGAAGGCTGTGATAAAACGAAATCTGCCCTAATTTTAATTAGTAGTGAGACTTTTCCAATATTGAATCTAGTCCAAGCCACCTGAATGACTCCAGAGTGGGGAAAAGAGTGTATACAAAGCCCTAGCCCCTCTGAATCAGCTATCAGTTAATTATTGTTAATTTTTTAAAGAGGAAAAACCTTAGATTGAGGGTAGTTCTGGGGAAAATGGTTGAAGAGAGAGAATGGTTTTTAAAAAGCATGTCTATAACATATTAAAAGTAGAGAGAAGAAAGTAAAAGAAAATACCGAATGGGATATAAAGACTGAGCATCATTTTACCAGTGCCCTATACAATATAAGTTTTAAAAAATGTATCTTATAAAAATTGTAGTTTCATATGCAATTCTCTTTTTTTCTTCTTTGCATATCAATATTTCAATGTATTTTTGACATTTGTAAGTTCATAACAGAAATGTTATAAAAATGTTTTCTATGCCTTAAAAAATGTTTAAACATGAATTTTGTTTGTTTGAGCAGTTATACCTTCCTGACTACTACATTGAATTACTTAAATAAATTTCTGAGACAATCAATGATTTAATAAAGTCCTTTATATTTTTCATTTTTCCTAATTTTATTATACAATATTTGAACTATTTAAATAGCTGATTGGTACATCAAATGCAATTGTTTTAATGGAGAAAACATCTAATTTTTAATTTTTCCATTTTCTTTGAAGCACTCAAATACTATACTTACAACTATAAATTTGACATATTAGATGTTAAGAATCAGCAAAAAATGAATTAAGAGGGACAAGTAGAAAACCCTCAAGAAAAATAAAGGGGAAAGGCAGAGAGAGAAAGAGAGAGAGAGAGAGACAGAGAGAGAGAGAGAGAGAGAGAGAGAGAGGAAGAGAGAGACAGAGAGACAGAAACAAAGACAGAGAGAGAAGGAGAGAGAGAGAAAGAGGAGAGGGAAAATAAAGAAAGGGGGAGAGGGAGACATTGGGAAAGAAATTCTATGGTGGAAGAAAGAAGGAAATGTCAAGACTGTGGGCTTAGATTAACCCCGAAGAATATATGGTCTGAGTAGAAGGGGAGTAATGCAACATTTGGACAGCATGCTTGATCCTTTGAGACTTTTTCACCCTTGTGCAGACAAAAAAATATAACAATGTCTTACAGCATGAAAACTTAAAATTCTTGACTATAACGTCACTGATATGAGAGTGAAAAACTATTAATATTTCATTAACATTTTTGCAACCAAATCTGGCATGCACAAGTGAGGCCTCTTGAGCAATCAAAGATTTCCAGACAGTATGTGGAATGAACTAGATGATCACTGGGACTCTGACAAATGATTTTCCAAAAGACTGTTCTTGGAAAACTGGTGTCTCAAGTTTTTCTAGCCCAGAAGGTCAGTTGACTTTCTTTTTGAAGCTGATTTAGGATATCTAACCATTGAGAAACTGATTTCTTTTTAAATTTATCACCATATTATTCACTTGCATGCTAGAAAGAGGTATAGAATGAGGACAGAAATATGTGATAAACATTTTAATACATATTTATTGGATAGAATGGTAGATTGATGATAGCTGGCCAGGTGTTGGGCATATAGTACAATGTTTTTTAGTGAGAAAAAAGTGATATCTTTACTCTGAGGAAATGATTTTTTTTTCTCTCATTACCTGGGCCTGGACTCAGAAAGAATATAGTTTAAATATAAACTCTGAAACTTAATAGCTGTGTGATTCTGATCAAGTAACTTAATCACTTCTTTCTTCATATTCCTCATCTGTAAAATGGAAATTATAATGAAATATACCTCTTAGGGCTTTTGTTAAGATCAAATGACATATTTGCAAATTACTTAGCACAGGATCTAGAACATAGTTAGTATTGTTATCTTTTTTTTCCCCAAAGAGAATGAATGACATCATTGTCTGGTTTGAGTTGCATGATGCAGAGTTGCAGAAAATTATCAGCCTCAAGTCTCTCTTTCAGAGTTTTCAAAGTCCAGTTTCAAGATAAATCAGAGTTGTTAACAATGGTCCAGGATGCTGAAGATGACAGTGTGAATCTTAAACACTTCACAAAGCTTGATTCAGCTACCATCATGGTTAGTGGAACAAATTGTTCTAATCTTTCCATTCCAAAATTGTCACATGCTTGGGTTAGGCATCCCTCCATATAGTTTAGTCTATCTACTGAGAGAGTTTTATTGGGACATGGTCACTACACATGCTGTAGGCTGCCTGGAGTCATAAGAAAGAGTTTAGTGACTAAAGGTAAATAAACAGCCTTCAAAAGGGCTCAAGCCTTCACAGCAGAGATGATAGTCCGCTCCAAAAATCATGCATGTGATAAGTAGTTAACAAATATTTTTCTCCCCTTTGCCTCCTTTCCCCAAGGCAATAGTTTGCAATAGGAACCCCTGGTATTACCACTCAATGTATTTTTCCACGTGTGACCATGAAAAATCCACAGCTGGATATATTATATATCAGTGAAAATAATTTGAAGCTATAACAGACCTAAATCATCGTCTAGTATAATCTTTTCATTTTACAGTTAAGAAAATTGAGATCCAGTGTGGAGGGTGCTAAGCATATGTTGTTAAAATTATTTTAGCATTAGGTCATTTAAACATTATGAGAGTGTATTTTTATTCTATTAAATTCAGAACAAATGAACACCAAGGACAACATTTCTTAATACACTTGAGTATAGTTTTAGAGTTAGGATGGGTACCGAGGGGAAAGAGAAGCCTGCATTTTTAGATATTGTTGAGTAGCTCTTAGAAATTTAAGATTATTTTGTTGTATGAGCATGATCTATCAATTTCAAAATAATGAAGTGAAGGAAAGGTCGAATTTTTAAGAGATGGGACGCAAGAAATGATGACTCTACAATAATCCTATTATCTTTCCACCACTTTAATTTCATTTTATTGAGTTTAACAATGTGAGGGTGAAAGGGTAACTGCATTCTTTTTTCCAACACCCATGTTTCTAGTCCCCAGAGCACAGCGTTACATTTAAGAACTGCTGTAATTGCATTAGTAATGAAAGTGTATTGTCCAAGTAATCATCACCTTCTTTTATACTTTGCAGACATCAGCTAAAATAGGTAGAAGCTAGTTTAGTAACTCTTTCTTGCTTAGTAGTTTTTTGGCTCATATCTTTAAAACAGTCTTGAAAGCATAATTTTATATAATACAGAGTGGTCTTATGTTGGAGAATATTAATAACATCAAGTAAGAGGTTATTGCTGATCATTATGTCAGAGAGGAACTGTTTCACTGCTTCAGCTGAACTTCCAAAGACTGATCTATTTTTTTCAGACACATTTTTTCAAAAGAGATTGGGTGATAAGGAAGATTTCTCAACATTTCTCATCTTAGGTTGAAAAGTAATGCAAAGTATCTCCCCAGAGAAAAGCAAAACATGTCATCAACACCATTTTCTCTTATCCACCAATAAATTGCAATTTTAAAGAGGGGCTGGTTTTTATTGCCCTTCTCTATGAAGAGTCTACCATGTGCAGTAAATATAGGAGGTGCCTAATCAAAAGCTTATTAAATTGAATTTCAGGTATAAATTTTTATTTAAAACAATTGTTTAATAAGTAAACATTTTAATATTTAGAGTGTATTATACCGATTAGACAAATTCAAATTAAAACAACTCTGAGGTACTACCTCAGATTGGTTAATATGATAGAAAAAAAATGGCAAATGTTGGAGAGATGTGAGAAAACTGAGACATTATGGATTCTTGAACTTATTTAACCTTTCAGGGGAGCAATTTGGAACTATGCCTGAAGTGGTATAAAAGCATGCAGTATAACTTCACCCCAGTATAACGTCCATCTCTATATAGTGGAGAAAAAAATAAAAAAAGAAAAGGACATACATGTATAAAAATATTTATAGCAGCACTTTTTGTGATAGCAAAGAATTAAAAATTAAGGAGATTTTCATCAGTTCAGAAATGACTGAACAAGTGTGTCATATGATTAGGATGAGCTGTAAGAAGTAACAAGCAGAATGATTTCAGAAAAAACCTGGAAAGAGGGCAGTTAATTATTGCAATGGATGGAGAACCAATTCTGAAGTCAGGGTGACCTGAATTCAAATTTTGTTTCAGACTCTTACTACCTGTGGAATCCTGGGCAAGTAACTTAAACCAAAGGTAGGAAGAAAGGAAGGAAGGAAGGAAGTTAGGAAGGAAGGAAGGAAGGAAGGAAGGAAAGAGGGGGTGAGGGAAAGAGGCAGGGAAGGAAGGAAGGAAGGGAGAGAGGGAAGGAGGGAGAGAGAAAAGGAAAGAGGGAGGGAGAAAGACAAATAGGGAGGAAAGGAGGCAGGGAGGAAGGGAGGAAAAGAGAAAGAAAGAGAAAGAAAGAAAGAAAGAAAGAAAGAAAGAAAGAAAGAAAGAAAGAAAGAAAGGAAGGAAGGAAGGAAGGAAGGAAGGAAGAAAGGAAAGAAGAAAGGAAGGAAGGAAAAGAAAGAAAAGAAAAATCTGGAAAAACTTAAATAAACTCTCACAAAATGAATTAAGGAGAAGAAAGTACACAGTTATGGGAATGTTGTATCATTATTAATTGTAAATCACTTAAATATTCTTAGTCATGGAACAATCTAAGACAGTTACAAAAGATTTGTGCTGAAAAATGCTAACTACCTCCAGGGAAAGAATAGGAATCTGAATTCAGATGGAAACTTGTTTTCTTGACTTTCTTCATTTTTATTGATTTAGTTGTTATTTTGGTCTATATTTTCTTTCATAACATAAGTAGTATAGAAAAGTGTTTTGCATAACTGAGAATGTATCATCTGATAACCTATATCAAATTGCTTGCCTTCTCTATGTGGGAGGAATTTGGAGCTTAAAAATTGAATGTTAAAATGTTTTACATGTAATTGGAAAAACAATATTTAAAAAAATATTTAGGATACATTTAATTATGGTACAATCAAAAGGGAAATTGGATATTCCTATATATACATCCTTCCCCATCGATGCTCTGACATCTTTCTAGATAAGGAAATTTAAGAAACTTTTTCCATTTAGTATGTATAATAGAGGCCTTCAGCTCACTTAAGACCATGTGCAAATATCCTCTGATTGCTTCTCATTGGCTAAGTTGACTCAGGTATTCATACTGTAGTGACAAAAATTTCTCTTCCAAAACTTCTGAACACGAACTCCAAGAAATATATTACAGGTGTGATCTTTGCTCTTCAGGCTTATTTTTTTTTTCTTAAGGCTTTTGCATAAGGAGTACTACTTGTTTATTTTTCTCTTTCTTCTCAATTTATTGAGGTTTGAAAAAGATTTAAGTCAGCAACAATAACTTTAATTTAATTAGCTTCTCATTATGAATTTAGATTGATCTTCATATTATAGGCTTCAAAGGAAGGGTCCTGATCCTCTACATATAGAAAGTTTTAATGACTTTTGGATCTGATTAACTTCTCATTTTTAGATATGTCAACCTCAGACTACAGTTTGAAGCACCACTATCTTTACTTTAATTCCCCCAAGTTCTCTGATGTTTTAATGATTTTTTTCTCACTAATAAACTTGCAATCTTTATCTCATTAGTTGATCTATTCTGATTAATTAAAAACTAATTATTTAATGAAATATAGAAACCCAATAGTAATTATCTTATTAATTTATAACTAAATATTAAAATAGTTATCCAAAATCTAACAAGTTGAATCAATAATAAAGACAAAGATATTTACAACTATATATAATATTCTATCCATGACATGCCACAGAGAAATTCCCAGTATATTAGTAGTAAAGTGTTCTTCACTTGACTGAAAACTCACTCTCAAATCATTCATTTTGTATCAGATAATGATTAAAGTGTCTTAAATACATTCTTCAAGATTAAATATAGATTTTGGAATCACTTGCATAGACTTGGTTCTTGAAGTCAGGAAAAGGAGTGTATTTGGTGGGGGGAAAATAAAGGCCAAGTACAGATACTTATGGGACTTCTACTTTTTGTCTCAATAAAAGGAAGTGAATCCAGTAAAGAAGAAAGGAAAGAAACACGATGAAATATACAAGGAGAACCAGGAAGGAGAGTATTGTGTCTCTGAAGCTAATGAAAAAGAAAATATTGAAGATCAAGGAATGGTCAACATTATCAAATGGCAAATAGAAGTTAGAGTTTAAGAACTTAAAAAAAAGTCTATTGAATTTGTCAGTTATGAAATTGTTGAACCACTTTAAAGGCATTATCAAAGGAATAGCAGAGCCAAAGGTACATTAAATGGGCAAATGGACCTCCAAAGATTAGTCATCATAAATGTGAAACTTACTGTACCCTTGCCTAAATGCTTTGTGAAGCTGTAGTAACTACAGCTACTCAGGTCTCAAGTGAAATTAGACTTTTTTTATTTGGTAAATGTGCCTAGCAGGATTGATAACTTAGGGACATGAGACCATAAAATTCAGGGCACTGAATTTCCTTTTTATTGACAGATGGCAATACTCTTAGCAACTTCTCTTACACTACAGGTACTATCCTGCCCATTGTGATCTGAGTAATTTCTACAAATGGATGTTCCCTGGAATTTCTTGGGTTAATCTTTTACCTCAGAATATGCACATAAATAATAGCTCCCTGAATGTTTTGTGCCATTATGTCACTGAAGGGACCAATAAAGATAAAGTCATTAATTTAACTTTGAAGAGTAGCTGTTGGGGAAGGGCTGTTTTCTCTTGGTATCTACAAATAATGTCCACTTTCATTGTTTTCAAGTCTTTTAACTTCATTGGACTTTTGTGCCTCTTTTACCATTTCAAACTAGTCTTTTTTTAAAGCATTATTTTCTTCAGCATTTTTTTGCTCCTTTAACAAGTTAGTGATTCTTTTTCATAATTTTCTTGCATCACTCTCATTTCTTTTCACAATTTTTCTTTTACATCTCTTAATTTTTAAAATTCTTTTTGAGCTCTTCCATGGCCTAAGAACAATCCATACTTTTCTTTGAGTCTTTGGAGTTAGGAATTTTGACTTTGTTTTCTTCTGTATGTGTTTTTGGTCTTTCTTGTAACCATAGTAATTTTCCATGATAGAATTTTACTTTTGTTTGCTCATTTTTTTAGCCTATTTCTCAGCTTTTAACTCTATGCCAAAGTGAGTTTTTCCCTCTTAGGTGAAGGGCACAATGTCCCAAGCTTAAAGGAGCTTTTTTGCAGTTGTTTTCAAAGCTAATTCTGGGAATCGTAAGTTTTTGGCTCTCCCAAAGTGGTATCATCTATGGAGAAGTCTATTTACTACTCTCCTGTACTGTGTATTGGTTTGTGAGCTACCACAAGCATTTTTTTTCAGTCCTGAAACTGTGACCAGAATCCTCAAGTTCTGCTGTGCCTTCCACTGAGACTAAAACCCAAGACTACGATTCAAATCAAATATATTATAGGCAATGAAATAGGGTCCTGTCTATGGTCTCAGCAAAGGGACCCATGTAAATCTTCTGATTCATTTTCTGATTCATTACCATCTATGGGATGAGAGGTCTAGAAACCCGCCCCTGCTGCCACTGACTCAGTTACCTGGATGATTCTTTCTGGTTCGCTGAGGACCAGTCTTCCCAGGGCTGGGCTCCTCTTTTAGCCCAGGTGCAAAAGATCTTTCCTGCTGGTCTTCTATGTTGTCTTAGGCTGGAAATTTTTCTGTGAGTTCTGTCACTGTAATTTGTTTAGTGTCATTATTTAAAGGTATTTGGTGTGATTTAGGGGAGATCTCAGGGAATACCTGCCTTTATTTTGCCATCTTGGCTCTGCCTCTAGAGCTGATCTTTTAATAGATCTGTCTTTTAATAGATCAATGGCCATTTGGTTTGATTTCTCTAAAGGTCCAGATGAAAGATAGATTTTTTTCCCTACTTTTACATCAGCTTTTACTCATGTACTTGGAATAGACATTTCTCCAAAACCATCCTCCTGAATGAGAGATTTTTATTTTGCCCAGGTCAGGTTATCATTAACAACTGTGATATGACTCTCAGAAGTGCCCTATAAACTTGTTCTCCTTTTCAATCTCACCTGATGGTGCCTTGAAGAGAGTGCAATGGGTGAGAGTATTGGACTTGGAATTAAGAAAACCTGAATTGAAATATTATCTCAGACATGTAATAAGACAAGTTTATCTTCTGTGTACTTCAGAGTCTTCATCTGTAAAATGATGATGACTTACCTCAAAGCATCGTTTTGGTGAACAAATGAGTTAACATAGGTAAAGAATGTGTAAATCTTAAAAGTGCTAAATACTAACTATTAATTAGTATAGAATAGGTAGGTGACAGAGCAGATTGAGAACTGGGTCTGGAATCAGCAAGACTTTTCTTTATGAGTTAAAATCTGGCCCCAGATACCTACTGATTGTGATACCCTAAACAAATCACGTTACTCTGCCTCAGTTCCCTTATCTACAAAATGAATTGTAGAAGAAAATGACAAACCACTCCATTATCTTTGCTAAGAAAACCCCCAGTGGGGTCATGAAGAGCTGGACATAAATAAAAAATGAGTAAACAACAATATTATTAGCATAGCTATAAATCATTTCCCTCCAACATTTGATATAATGTCATGCCTAGAAAGACCACTCAATTATTAAAATTTTCTATCACATTTTGGGATGTGAATATCTGGACTATTCCTATTTCCTAGATTACATCCTTATTTTTTGTTTGTTTGCTTGCTTTATTTCCTAGAATTTCATCCCTTCTTCTTCCCCCAGCCTTATTTTCCTATTTTCACTGAATTAAATTTTTACTGTGCCCATAGCAGTTGGGGGAAATTCCTTATTCAGGACATGTATTCAACAATGGGAATTAGGAGAGATTATAGCAAAGGCTGGCTTGAAGCCCATTGTAATTTGATTTTATTTATTTTGTTTGTAGTACTTTATTATCACTGCAATTTTCATATTAATTCTTTCATTATTTGTTAGTTTTGTGCTGAATTAGAGTGTACTTGTAATTATTTTGCTTCACTTATTATTATATAAATCAGAGATTGTTGATATTCTCTCTTCATTTTTCATCTATAAAACCTAAGATTTTTTTATTTCTTTATGCCTTTGGTCCTTTCCTTTAGATACCTTGTAAATAAATCATTGTATCTATTTGTAAATAGTCATTCACTGTTTCACTTTTGGAATACATCTTTATATTGACGATGTCATCTGCCTGCTTTTCCTGTACTGATATTTCTACTTCCTTTGCAAAAATCTCTAGGATTGTAATGCTAGTATTTAATTTGCAGCTTTAGTATCCTTGATGGGAAAAAAAAACAGCAACCAGTTTTGCAAAGTTTTACTATTCACATCCTCATTTTTCTTCTCTTTTTACTCGTCTGTTCTCAAATTTGAATGCTCTTGTGATGACATTTCTTTGTTGAATGTTTTGCCAGACTTTCTTAGAATGCTTTTATCATGCTGCTTTTCTTGGCTATATGATAGTATAAAATCCATTATCCTACTTTATACAAACTAGGTTATTTCCTACCCTATTTTTGCTTTTAAGAACCCTCTCACTCCATTTGGGAAGTATGCTAAATGTTTGCTGACTAAGGTGCTTTTTGGGCATTTTTTTGGTCTCCTTACTGTGACAATACATAATTTTCTTTTGTTTAACTTCTTGATGAAAATATTAGAGTCTTTATTGATGTAATTTATGTTATCCACTTCCCAGTTTGATTTGTAATAATTTGTTCAAATAATTCAGGGATATATCTTACTATTTAAATATAATTTGGTTTTTCATTACTATTATTTTTGTTGTGTATTGAAAAATTTGATATTATGAATGAGAGTTTGAAATTAAATAGAAAACTAACTGATGTATAAATTCCACGTACCTAATAACATGTTCCCTTGCCTGTTATAATATAATCAATTTCATTCTTTGTGTTGTTATTTCGTACTCTCAATGTCTGGTTACTACCAATATTATGCTGAGCATATTTTTCATGATAGGAAAGTGTGAGGATTCTGTATAACCTCTCATTAATAATCTTTCATTTCCTCTTTTTATGCTTGCATATGTACTTGTTTTTCTCCCTTGACAGGGCTTACTTTGGAGACCACTGCTATAAATAAAGTCTACAAATGACCTTGCTAAGAGAAGTAAATAAAGTAGCTTTCCATTTTTTAAAGCCTGCTCTTTAAGAGAAATAATAATAATTGTTTTTTCAAAAAAGTATTTGTAGGGTCTTATATTGAATCATCCAATTATACTGATTAGCCTTTTTATGTTTGCCAAAATTACAGTATAATTGCTGAACTCATTATTTTTGCATATTTATGTACATGCTTTACTTTAGCCTAAACCAATGCACAGGAACCAAAATTTATATATAAACTAATTATACACTGTAGTATTTGGAAGGTCTGTGATTTGCTTGGTGGGGTTTCTACACAATTACAATTTTTGCTCCTCTGTGACAATGGATGGTCTTAAAGAATAGTTATGGTGGAAAAAATAATTAATAAATTTGAATCTTGACTGCTGATGCATATCTACAAGTTTATGGTTTTGAATAACACTTCTATAGTCTATCACTGGGCTGTACTCAAAGCTTTTCTAGCTTTTGTCATTAAATATTATCAAAGATTGTACTTTGTTGTCATATCCTTAGAAAATTGAACACCAGTTTAATACTCATATAATGAGGCATAAGAATAGTGTAAGGGTTAAAAAGCCTCTGGGAGCAAGGAATGTGGACTGAAGGCATGTGGGAGAACCTAAGGGATGAAAGGTTCCGAGGCTCAAGTTAGTCCTACATGAAGGTGGGGCACAGCCCCAGGAGGCAGTGTCTGACCCCAGGTACCACATCTCCCTCCTTAGTGCTTTCAAAACCTAGCACGCCTCCCTCCTTCTTTTCGGGCCAATCCCGTTATGACCTGCCAGTCCTGGTTCCTAGAACTCCCCTTCCCCCGGATCCTCAAGGGGGTATAAATATGTGCTATCTAAGAATAAAGTTCTCTTTCGCTTAACCCCTACCTACTGGTGATCTGTCTCTGTGGGATCCAGGTTGGTGCCTGAAGATGGGTAAGTGTGGCCTAGCGATGTCATTGATGGACAGCAGTTTAGAGTACCTCAAAGAGGAACTGCCAGGTTAGAGTAGTCTATATATATATATATATATATATATATATATATATGTGTGTGTGTGTGTGTGTGTGTGTGCAGAACCAAACAGTTCTCTTGTTGCACAGGACGAATTGGATTCAGAAAGTAAAAATAACTAGGGAAGAAAAACAAAAATGCAAACAGTGCATTCATTTCCTAGTGTTCTTTCTTTGGGTGTAGCTGTTTCTGTCCATCATTGATCAATTGAAACTGAGTTAGATCTTCTCTTTGTTGTAGAAATCCACTTCCATCAGAATACATCCTCATACAGTATCGCTATTGAGGTATATAATGATCTCCTGGTTCTGCTCATTTCACTCAGCATCATTTCATGTAAGTCTCTGCAAGCCTCTCTGTATTTATCCTGCTGGTCATTTTTTACAGAACAATAATATTCCATAACATTCATATACCACAATTTACCTAACCATTCTTCAATTGATGGGCACCCATTCATTTTCCAGTTTCTAGCCACTACAAACAGAGCTGCCACAAACATTTTGGCACATATAGGTCTCTTTCCCTTCTTTAGTATCTCTTTCGGACATAAGCCCAGTAGTAGCACTGCTGGATCAAAGGGTATGCACAGTTTGATAACTTTTTGAGAATAATTCCAGATTTCTCTCCAGAATGGTTGGATTCATTCACAACTACACTAACAATGCATCAGTGTCCCAGTTTTCCCAGCATACCCTCCAATATGCACCATTATTTTTTCCTGTAATCTTAGCCAATCTGACAGGTGTGTGATGGTATCTGAGTTGTCTTAATTTGCAGTTCTCTGATCAATAGTGATTTGGACCTCTCTTTCATATGAGTGGAAATAGTTTCAATTTCATCATCTGAAAATTGTCTGTTCATATCCTTTGACCATTTATCAATTGGAGAATAGTTTGATTTCTTATAAATTAGAGTCAATTCTCTATATATTTTGGAAATGAGAACTTTATCAGAACTTTTAATTGTAAAAATGTTTTTCCAGTTTCTTGCTTGCTTTCTAATCTTATTTGCATTAATTTTGTTTATACAAAGGCTTTTTAATTTGATACAATCAAAATTTTCTATTTTGTGATCAATAATGATCTCTAGTTCATCTTTGGTCACAAATTTCTTCAAAAGGAGTATACTTTCTTCTCAGCAGTTCATGAACCTATACAAAAATTGACCATATAATAGGATATAAAGAACTCAGAATTAAATGCAGAGAGGCAGAAATAGCAAATGCATTCTTTTCAGATAACAAGTCAATAAAAACTACATTCATGAAAAAGCTAGGGCTAAATAGACCAAAAAGTAATTGGAAAATAAATAATCTCATCCTAAAGAATGATTGGGTGAAACAGCAAATTATAAACACAATTAATAATTTCACCCAAGAAAAGGAAAATGATGAGACAGCATAACAAAATTTGTGGGATGCAGCCAAAGTGGTAATAAGGGGAAATTTTATATCCTTAGAGGCTTACTTGAATAAAATAGAGAAAGAGAAGATCAATGAACTTACATTGGGCTTACAACTTAAAAAACTAGAAAAAGATAAATTAATCCCCGCCAATCAAATACTAAACTTGAAATTGTAAAATTAAAAGAGAAATTAAAATTAAGTAAAAAAAAAACTATTGAATTAATAAATAAAGCTAAGAGTTGTTTTTATGAAAAAGCCAATAAAATAGATAAATCTTTGGTAAATCTGATTAGAAAAAGGAAAGACAAAAATCCATTTGTTAGTATTAAAAATAAAAAGGGAAAACTTTCCACTAATGAAGAGGAAATTAGAGCAATAATAAGGAGTTACTTTGCCCAACTTTATGCCAATAAATTTGATAACCTAAGTGAAATGGATGACTACTCTCAAAAATATAGGCTTCTCAGATTAACAGAGAAGGAATAAATTGTTTAAATAGTCCCATTTCAGAAAAAGAACTAGAACAAACTATTAATCAACTCCCTAAGAAAACCCCCCCAGGACCAGATGGATTTACATGTGAATTCTACCAAACATTTAAAGAACAATTAACTCCAATGTTATATAATCTATTTGAAAAAATAAGGAATGAAGGAGTCCTACCAAATTCCTTTTATGACACAGACATGGTACTGATACCTAAACCAGATAGGCTGAAAACAGAGAAAGAAAATTATAGTCCAATCTCCCTAATGAATATTGATGCTAATATCTTAAATTAAATATTAGCAAAAAGACTACAGAAAATTATCCCCAGGTAATACACCAGGACCAAGTAGGATTTATACCAGGAATGCAGGGCTGCTTCAATAATGGGAAAACTATTAGTATAATTGACTATATCAATAACCAACTTAATAAAAAAACATATGATCATCTCAATAGATGCAGAAAAAGCATTTGATAAAATCCTACATCCATTCCTATTAAAAACACTTGAGAATATAGGAATAAATGGACTTTTCCTTAAAATAATCAGTAGCATATATTTAAAACCATCAGTAAGCATCATATGTTATAGGGATAAACAGGAACCATTCGCAATAAGATCAGGAGTGAAACAAGGTTACTTACTATCACTATTATTATTCAATATTGTATTAGAAACACTAGCTTCAGCAATACAAACTGAGGAAGAGATTAAAGAATTAGAGTAGGTAAAAAGGAAACCAAATTATCACTTTTTGCAGATGATAAAATGGTGTACTTAGAGAACCCCAAAGATTTCACTAAAAAGCTTTTAGAAATAATCCCTAAGTTTAGCAAAGTTGCAGGATACAAAATAGACCCACATAAATCATCAGCATTCTTATATATCACTAACAAAACCCAACAGTTAGAGTTATGAAAAGAAATTCCATTTAAAATAACTACCAACAGTATAAAATATTTGGTAATCTATCTGCCAAGGGAAAATCAGGAATTATATAAGCAAAACTACAAAACACTTTCCAAACAAAGAAAGTCAGATCTAACCAACTGGAAAAAATATTAAGTGCTCTTGGATAGGGCAAGCAAATATAATGAAGATGACAATACTACCTAAACTAATCTATTTATTTAGTGTTATACCACTCAGACTCCCAAAAAACTATTTTAGTGACCTAGAGAAAATAACAATAAAATTCATCAGGAAGAACAAAAGGTCAAGGCTTTCAAGGGAATTAATAAAGAAAAAAACCAAATGAAGATGGCCTAGCTGGACCAGATCTAAAATTATATTATAAAGCAGCGGTTACCAAAGACATTTGGTATTGGCTAAGAAATAGACTAGTTGATTAGTGGAATGGGTTAGATTCAAAGGACAAAATAGCCAATAACTTTAATAATCTAATGGTTGACAAATCCAAAGACCCCCAGCTTTTGGGATCAGAATTCACTGTTTGACAAAAACTGCTGGGAAAATTGGAAATTAGTATGGTAGAAACTAGGCATTGACCCACACTTAACACCATACACTAAGATAAGGTCAAAATGGGTCCATGATCTAGGCATAAAGAATGAGATTATACATAAATTATAAAACATGATATAGTTTACCTCTCAGACCTGTGGAGGAGGAAGGAATTTGTGAACAAAGAAGAACTAGAGATCATTATTGATCACAAAATAGAAAATTTTGATTATATCAAATTGAAAAGTTTTATACAAACAAAACTAATGAATACAAGATTAGAAAGGAAGCAATAAACTAAGATAACATTTTTATAGTCAAAGGTTCTGATAAAGGCCTCACTTCCAAAATATATAGTTGACTCTAATTTATAAGAACTCAAGCCATTGTCCAGTTGATAAATGGTCAAAGGATATGAACAAACAATTCTCAGATGAAAAATTGAAAATATTTGTAGCCATATGAAAAGATGCTCTAAGTCATTATTAATCAGAGAAATGCAAATTAAGACAACTCTGGCATACCATTACACACCTTTCAGATTAGCTAGAATGACAGGGAAAAATAATGCAGAATATTGAAGAGCATGTGGGAAAACTAGGACACTGTTACATTGTTGGTGGGATTGTGAACACATCCAGCCATTCTGGAGAGTAATTTGGAACTATGCTCAAAAAGTTATCAAACTGTGCATACCCTTTTGTCCAGCAGTGATACTACTGTGCTTATATCCCAAAGAGATCTTAAAGAAGGGAAAGGGACCTGGATATGCAAGAATATTTGTGGCAGCCCTCTTTGTAGTGGCCAGAAACTGGAAACTGAGTGGATGCCCATAAATTGGAGAATGGCTAAATAAACTGTGGTAAATAAATGTAATGGAATATTATTGTTCTGGAATAAATGACCAACAGAAAGAATCCAGAGAGGCTTGCAGATATTTACATGAACTGATGCTGAGTGAAATGAGCAGGACCAGGAGATCATTATATACTTCAACAACAATACTATATGATGATCAATTCTGATGGATGTGGCCCTTTTCAATAATGAGATGAACTGAATCAGTTCCAATAGAGCAGTAATGAATTGAACCAGCTACACCCAGCGAAAGAACTCTGGGAAATGAGTGTGAACCACTACATAGAATTTCCATTTCCCTCTATTTTTGTTTGCCTGCATTTTTTGATTTCCTTCACAGGTTAATTGTGCATTATTTCAAAGTCCAATTCTTCCTGTGCAGCAAAATAACTACATATACATATATACATATATTATATTTAAAATATAATTTAAAATATTTAACATGTATTGGTCTACCTTCCATCTGGGGGAGGGGGTGGAGGAAGGAGGGGAAAAATTGGAACAATAGGTTTTGCAATTGTCATTCCTGAAAAATTACCCATGTATATGTCTTGTAAATAAAAACTATGATAAAAAATAATTACTGCTATAAACTGTGAAAATTTAAAAACATATATTTATATAAACATATAAAATCATAATTGCTCTATTTTTTGATCATACTAAATATACAATATCTTTGGAAAAGACAGATAAGATCAGCTGGATTCAGAGAGAAAACTGGTGAAGTGCTTTGCTAATCATTCATGTGCCAGTGTGGAACACTTGAGCCAATAATTATAGATTTCATCTAACCCTCCTGCTTTCTAATTTTGCAGAGAAGCAAGAATGTTAGTCACCTCTCTTGATCTAACCATTCTATCATTTATTATATTAATGGCATGCAGCAATTTTGTTTTACATTTGATTCAACTTTTATTTTCATTGTGTTAGACTTCTTTTGACAAAAAGGATGATTGTCCCTCCCTCTTGTCCCTCCTTTCTCCCTCCCTTTCTCTCCCTTCTTCCCTCTCTCACTCTCTTTCTCTTCTTCTCTTCCTTTCTCCCTCCTTCCCTTTGTCTCTCTCTTCCTCCTTCTCTCCCTCCCTCTCTCTTTCCACTTCCCTTCTTTGCTCCCATCATCCTCCTTCTCTTCCTCTCTATTTCCCTCACTCCATCTCTTATTTTCTCCCTCTCCCTCTCCCTCTTTCTCTTTCCCTCTTTCCCTCTCCCTCTGCCTCTCTCTCTGTCTCTGTTTCTCTATCTCTTTCTATCTGCTCTCTCTCTCTCTCTCTCTCTCTCTCTCTCTCTCTCTTTCTCTCTCTTTCTTCCATCTCTTTATCAGTTTGCAAGTGTAATGAAGTGACCACTTCTAAGTCTGATTCACTGATAAAATATTCTTACTTCCAGTATTTTTTACTTGATCTGGTTTACACATGTTTGGGCAACTTTATGATCCTCCCCCTCCTTTTTCCAGAAGCTCACCATTTGTGCCAGATACCCAGTCAGTGTGGGTACCTGATCAGATTTAGTCTTATTTCTGTTCAGAATTCTCAAACTAAAGCAATTTATTAGCCTTAAATCTCCATAGCTGATATGCACCACTATTCCTAGCCCCTAAAAATTCTCTCTTTATATTTAGAGAATTTTCTCTTCTGTAATTGGTTTGCTTTTACAGTCTTTGCAATATAGTTATTGTTTAATGTTGAATTATGTATTTTATTCTTTATGTTGCTTTGACTCCTTGTATTGACTTAAACTTATGACTTTTATTATTGTTACTAAGAATTTTTGACTTTTTCCAGATTCCATTGCATATCAGTTTTTATTATCTTCATAATGGTGATATGCCACTGCATATGTTGGTTTTTCCTTCATTTTTAAAGATGATCAGTGACATCATAGGTGATATCTTGACTTGTATGTGTTTGGATTTAAAAGTTGTTAGTCTCATTTTCTTTTCCAGAGTCATTGAAGGCCAGTGTCAAGAAAAAGTCAGCATGACTGGCCATGTCCCACAATGAAGTGATGATCTTTGTGTCTTTTATGTCTGTTCGAGTGCTTGAGCCATTTTTATAGTTGCTGGAACAAATAATTCTTATCCTCCCATTTCAAAGGAGAAGTCTTCATATGATTTGGTTAGACATGCACCTTCCTGACTGATGTATTTGAAGCCTGTTAGTTATCCTCAGTCTAATTTTTTCCATCTGCCACAATGGCTTACCCTGGTATGGTCATTGTGCATACCACAATATCATGGAGCACTAACAGATACTTTAGGGAATCAAGTGGACACCAGAAGTAGATGTGAGCATACCTGAAGAAGGGTCATCCAGTCATCACACAAAAGATACTAGTCTCTGGAATATTCTTAAATAATTTCATGTTTCTTTCTTCACTCCAGAATCACTACTATGCTTTTTTGTAAATGTCTTAGATGTATATGCTGTCAAATATTGTGCAGAATACATTTGTTTATGATAGTTATAGTACTATTTATTGGATTTTTTTTGTAGTCGGTCTATTAGATTCTTGGCATCAAATTCAAAAGGAGTTTTGAAATTCCAATTTAGTTATACCATCTCCTTTTCAAAATCTTTTGAGATGCTATCATTATTTTAGCCATTTTTTTCATTATTTGTTTGTGTTTGTGTTAAGTACAGATTTTCAAAGCCTCAAAGATCTTCCATTTTTCTCTCTTTGGATTGAAGTAACTTTCCAATTTCCAATCTTATTTCCTCTAATCTGGGTTTAGAAATGCAGTTATTTCTCATGATTTCTCAGCATTGATCTGTAATGCATTTTCTGTAACATGGTGTTGAGAATTTCATTATGAAACTCAGGATTAATCTCTTGACTTTAAGTGGTAAACTGTTGTTAAATTTGTTATGATGTACTACTGGTGCACAGTAAAATAATTATTTCACATTATTTTATACACACTAATAGTAGTCAGACACACATTTTCAGCAGTTAATGGTAGTACTGATGTTTCTGATTTGCTCCTATGTGACAGACAGGGAGGGATGTTTCACTGTCCTTTATACTAAACTGATTAACATGATATTTTAAGTAGATCCAGCCTGTAGTCTTATGCCATCTTTTTTTTTTAATTTAGAGGAATGATTTTATATTGTACAAAGCTTTTACCCAATCAGTGTTATCAACATAGCCCAAATGGTTGAAATTTTAGAGTGTCTGTCATACTATTTATAAAAGTATATTAGTTTCATAGCACATAGAGCCTCTATAATACATCATCCTGACTAATTTTTTTCTTATTTTGTCACTCAAACCTCAAATACCATATGGATGGCATCTTGTATTTTGGAGTATTATTATTATTGTTTTGTTATATTGTTATCATCACATTCATCTTATTTTTCAGTATTTTTTTCAAGTTGAAATAATCCTGAAAAAAGTTACTATTATGTTCTGTTTTATTTTGTTTTGTCTTCTTTTTCTACTTTTCTTTTTTATTATTTTTTAATAAAATAAATAAAAAAGAAAGAGGGAAAGAACGCATATAAAGGAAAAAAGGAGGAAGGGCAGGGGGGCAGGGTAGTGGATAAAACACCACCCTAAAATTAGGAAGAGTTAAATCCAGTCTCCGATTTAACACTTTACTATGTGAGATCCTAGGCAAGTTACTTAACTCCAATTGCCTCACCCCTTCAGAAAAATCTAATATTTTAAATTTATATAATGCTTTATGTCATCACACAGCTGGATAAAATAACTTTTGTCATTGAATAAAAAATATTTGGTGCAAGCTTATTTTCTGTAAGTTTGCTAAAAGAAACCTTAGAACTATAGTAGAAATCAGGACAATAGGGATGATATGTTTTTCTACCATTTGCCAAATTGTTTTAACCTCTCCAGTGTCTGAACATTTTGGAAACTTTGTGTTCTATGTAGGGTGGAAATCTTAAGTATTTGCTATGACAACATTTAACGAAAATACTGTGCTTCAATTTTTAGGGGTTAAAATTATTTCCAGGAAATTAAGAATCAAAATTTAATCTGTAGTAATGGTCTGGTCTCACTTCTCTTTATTGTTTGAGTTCTTTAGAAAAATTTGAAGTTTACAATTATAGCATGGGGATTTGGCATTTGTTAGCCCATGAAATATTATAAGCTTTTGAGGTGTAACTCCTGTGACCAGCCCATGTCCTTCTGAGTATTAAGTAGCTAGTAATTTTTTTTTAAGATTTCCATGATATATTGTACATTTCCAATCTTTGCTTTGCCTTCTCTATATCCATCTTATATTTGAACTTCTTGAGGATAACCCATTTCTTGTTATTCTTATGGTGATGACATTCTTACTGGTCATGATAAATATTTTCCATTTTCAGAAATACACAAAACTTAGCTATCTAATACTTTTGACATATTTTTACTTAGGTCATAAAGATGCATACTTCAGGATTCTATTTTTTCCCCGTAGTTTTTTCTTGAGTTCTATTTGATAGTTAGATTCAACAAATTTAGTAGTGCATATCGATTATTAACCTTAACTATTCCTCTATAAAATGATGTCTATTTGTTTCAAAAGCACTTCTGTAACTTTTATTTGTTTGTTTTTCTTTATTTTTGTTTTTCTTTATTCATTCAGTTATCTATTTATTTATTGGCAGAACATTCTATACTCTAAAAACAACCTTTCTTCTTTTGACAACATAGTTGTCATGTTTTTTCTTGCTTTGGGATCAGATGGTTCCTTTATTTAGTTAAAAATAGTTTTTTTTCCCCTTTTTGTGAACCTACTTTCCAAATCTGTTAATATTCATTTTACAAATGTGGCAGTATAATGTAAAATTAATGGTGCATTGGAATTAATTGCTTTCCAATATGTTCTTCTCATTCAAGTTTGATTCCAAGATATCTGTTAGGTCTCAACACACTTAACTGCAGAATTTGTCCACCAACTTTTCTCTGTAATCTTTATATTACACTTGCCTTGCCTTCAGGAAGCTAAGATATTTGTAGTTATTACCTATAGGTATCACCATTTGTTCAATATAACTTCTACATTCTAGTTGAAATATCTTTCAATTTCTATCTTTCCTTGCCATGTTAATGATTTTATATTTAACATTACATCTAATACATAATTATTAAAAAATATTATATTAGTGATTTATTCAAACAGATGAATGACTTTTCATGTGCATATAAAATACTGCAATGTGCTTGCCCTCAAGAAGTTCATATTCTTTTGAGTAAGAAAACAATAGCAACTAAGTACATATAAAATTTATATACGTATGCATATATAACAACACATATTTATATTATGTAAATGTGTACAGATATAAATATAATCTACATATAACATAATATATGTGCCTATGTACATATGTATGTATATCCATACATCTATACATACATACAAAATTTCCTTCTTTCTTATGCATACATTTCTACTTTCATAATGACAATGGCAGTAAAAGAAGGATAGGGTGTCAGGAATATTGCAGTTTTAAATTTAGCTGTTGAATTTCTTTACATATAATTTCATCATAGTGGTAGAACTAATATACTAGTGAAAGAAATCCATATCCATCTCTTCAACTAGATTCATGTACTTGCTTTTTTATTTCTATAAAATCTTTATGAGAATAGTCTATGTAGGCCCTGATGAAAGCAGAAGGAATCATGTAGTCTTTTAAAGCTAATGTTTTGTGTTAAACTACATCTTTATGATAACACAACTGACTTTTTGAAAATGTAAAATTCCACTTCATTTATTGATTTTTTTAAAAAGAGCACTTAACCTTGCTAGAAGAAAATATATTTCTAAATGTTCTCCTCAGTCAAAATGTCTCAAACAAGTATATTAAAAACCATATGTAATATGGGATTTGGAGTGGTAACCAGCAAGCTGCATATTATTGTTTGTCATTCATTTTCAGGGATCAATAGCATTATAGAATAATGTCTTGATTTGCATATGAATTGGACTTAAGAAAGGCAGATTTGCACAAAGTCATCAGAGTTCTTGAAGTCCAATGGTAAGATAAAAGTCAAAACAACTAGCCATGGCTGATGATACCATGAATGACCTGGGTATCTTCAATTTCTGACCAAGCTCTAAGCCTTCCATATGCCTGTTTCAATCACCTTATTGGCCATTAGAACAAATTGGTTTTATATTCCCATTTTCCTAGAAGTTTTCATATGATTGGTATAAACAGCATCCTACCTCACTTACATGTTTGAGACTTGTCAAAACTTGATATATATAAATATATGATAAAGAAATTATTTTTACTATAAGGTGTTTATATTCAAATGAGGGAGACCAGCACACAAAAGGAAAGTTAAATGTGGGTATAAAGGGGAAGCTGGGGAAGATAATCAAAGTCAGAGCATTGTAGAGAATTCCCAAATTAATGCAGCCAGGTGAGAAATTAAATGTTCTGAAGTGGTCTTCCTCCTTCAATTGGAATTTTGGATTTCATGACCCCTTGCTTTAATCAGTAGGACAGAGCTTGGTGATGAGATAGAATGCCAAAATTAATGTGATATTGCATGATGAAGTTTTCCCAATAATGAGTTTTCTGCAGCTTGGTAGAAATTTAGAAAAGTCCTAAAGTGATACAGCCAAATAAGAAATGCACTTATTACAGAGACTATATTCAAAGATCATGAATAATACAAAGAGAATGTCATAACTTAATATCAAATAATATTGTTAAATTAACAAAAATGACAACTTAAATTGGGTTGGGAGAACAGTTTATGGTTTAATTTCAGGAGAAGGCCTTGCATCCTTCAGGGTATCCCATGCTACAGAAAACTCTTGCTGTGATGGATTTGATGTGAATTAAAACCTCTCTGAGTCAGAATAAAACTACACATATACACACACACACACCTGTGTATCTTTGTTTTTCTCTCTATGTGTCTGTCTGTATCTGTCTATCTGTCTCTCTATTCTCTTTCTCTGGCTATTTGTCTCTCTGTCTCTCTTTCCCTGTCTCTGTCTTTCTGTCATTCTATCTCTGTCTTCTCTCTCTCTCTGTGTATCTCTACCTCTGTCTCTCCATATATATCTATATCTATATATTTGCTATAGATATAGATATATATGAAACTTAGTCCCTCTGGCAGGGGACAAATCAATTGTACAACAAACTAATTTGATACTATCTACATGATGACTTTGACTTACATGGCATTTCCTATGATCCCTGTGATCAATCAACTTTTGTGATCAATACTAGGAAAATACATTTCAAGTACCATTGCGCCTTACACGACTCCATTTTTCCTCACTACTCAACCAAAGGTTTTGTAGCTAACAACCCTAAACCTCCCTATGGGCATTAGACTCACACAGACCTGGCCCTATTCTGAGAATTGCCCCAGGGTGATCATTAGCTCTTTATTTGGCTCATTTCCCTCACCTGAGATTATTTCAGGAAGCTCTATAAATAGAAATTGTATTCAGCTTGCATCTGTATTAGTCCAAATGTGGGTTACATGTACCCATATAGGACCTCAAGTAAAAAATGTATGTGAGAAGGATAACATTGATTTTGCCCCACAGAACATACAAAGAATTTATAGAAGTTCATCAAAAGATGTACATAAAGCACTCAAATAGACCATTAGCTTTTCTCAGGGAGTTCTATTGAGGCAAAAACTCTGGAATATTCCTGTAGGGCCTTGTCATGGAGTTATACATAGTCCTCATATGTCTCATTGTACCATATTGTGGATAAATTCCCCCTAGAAGACAAACAAAATTTGGAGGCTCTTGAACAAGAACTGTTTCCCATAAGAGCTTAACTGTGCAAATAACTCACAGAAATAGTGAGAATGGTGATACAGATAAATCTCTTGCCACTATATTCAACATTCTGTGGTTTGTATCTTCAAAAAATACATTGATAGAAACTATTTGAGTGATCCTTTTCTTTCTCTAAGGACAATGCTATATTATGAAATAATCTTTTTCTACAAAAGTTCTATTCCTAACCTCTCAAATTTAGGAAAACTCAAATTTGGAACCTCATTTGTTAGCTTCCAAGGATGGGACTGCCCAGAAAATCTCCCTTCTCTAGCTAGAACGTGCTTTATGAAAATGCTGTCTAGAAAAATTAAAAATCTCTGTAAGCAGGAAATTGAAGTTCACAAACATTCTCTGCCAACTGACTTCTTAGGTTATTTGGACAGGCAGATATCTGCTTCTTGCACGAGCTCCTGAAGCATAACAATTCCCTGGCTGCTGCACTCTCTTAGACTGAGGAAGTCTACCAACATTCCAAAAGAAACGGGTTTTCTTTACTTTGTGGTTGTTGTTGTTTGTCCTTCCTTCTCAAAAGAGACAGTGACACTAGGGACATAATCCATGACATGGAAGTGAATTGGATTTAAATAAGCTAGGGCTGTGCAAGGTCACCTACCCCACTTTCCCCTATAGAGCTTTCTGGGTCCAGTGGCCAGATATAGATCAGGATGACTGGAGATAGCCCTGGATAAGCTAAGATCTTCAACATCTCTCCGTTTAACTGAGGCTGCACTTTTCAGTGATTGAGGTAAAGTATATGTTCTTTTACCTATTCAAAAAAATAAAAATCTAAATAAATAAATCTAGGAGAGGAAGACCATCAGGGTTTCTGGCCAAAGCAGAAATGATTACAATTTATATTCAATCTGAGTTCATCAGAACCAATGACCAAATGGTACTTCACCTGGAACCTAATGGTGATCAATCAATAAGAATTGAGTTGATTTTAGTACCAAAGTATGGAACAGTCAGTCCAAGAAAATTGTTGAAGGACAGATGTTGAGAAATTCAGTACTACTTTTTTCAGTTAGAGAATTAAAGGACTTTGATTTAAAGATTGATTCTTCTATCTACTAATATGTATTAATTTGAATTGGTCAATTAAATTTACTAAATTTTTTTATAAAATGAAGATAGTATTGTACTAGATGTCCTTTAAAATCCCAAATAATGGAAAAATGGACACAGTGCATTTTTGGACTGTTAGCCAAAGGGAATAAATTCACTCTTTTACACATCACTGAAAAAATTTCAAAATGCTTTATCCTCAATCTCTTAAGCTCAGTCTTTCTCAATTTTATCATCTGTAAAAATGGGAAAAATAATAACACCTTCCTCATAGGATAAAACAGGATCATACACATCCTAGTATTCTCTGTCTCTCTGTCTGTGTCTGTGTCTGTCTTTCTGTCTCTCTGTCTCTGTCTCCTGCCCTCCCACCTTCCCCTTTCCTTCTCCCCCTCCTTCCCTATCTCTTTCCTCTCTCTCTGTCTGTCTCTCTTTATTTCTCTCTGTTTCTCTATCTCTGTCTATCTGTGTGTGTGTGTGCACACATGCAGTGTGCATGAGTGTAGCAAGTATCTAAGGAGAAATTTGAACTTATTTTTTTTTTGTCTCCAAAGTCTACACTATATACTGTTTTATGAAGAAGAAGTTCAGGTAGCAACCCAGAAGACCTCTACAGTAAGGGTCCGTTAGAGAGGTCTGGCAAGTGCAATTGGAATGTAAGTAGGCAATGGTCTCAAAGTCTCTGGATGTGATTGGGCATGAACACATAGGGACTTCCTTTGTGGGTGAGACCTCCAGCCACGGCAGGAATCCTAAACACTCTGAAATCATGTCAGGATCCGGATGTAATCTCCATCATCGACCCTATTTAAGCTCCGAGGAGAAAGGGCTTGACCTCTTTTACTCTTTCCATCTCTTTTCCACTTTCTTCACCTGGAGCTCGGCCTTGGGGAGAGATACTTAGATAGTGTAGGAAGTCATAGAGTGAGGTGTAATCCACATGAATAAAGTCTAAGCTTGTTTGCCAAAACTCTCAAGTGCTCTGTTCTGCTCAAACTGCATCCGTATGAGATAGCAGGCAGAGGATTTCTGGAGACCCTAAAACAGAGGTAAGATTTATAATATTTACCACAGTTTCTCTGATTAGACCTAGGAATCAGGATCGATTAGCGGTAGTTGAGTACCAGAATAGCAGTTAACACTCTACCAACATTCTTCTTCAAATAACTTTAAAATAACATGTTAATTTAAATTAGGCTCAACAGAGACAGCAAGAGGTGAAACTGAAATATTTTTACAACATAAAACAACTTAGGAGTTTAACACTGGTGTGTAATCAAGTAATTGTTAAACAAAAAACTGTTACAAATTTAAACAAGATGGTTCAAATTACTTCTGTTTTTGACTCAACAATTTTATTTTAACATACTCTTTCCTCATCTTTGGTACAGCTAGATGGTACAGTAAATAGAGTACAGTTAATAAAGTAAACTCCAAGCCTGGAGTTAGGAAGACTTATCTTTTTTAATTCAAATCTGATCTCAGACACTTAAGATTGTATGACCATTTAACCCTCAAATGTAAATTAATTGGAGAAAGAAATGGCAAACCACTTCAGTATCTCTTCCCAGGAAACCCCAAATGAGGAGTCAGATATGACTTCTCACCTTTACCATTATGTTTAATTGGAAATGAAAAATTAAGTAAAATAAACATTTTATACACTCTACTCATGAAACCCATTAATTGGTTTGATTAAAATTATTTTACTTCTCTGAGTCTCAGTTTAATCATCTATAAAATCAGGATTTGAGATTGATCTCTAATGTCTATTCCAACTCCATGATCCTATGATAAATCACACGTGTGTGTGTATGTGTGTGTGTGTATATATATATATATATATATATATATATATATATACTTGTATGTGTACATATTTTGCTCAAGTGGTTTGACAAAATTCATACAATTAACCAACCAACTTCCATATAATTGAGAGAATCCTGGGGTCTCTCAAACCCTTTCACAGAGTATACAGATTTAAAAGTAGTTTTTATTCTAATGTGGTAAATATCTATAAATAGAACTTTGCACAGATTCTTAATCATTTTAATAGTATAAAAGGAAACTGAGAACAAAAAAATAAGAGATGCTCAAACCTCTACTTTATACTCAATTGTCCTCCCTCTTAAGTAGTATCTCCAATCCCCTACATATTTTGATCAATTTAATTCTCTTTAGACTTGTAAACCTATTGTGTGCCCTGAGAATAGTCTCTTGGAATGCTGTTTATGGTTTGAATGCTAGTGTTACTCTGACTGACAGAAGCAATCTTTTCTGGTGTGTTAGAGCTATTTCAGTTGGATAAACAAAAGATGAGAAATAGCAATTCTAGAACATTTGGGGATACTAGCTATATCAATAGACAAAATAAAAAAATACAAATAAGTTGCAAAAAATGACATAAGCAATTTTTTTTTTTCAGCTTAACACTTGTTTAACTGAATTTGACACTGGATGGAAAGATTAAATTGAGGACAAAATTGAGATGTTCCATTTATCAGGAAAATCACTTTTCCTGTATCTTTCCAAATAATGGCTCCCATGATTCAATACAAGAAATGTGAAAAAGATACATATTTAGAGGGATTAAGATAACAAATAGAATTAGAATTTCTATGACTACAAAAATATTGAATTGAGTCTGGATAGTGTGAATATTTATTAAACTTATTCCATTCAGAAATAACTAACAAGATTGGGGATTGACGGGAATAATAATCAATTTCTGCAAATTTTTCCAAACCAGAGAAACAAATGAAAATGAAAATGGACATCATATATAGAAACAAAATCTGAACATACAAGATATATAGAAACACTGAATAATTAAAATGGTCATAAAACCAGAGAACTGCAATATTTAGTGCAACTGTCCATATCCTCAACTCATACCATGCAATAGGCACAGTCACTACAAACAAATTAGTAAGCTTTTGATTTAACATAAAAAAATAAATAAAATAGTAAGTGAATTTAAATCTATTCCCATGCTGGAAGAGATAACAGATATCAATTCCACCTAGCCTTATGAAAGTGCAGAGTGAGGTTGAAGAGGTAGGAATCACAGAAACATCTAAGAGGAGAAAGCTTCTATTATCCAGGGAGAAAGGCTTAAAAGCTTAACTGAGTTCAGTCCTCCATTCCCAGAGTTTACTTTGGATAGGAAAATAAATTAGAGTTCTACATTCCAGTGAGAAGTTTGATAATGTTTATTTTAAGGAGATAAGGAGATTTGAGTGAATTCAGCTAAATTTACCTACGTTATTCAAATTTGCTTTCAATCATATTAAACATGTTTTTCTCTGTATCCTTACAAAATTTACTCTTTTGAATTGAAACTGAGACAAAAGGGTACTGCTGATGATTATTTTGTGCGCCTGGAAGTGAACATAGAAGAAATAACAAATTTCTTTTCATCATGGGTAAGACTTTGGAAAAGAAAAATATATGCAATTGGAAAGAAAGACTGGGAAGGGTTTTGAAACTGGAATATGGCTTATGTTTTAGAAAGGGAAATAAAACAATGTTATTAATGAATATTTCCATGGTAGTTGTGATCATGACTGTGACAGAAGACAAAGAAATGTCAGTAGTTTTATCTGGAGGGAATTTACCCAATATGAAATAACCTATGGATAAAGTACAGGTTTCTTAAGAGTTTATCCCATGCAGGTGTAAGGTTGAATGTGTACCAAGAAGTGATCATAACCTAAGGTCATGATGGTTAATAGAAGAGAAAAACAATATTAATTTAATTTTACCCATAGTAAGAGATGATATTGGAATGGCAAGAGATAGGATTGGGCTTCAGGGATGAGAATAAAAAAAAAATCATTGCAACCACAAAATACATGTTATTTATTGTATTAATAGTTCTAAAACCAACCCTGGGAATAAATGACCCAAATAAAATGCATTAATAGGCAAATAATAAAAAGGAGGGAAAGTGTGATATCACTAAAGCTACAATACAAAAATGAGAGAGATTTACCTGGTGCGTTATTTATAGAGAAAATAAAGAGAAAAAGTAATATTGCAGTCAACGAATGGGGGGAAAATTCAGAATAGAATAGAAATGGTTACAAAAGAAAAAGGAGTCAGAATAACAGAAGTTCAAACATTTACCTAAATTGATTGGGAAATAGGAAGGAGAAAAACAATTTAAAATTACAATAGTAGTGGAGAAAGTTATAGAGTGAAAAGGGATGAATATAAAGGGATGTGCAAAATAAGTAAATAAAAACCAAATAAGAAGAAATAAAGGAAATAAATTAATTATTTAAGAAAATTCAAGGAATTTGGACTAGAGTACAAAATGGGGTAGAAGAATTTCAGATCCTCCAGGCATAGATCACATCAAAGCAGTTTAAGTAAAACTAATCACAGGAAAATAATATTTAACTAAAAGAGAAAAGTGATAAAAATAGATAAAAAAATTAAAGAAAAAAATTAAAATGAAAATTTTAATGAATTAACCTACATTAAAAACTTATACTTAAAAAAGCATGCATTTAAGAAAAAAAAAGACCTGAACATAATACAATTAGAGGTCTTAAAATATGTTATTATTTTTAAAAGGCAAAAATTAGCATTGTCATAGTACTATCAAAAGAAAATAATTATTTATAACATTAAGAAATTGAATAGAGCAATCATAACATGCTTAGAAGCAGCATAGAAAATGGAACAATATAATACTATATATATTTGCACTCAATGATATGGCATCTAAATTTATAAAAGAAAATCATTTAAATTGAATAAAGAAACAATAACAATATTTTGCAGGAGACTTCAGTATTCTCTTCTCAGAATTTAACAAATCTAAATGAATGATATACACATTCATAAACATGGTTCTGAAAAAAAACAGAATTTAAAACTGAAAGATGCATAGTATCTTCTAAACAAAATAAAACTAAAGACTATACTTGTTTTGCAGCATGGTGTGGTAGATTTACAAACAATAAATATCCTGCAGAATAGAGAATTTATAAACATATTTAAAAATCTGAAGTGCTAAAGGTTACCTTTTGAGTTTAATATTGTGGTTTTTTTTCCCCCTATGTTTGCTAATGAATGCAATTAAGTAACTTGTATGTTATGTATATTCTCTCAGATGAACTAAAAATTGTTCTGTCATGGAGATTAGCCAAGGAGAGACCAAGTATCATATAAATAAGTAGGGTGCCTAATACTATTGCCCATGTGAACTTCAGAGCATGTGAAGCTATATTATGAATATTTCCTGTCTCCTTGCTTACAAGCAAAGGGATAGACATGGTGTTTTTTTTTGACAAGCTGTTGAAATGGAGCAGGTTGGTGTATAAATAAAAGTTACTAGATGGTCAAATCAGTCTCTCTCTCCTCTCCTTGTTGTTGTAATAGCAGTAGTAATAGTAGTAGTAGTAGTTTTCTTCTTCTTCTTCTTTTTCTTCTTCTTCTTCTTCTTCTTCTTCTTCTTCTACTTCTAGTTGCTCTTGTTCTTCTTTTTTTTTTCTTCTTCTTCTTCACATCACCCTCTCTTTCTCCCTTTCTCTTCTGTTCTTCCACCCTCTTTCCCTCCCTCTCTCTTTTGTTCTCTGTCTCTGCCTCTCTTTTCCTCCATCTCTACCTGTCTGTTTCTGTGTGTGCGTCTCTCTCCCTCCTTCCCTTCCTCTTCCTACAAAAGATCAATTAGCCAGAAAAATTGAACATATTTTTTTTCATGAGAAAAGATTCGCATTCAATTAAATAGGAAATTTCTAATCATTTCTGATGTAACGAGCACAGTCAAACAGAAAATTTGATCTTCAAATACAAGACTTGAGAGAAACAAAAAATGAGTAAGAAAAAATGTTGTTCAAAATGGCTATTCAGTTTATAACCTTATATGGAAAGATGTTATTTATAACTCTTAAAAATCTCTATTTCCATTATAGCAGTTAGAAAGAGGTATAAATTAACTTTGATATAATGATAAAAAAATGAGGGGTAAACAAAAACATTGTGACAGAAAAAGAAGAAAGGGAAAAGCATAATAGTAAATGATATTACATGAAGAAATATGAAATACTTATTACAGTAGAGGGTAAGAAGGAAAGGGCTGTAAATTGTTTTAATTCTTATTTTCATTAGATTTTTGCTCAAAGAAGAAATCAATTGATTAACAAAATTAGTCTTACTGATTGGAGGGAAGAGGGAAGGGGAAAAGATAAGGGGATAAGACTGATAAAAGGAAGGGCAGATTAAGGGAGGGAGTAGTCAGAAACAAAACACTGATGAGGAGGGACAGAATGAAAGAAGAGAGAGAGTCACAGCAAGAAAGAAAGAGCAAGAGAGAAAGAGAGAGAGAGAGAGAGAGAGAGAGAGAGAGAGAGAGAGAGAGATGGAGAGGGAAGGAAGGAGGGAGGGAGGAAGAGAAAGAAAGTGTAAACAGTAGAAAAATAAGTGAAGGGAAATACCAAGTATTCATAACTATAAATGTGAATGGAATAAACTCTCCCATAAAATGGAAGTGACTATCAGTGTGGATTACAAACTTGAATCCTACACTATGTTTAAAAGAAACACATTTGAAGCAGAGAGGCCCACACAGAGTAAAGTAAAAAGGTAGAGCAAAATAAATATATATGTGCCAGGTGGTATAACATTTAAATTCTTAAAAGATATTTTCAATGAATTATAGGACAAAATAGATAACACAACTATAGTAAAGAGAAACTTCAACCTATTCCTCTCAGTACTACATAAACACAAAATGAATAAAAAAGAAGTTAAGAAGGTGAATAAAAATTTAAAAACAGTAGATATGATAGACCTCTGAAAATAGGATAAGAGCATGATTCCATATGAGGATAGAGGGAGAGGAGAGAAGGAGGGAAGAAGGAAGGAAAGGAAGGGAGGATAAAAGGAACAGAGAAGAAAAGGGAGCAAGTAAAAGAAGGAGGGAAGGAGTAAAAAGCTTTGTTATCCTACTGGAACTCCTCAGTTGCACTCATAATGGAGAATCAACTCCTACTCACAAATTGCTGTTTGTCTGAAGAGGTCCATGACATCACTGATGAGGTTTAAAAGAGTGATTATTCATTCAAAAGGAGACGTGCAAGGTGAAAGGTGTTTGTGAGGAATTCACAATGACAGTCACCTTCCTAAAATGCACCATTATTTACAAGAAAATGATTCAGACAAAATCTAAAGGTGATATTTGTGACATGCTTCTGAAAGGGGTGATTTTTGTAGACAGAAGGAAGTGAAGAGAAATCAGTAAAAAATTGGGGAGATAAACAGGGTTTTGCCAGTCACCAGCCATACTCTCTTTTCCTGAGCCATCTGGGTCCACTGCCAAGATGTAGACATTCATTTGGACATTCAGAACATAGAAACAGGAATTTTATGCCTGAAGGAGTGAAATGATTTTTCAAGATTTTGATTAATAATTATTTCTTCCCACATTTCCAAAGCCTGGTGGGAATGATTTCTTGGCTTTAAACAACTGTTCTTCTACTATTTCTATATAAATAGCTCCTTGGACATAAAAGAATTTCTCTTTTTGATTTTTCAATATAATGTTTATGAGTGGTTTGTGAAATTATGATTTACATTTTCAGTTTGAAAGAATATTGATTAGTACTGCTTTCATGTTCTTATAACCCTTTGTGCTTTTAATATTGAGACCCATATTCAAATTCTACTTTACATTTTATTTTCTGAAGTTGTGCAAATATCATTTGTTCTTATTGTACATCTAAAGAAAGTAGTTAATTAAAAGCATAACTGATGCTCAAATCCAAATATTTTACTCCATGCCCATGGTGCTTTTCACAATATCACTTTTTCTAAGAAATGTAGGGAGTCAACCTACTTCTCCTCAAAAAATAATTCTGACAGGAAAATGATATCAACTTTTCCTAAATTTTGTGCCCTGCTGACCAATTGTTTTATTCTAGAACAATAGTCTGGAAAGTTATATGTTGAAAAATAATGGATCACGCTGTATCACAAGATCTTGTAAATCCATTAGCAAAAAGGAATGCCAGTTATTCCTCAGAAAAGGGTTGTGACCAAAAACTGCTACTGGTTTAATCCTCTGTTATCAGTTCCTATTTTATTCTCCTTGGGATTGACAAGAAGGATGTAAGAGCTAAAGCCTAGGGGAAGACAGTTATGGAGGACCCTGAATCCAGTGTTGTGTCTTGGGTTACATTACAGTTTTCCAAAGCCCAGTTAAATCCCATGATAACAGGTGACTAAGGACATTATTTTTAAAAATACTAATGCATTTGTGTGCACACAACCTTTATGGATTAAACACAAGAATTTTCCCTCCAAATAGATACAATTAATCTTCCCTTTAATATTTCCCAATAGTTTCTTTTTAGAAAGTTCAAATCAATGTAATTAACTTAGAATAATCTCTCATTATATCACTTTCTTTTGTTCTCACAGAAATAATTTAAGATATTATTAAGGGGAAAAACACCTCCTTCCTAAAACTAAAACTCCATGGGATTTCAGTACTGATTTTGGGTTGATTGCTAATGTCCCTATATGATGTCCCTATATGATTGCCTAGCAGCAGCAGCCATGTGTCAGTGATGTTTAAAATCCAAATATTTAAGAAGATATCCCAGTATTATGATTTAAATATGACTTTGCTTGGGGAATCTACATATCATTAAGCACATGAAGTTTAAGTATGGGATATACTGTGCTGGTTTCATCTGGTATTCCAAATTGGATGTCTAACATTCTTAATGGCTACAATTTTTTTTACTTAAAATAACACAAGTTTTCTGTCATTTCTGGAGGGAAAAAAGCCTCACTACATACTTCATTGCATTCCCTTGCTTTTTTCCTTTCTTCCCTCCCCTCCTTGGAAATTTATTATTTTCAACTAGTGGACTGAAATTATTACTTCTGTCTCCTGGGTGCAATAAAGTAATTTGGTTCTTTAATGGGCCTTGTTAGGGTTGAAGACCAGTGTTTTTGGGGATAATTTTTTGCATTACTGGTATACTACCTGCTGAGTCATCAGCATGGAAACCAGAGGTTAATTTCCCTCCTACTAAATGAAGCAGATAATCAGCCAGCAGAGGATGGTTCCTGTGCTGTAAATAAGTACTGACAAGCTAAGGGACAGAACTGTGTATCACTCAGCTCCATTCACACCATCTGTCCACAAATTAAGACAAAGTAAGGATATTAATTTGTTACATTTCAAAAGCTGTCCTGACAAACCCACATGGACATTTTTAAATGGCAATGAATGACTGAAACATTTAACTAATATTCCACTGAGTCATGGGTTATAGATTTGAAAACTTCCTTTCCAGTAATGAATATGTGGATTTTTTTTTGACCAGATGTACAGTTAATGACAATCAAAGCAGATGCTTTGCAAAGCATTACACAGTGGGATCATTTTTTCCCTTTTTTTCTACCTAAGTTATAAGTTCCATTAACTTGATAACATACAATTATATCCATTTTATTAAAAAATAAGTTATACAGGCAAAGGACTTTGGGCTGCAGTATGAGAAAATATATATTTAGAAAAATTCTTATCTTCTTTAAAAAAATACTTATAGAATCATTAAATTGGAAAGATGAAAGGGTGACTTGTCTACTGAAGTGACAAGATACCTGGCAATGGAGCAGTATGCATCCAATTCATTCATCTTCCTAGAAATAGGTGATCAACAGGACTATAGAAAAGCAAATAGCAGCAGCTACAGCTAGATAAATATTAGTGCTTTTTTCCTCTGGCTAAGAAAAATAAAGTCTTAATGGGAATATGTGCATGGGTGCCTAGTTAAGGCAATATTTGTAGGGTATATAGTCCAACATAGAATTCAATTTAAATATTTATAAAAGGATGATTCCTGCAAAAGGAAATTTGAAATAGTATGGCCTAAAAATTCTGACATTCCAGGTATTGATATAACAGCAATGATACAACCAATGAGATATATCCTAGGTGTGATCACATACTAAGAAATACGTGTATAAAGAAAGACAAAAGTTATTATTCATCAAGTCCAATTCCTTCATTTTACAAATGAAGAAACAGACCTATAGAGGTGAAAGAAAAACAAAAACTCAGATACTGGCAGATGATGTAGAAAATCCAAATTGAAATCCTGATTTAAGGATGTTCAATACAATATGTTTTCTATTGCAAAATAGGAAACTACTGATGTTGAAAAATTGAATGAGATTAAAGATCAATAGAAAAATAAATGAAGAAAATCATGTTTAACCCTTATAGATTTATATATGAATCCAATAAAATGACAGAGAATACCTAAAAGAAACTTATCTAACAAAAAGCATAGGGAACAGAAATGAGAGACTAAAAATAATTAGTGGTAATTCCAAAATATTAGACACTGGAAAAATTTGCAGAAATAAAAATTCACAATAATATACTTAAACAAGGAAACTATATTGTACTGAAACGTAAACTAGATAATGAAATTGTATCATTAGTGATTGCATTTAAATCCATTGGTATAACATCTAAATTGGTGCAGGAGAAATTAAAATCAATTTTAGAAAAGGAACAGATAGTAAAAAAATAATTATAGGATATTTTAATTTTAGTCATATAATAGTTTTTAAAAAGTTCTCAAACTTAACTTCACCAAATATGTACAAAGAATGAATATACATTATCCCATACCTAAAAAGTGATATTCCAATCTCTGCTTCTTTTGATTGTGAGAGAATTCACCAATATTTAAAATAGGTTATTTAAAAAAAATTCAAATTGTTAAAATTGATTTTCCTGGAAAAATATTTTGAATATGTTTTTCTCATAACAATCTCATTTCCATTACATGTGTAGGAAGCAAATTAAAATTCATAAGATTAAGAACTATTCCCCAATGTATAAAATATCAAATTATATGAAGGCATAAATAGCTTTTAATTTTTTTTCTTTTACTGCATGTTTATTTTTTATGTTAAACATAGTAGTAATATATGTTAATTCTAATGTAAGGATACAAATCTATAACAATTATTTTGTGGCACAAGAAAAATCAAATCAAACCATTAAAAAAAGAAGTAAAATAAAATGCAAGCAAGCAATAACAAAAAGAATGAAAATACTATGTTGTGAATCACATTCAGTTCCCATAGCTCTCTCTCTGGGTGTAGATGCCTCTTTTCATCACTGAATAATTGGAACTGGTTTGAATCATCTCATTGAAGAGAGCCACATTCATCATAATTGATCATTGTATAATTTTGTTGTTATCCTGTATAATGATCCCCTGGTTCTGCTCATTTCATTTAGCATAAGTTCATGTAATTTCTCCAGGTCTCTCTGAAATCATTCTGTTGGTCTTTCTTACAGAACAGTAATATTTCATGACATTCATATACCACAATTTATTCAGCCATTCTCCAATTGATGGGCATCCATTCAATTTCCAATTTCTTACCACTACAAAAAGGGCTGCCATAAACATGTTTGCACATATGAATCCCTTTCCCTCTTTAAGATCTCTTTTGGATATAAACCCAGTCAGTAGAAACACTGCTGGATCAAAGGATATGAACAGTTTGATAACTTTGATAACTTTTTGAGCATAGTTCCAAATTGCTCTGCAGAATGGTTGGATCCTTCAGTCCCACCAACAATGTATTAGTGAATACATAAATTTCAAATAAATCTAAGCTATTGATATTCATATAAAATATTATAAATCTCAAATACTAAAAAAAATTAAATAGTTATTTAATTTCAGCTAATACCTATCAGACTGGCAAAGTTGAGAAAAAAGGAAAACACAAATGTTGAAGAACATATAAGAAAAGAGGCATACTAATGCACTTTTTGCAGAGATGTGAATTGGTCCAGCCATTCTGGAAAGCAATTTGGAACCTAATTCTCAAAGTTCCTAAGTAACTGAGCAAATACTTTAATCCAGTGATACCACTACTAGGATTTATATACCTACAAGACATCAGAAATAAAAAAAAAATAATAATGTATGATGTGTTGAAAAATGTATAATAAATGGTTCTCTGAAAAAAATACATCACATTTTTTATTTCACTTTTTATTATTAACATTTTCTCCATCTCTTTCCCAAGTATGGGCAACCAGGAAAATAATAAATCAAACTCCAATTTGTAGTATGCTCTAATTTCTGAGATGCTAATACCCACACTGAACATTTAACAATTTGCTTCATCTGCATCTCTTGCTTTTCCTGGTTTTAGTTCCACAGAATGAGACATTCATATTAGGCCAATTCTGCTTTTCAAGTTATTCTTCTACTCATTTATTTTTTGTATGTCTTTTATGATTTGGTATACTCTATTTTTAAGCTGTTATTTTTTGTGTCTCCTTTACTAAACTGTCGACTTGTTTTTCATGATTTTATTGTATCAATAAAATATCTTTTCCCAATTTTTCCTCTTGTTTGATTTTCAGAACCCTTTTTGAGCCCTTCCATGGCAAGAGACCAATTCATATTTTTCTTGGAGGTTTAGATATAGAAGCTTTAATTTTGTATATTTTTCTGTTTTTATCTTCCTTGCCACCACTGTAACTTCCTATGGTCATAATACTTTTCTGTTGTTTGCTCATTTTTCTAGCCTATTTTTTGACTTTTGGCTTTTTGTTAAAGTAGGACTTTGCTTCCAGGATGAAGATTGCACTGTCTCGAGATTTAAAGGTTTTATATATTTGTTTCCAGAGATACTTCTAGGAACCTGTAACTTTTCAGTTCTTCCCAGATGATATAATCTACAGAGAGGTCTTTAGTGCTCTGTAGTACTAAACCAGAAACTGTGCTCTGGTCTGTGAGGAATCACAAGGACTCTTTTTGCTCTAAAATTGTAAGGAGAGTCCTCTTTCCACTGTGACTTGCAAGGTCTGGTGTTCTAGGGCTCCTTCTGATCAATTGTTCAACCTCTTGACTACCTGTGAGCTGAAAGCTCCAAATGTTGCTTCAGATTCAGTGGCTCCTACCCACTCCTAGTTTGTTTGGTATAGCATTTTGCACCGGTGCAGCCTGTACTGGACTGCTCTCCCCTCTGGTGGGACAGATTTTCCTACTAAAATCTTTTAAGTTATCTTTGGTTGCAAAATTATTTTGCCATGTCCTTTTCTGAGTTCTGCTTTTGGAATTGTTTTACTTCATTACATATATACAATATTCATATAGGTTTTGGAGAAACTGCAACTCAAATTATTTGCTACCTTTTCTCTGCCATTTGGGTTCAAACTGATAGAAAGTGAGTTTCAATAATAAAAGTTATCTTTTCTTTCAGTATTCAATACTGCTTTCTTTGTATTACATTGTCTATGAAAAGCAATTATTCTGCATGACAATATTTTGCAGCTTTTATTTTTACTGGTCTTGTTATTCTTCCAGTGTTAAACAGGCCACTCTGCATGCTAGAGAAATTAAAAACAACTCTCCAGCTTAGTTATCTCTAAAAGCATTTGTCTCTTATCTGAGGACATTATAGCTATAGTTTACCAGTTCCTGAAACTGATTTCCTTTTTGACTTCTTTTTACTTGCTGTGACTGAAACTGTTTCATTGCAAACTTGAATAAAACTTAAAATGTTTGAGTTTCCCACACTGATGGACCATTGTAATATCTCTAAAAGCCATTGAAATATGCTCATTAAAGAGCTGCATCTTTGACATTTCTTTCTCTTTTTAAGAAGCACAAAAATTAAAACATAAGAAAAGAGAACAAACGAAAACCTGAAAGATTCAAATCTAGCATTCAAGTGATGAGTTGACTGTGGGAAAATGAATTTCATCCTAATTCCTCTGATTAGGATCAATTACTTTCATGTAGGCTAATGTCAGTGGAACTCACATCGCAAGACTACTGCTGTCATAAAATGAAAACCTATAAAACTTATTTGCCTTTCCCAAGTAACTCACATATGCCTATGGTACAATTAAATGGCAAAGACTGGATCTTACCTCTCATGTTCATATTGCAAATTGGATACTTTCTATTACATCCAATGAAGTACTATTTTTTTACAGTTACAAGTGAACAACCAAGACATAATTTGCTCTGCACAAATCAGTGAATCAAGTTCCCCGTGATTTATGTAGGCAGTGATGTTGAGTCCCTGTAACATTTTTGTATGTTCAAATTATATTGAAAATTACCCTCAAATAGAATATTTTAATTTAATAGAACATTCATATATTATCTTTGCAGCTTTGTTTCTCAGATGCTACATGTTCTTTAAAATGTCCAGCAAATATAATTGTCAATAACACTAAAGGAAAATGACAATAATGGAAATTTATTGGCATTTTCAGATCTTATCATTTGGAGGACAAAGTTACTGAGGAAAATTATATTGCTTCCCTAATGGAGTTTTATTTTTAAGTGTCTTTGGAGGCTTAGGGCCAAGTAAGGAAGATTAATTTTTGTAAGTTTCCTTATACTATTCATATATCTTTCCTAAGCCAAACAATGAATCTACACTGAAGTCAACTTTTATGAACAAAACTACATTATCATCGTGCTGTTTTATTGTTAATATATAAATCTTTAATGAATTTACACTGTATTTTGTATTAGATTCCACAATTTAATGTTTTTTTTTTACTGTATTGTTTTAAGTCAGTGTTTTTCTGATTGCTTTCTGATATAATATCATTCTAGAGCTATTGGAATGGAATGAGTTGCCTATAATTTAGCAGTGAGATCATGTTATAATATTATGATTAACTATTTTACTTTCAATTATTTCTTACCCTAAATTCATGTTAAGATCATAAACTTTTTGAAATTAAAAAGAAAAAAATAGAAACAGAGCATAGAATAAGGAATACAGAGCTTGCCTCATAACAGGAACCCAAGTTAACCTCTTGTTTCTGATACATGTATATATATGTTACATAACCCTGGAAAAGTCATATCCTCTTAGGGACCTGCACAACACTCTAAGACAATACATTGCAAGAAAGATGTTCACTTTTAGTGGTAGAATTTCCTCACCTGGGAGTTTTCTCTATCAAGAGATCCAGTTCTAATATTTATCACTGAAAAATGCTTTCTGAAAACTCTTTTTTTCCTTTCCTGCTTGTAAAGATAGAATGTAATAAGATCTATATACAGTGAAAAGAACAACACTTTTGACAATATGATTGCTCAGTTCGACTCTTTAAGTATTTTTGAGTGTTTATTTTCCTAGCAGACAGTGGATTACCAATTGTCAGGTTGTAGAGGTCATGCTTTTACGAAGTGAAAGGTTGGTCTATATCAACTCTAAGGGCCCTCATAGAACTAGACTTCTATACTTCTTGACTACATGAGAAGTAATAGGAGATAAATTTAGAAAGATAGATTTGAGTTCATCTGAAGGTGATATTTAATGCCAGGTTAAGCATCAGCTTTATTTTGGACACAATGGAATGACAATGAAGAAGCTGAATTTTCTTTTCTTTCATTCTTTCTTTTTAGAAGGGGAATATTCTATTTATGGTAATATATTTATTAACGCTTTTTATTTTTAAAACATATGCATGGATAATTTTTCAATATTGACCCTTGCTAAACCTTGTGTTCTAATTTTCCCCTTTCCCCCACCCCCTCCTCTAGATGGCAAGTAATCCAATATAAGTTAAACATTGTAAAAATGTGTTAAATCAAATATATGCATCTATATTTATACAATTTCTACAATTAATTGCTGCACAAGAAAAATCAGATCAAAAAGGAAAAAAATGAGAAAGAAAATAAAATGCAAGCAAACAACAACAAAAAAATGAAAATGTTACATTGTTATCCATACTCAGTTCCCATAGTTCTCGTTTTGGGTGTAAATCTGATTGATAGTGATTTATAGCACTTTTTATATGTCTAGAAATGGTTTTAATTTCTTCATCTGAAAATTGTTCATATCCTTTGACCATTTATCAGTTGGAGAATGGCTTGAATCCTTATAGATTTGAGTCAATTTTCTATATATTTTAGAGATGAGGATTTTATCAGAACCTTTAAATATAAAAAAATGTTTTCCCTTTTTATCATTTCTGCATAGTTTTGTTTGTACAAAAACTTTTTAACTTCATATCATCAAACTTATCTATTTTTTTGTTCAATAATGAATTTCAGTTCTTCTTTGACCACAAATCCTTTCTCCACTGATCTGAGGGGTAAACTATCCTATGTTCTTCTAATTTGCTTATCATATAACTATGTCTAAATAATGAACAGATTTTGACCTTATCTTGGTATGGTGTTAGGTGTGGGCCAATGCCTAGTTTCTGCCAGACTAGTTTCCAATTTCCTCAGTAGTTTTTTTTTTTTTTCAAATAGTAAGGGATCTTTGGGTATTTAAAACAGTAGATTACTATCATCTTTGACTATTTTTATGGTAATATTTTTGAGTGGTGCAGGAAAAGTGTGTTGAATTTCTATTTAGAGGACATGAGATAAAATCTCAATTTATAATTACACTTTTTATGACCTTAAGACAAATTGTTTGATGTTTCTGGGTGTTACTTTCCTCAAATGACAAAAAGAGAAATTGAATTTGATGACTTCTATGGTCATTTCCAGTTCTAAATTTGTGAATTTATGCAATCCTAAGGCTATGATAATTCCACTGTTAGAGAGACAGGCAGACAGACAGAGAGACAAACCGATAAGAAGAAGGAGACAAAAAGACAGAGACAGAGAGAAATAGAGACATACACAGAAAGAAAAACACACAGACATGCACAGACAGAACCAGAAACTATTAGAGAGACAGGCAGACAATTGAGTTAAGAAAATCATTAATTAAACAGAGAATAGTTTTCATATACCATCTATGTACTCAAGAACTGTGTTAGTTGCAGCAGAGGATACCTAAAAAGAATTAAGAAATCTTTTTTTTTTTGAAGATTTATGTTTAGTTGGGAAACACAATAATTAAGTAAAAAATGAATACAAAGTTACATTTTAGTGGGTCTTTTGAATATGTTGCAAGTGTTTATAAGAGAGGACAGAAAAGAGGAATGCTAAAAGTCAGAAAAGACATTGTGGAGAATATTAAACTTCAGTTGATTCTTGAATGATGGGAAGGCTTTGAATATCTAGGGAAATGCAAATAGCATTCATTTAAGCAAAGAGACAACATGAATAAACATACAATGGCAAAGATTATTATGATTTATTTATGGAATAAGAAAGATGCATTACTGAGTAGAACAGAGGGTATTCCAGGGAGATGAATAAACAAGAATTAAGAGAGAGGAACCATATTATGAATAGTCCTGAAAGCTATGTATAAAGGTTTAAATTTGATGTTAGACATGAATTGTGTTGCTTTTTTAAAAAATAATATTTAATGTTATAAGAGACATACATATTTCACAGGATGATACTTTAATAATTATAATTGAGTTGTGGTATAATGGGATTACTTTATGAAATAAAGATG
This sequence comes from Sarcophilus harrisii, assembly GCF_902635505.1. Lineage (NCBI taxonomy): Eukaryota > Metazoa > Chordata > Mammalia > Dasyuromorphia > Dasyuridae > Sarcophilus > Sarcophilus harrisii. Next base: position 78,360,952 of record NC_045430.1, read on the forward strand.
TGAAAAGATACAGATCATTCAAAAAAAAGGACAGAACAAAAAAGTTCATTAAAATAGCTTTTCATTTTTTAAAAAGATGTGAGGAAGTCAAGAAATTTTAGTCAAAGGGGACACATAATAGCAAGCATATGAGTAATGAATAACAGGAAAAAAAACGGAAGCAATAATGATTAAATATACTACAAACCACCTAGCCAAAAAAGAAGGAAGTAGATGAGATCAGTAAAAAGAAGGTCCTTTAGTAGAAAAGACAGTTAACACTTGTTCTATCTGAAAAGAAAAGAGCTGAGTAGAAATTCTGAAATGCAAACCTAGAAAGGAAAATAATTTGAACAATTAGTAAGGGGGTAGCTAATGGCTAAATGCTTACAAACCTAGTAGGGAGAGAATAGACAAGTATCCCTTCAGAATTCTAATGTCTTTGTGTCCCATAAAATAAAATCCAGGAGATACATGCACAAATTAGTTCTTTATTGCATTTAAAGAACAATTTATTATAATACTACAAAAGTAGAAAAATAAGGAATTAGATCAAATACTTTCTGGTGAAAAATATTGATACTTAAGCCAGAAAAAAAAACAGAGAAATAAACTATGGGCCAATCATACTAAAGAATATCAGTGGAAAATATGAAAATACAGTATTACCAAACAAAATTGGATTTATTAAGGTTTTCCTAACTCCAGGCCTAATGTTCTATCCATTTAGCCACTCAACTGTCCCCTAGGCAAATAGAGGTCAAATTATTTTCACAAGATTCCAAATTCCAAAAAGAATTTGAACACAAGTTTTGTAGACTCCAGATCCTACACTCTGCCCATTGAACTATCTAGCTATCCCTAATAATAATAACAATAATATGTGTATCAATTCATAATACCAATACATTATGAATGCAAATATTTTCCACAAGTTAAAAACACTGAAAAACAGGAATAAATGAATCTTTCCTTAATTTGGCAAGTAAAATATATGTGTCAGCAATATTTGCAATGTAGAAATTCTGTAAGACTTTTCAGTAATACCACTTGCAATGTAAAATATTCATTTTTGCATGGCTAAATGTAGCTAACAGGTGCCTTAGTGGATAGAGTCCAGATTCAGATGTTTTTGAAGTAACCAATATGTGCACATCACTTAATCTCTGTATTTCTTATCTGATAAATAAAATGAAGAAAAACAGCTACCTTCCAGGGTTAAGGTTCTGTATAATGTAACTGAGATAAGACAATGACTCCCTATATACTTTCTAGCACAAGTCTCCTGACATTATTTCAAAAAGACAAAAAAGGAACTTTCTTCAAAAAACACAATATTAACACTTCACAACTGTTTTAATCTTAGGTCAATTAAAAGTTTTTCTCTATTAATCCTTATTTCCCCAACCATCATGCAGTGCTTTTGTAGTCACAATAAAATAGTATCTTTGTGATAGCAACTTTATCCTCGTACCATGTGAAATAACTTACTGTCTTGCATAGCACTCCTTTGTGTAGCTCCAGTGACGTCCCAATAATTTGTTGCCTTTAACAGAATAGAATCTGAGTCTTGAACATCATTATCTTTGCTCCTTGGTCTGCATTGCTTCTATCTGAATTATATGAGTCATTTGCTCTATCACCTAAGGACAATATATGAAAAGATATTTAGTTCAAGTTATAGTCTAGCTTTAGAATCACATGACCTTCAGGATAAAGCTTCTGCTTTTATGTTAGCCTTTATATTCATAGATAGTGTTTGGCGGTTACTTGTCTCATTCAAATATTAACTAGTCCTAATTTATTTAGTCTTAGTTATAACATAATATAATAACAATAATAATAAATAATATACCAGGGGATTGTTGCCTTTTGATATTTGAACTTTAGATACATTCACATATTATTTGACCTTCTCCATAATGGTCCACTTGAAAGTTAAGAGCTACAGTTTGTTTTTTGGACAGTAAATCTCACTGTCAATAACTCTTTTGGTGAGAAATGCAATTGGTTGGAGCAGTAATGAACTGAACCAGCTAGGCCCAGAGAAAGAACTCTTTGCCAATCCCTATATTTATGCACACCTGCATTTTTGATTTCCTTCACAAGCTAATTGTACAATATTTCAGAGTCTGATTCTTTTTGTACAGCAAAATAACAGTTTGGTCATATATACTTATTGTGTATCTAATTTATATTTTAATATATTTAACATCTATTGGTCATCCTGCCATCTGGGGGAGGGGGTGGGGGTTAAGAGGTGAAAAATTGGAACAAGAGGTTTGGCAATTGTTAATGTTGTAAAGTTACCCATAAATATAACCTGTAAATAAAAGGCTATTAAATAAAAAAAAAGAGAGAAATGCAATTGGTTTCTGATAAACATTACTTTTTTGATAAATGAGTGTTCTCAAACTCAGGTTATCATCTATATAAAGGACACTAAATAGTGCTTCACAGATTCAGGAACTCTAACTCTGAGCAAATCACTAAATGTCTTTCAAATTCCGTTTCTTCATGTTTAAAATGAATACAATAATAGTTCCTATCTTCCAAAGTTTTTGGAATGATCAAATTTTAGAAAAATGTGCAAAACACTTTGAAAATCTTAGAGTAATATAAATACTATTTGCCATTACATGAAATTTTAATTAATGACACATGAGAAAAGGTAACAAAAAACAAGTAATTGAGTACAGCAAAATATTATTATATTAACAATATATGAAAGATAAGCCAATTTCAGAAAGTCACTGTCATCTGCATATAAACAGCATCTTTGTCAGTAGAACATGGCGTGGTGCATTTATGACCAGTAGCATTCACAAACATAATAAATATATTTGGAATCCTTTGAGATAAAATGAGTCAGTCATGTGAAAAAATAAGTTATGAAAAAAGAAAATAATAGAAATCTGACCTGGAAAGAAATAAGAGTAATGAGAAAAAATATTTTAAAATTAGAATCAGAAAGATTAAAATGTAGACAAAACCAAACTATATTAAAAAAAACAAACAACCTAGAGTTCAAAAACATCAGAGGAAGAGAAAAAAAAAATATCTGAAATGAGTCCAGACTCATGGGACACTTATATATCAATAAGGGAGATATATTCAGAAATAAACAACAACAAAAACAATAACAAAGGAAAAAAAGATAACCACAGTGTATGGCAGTTAGGAGGCACTAAATAAATATTAATTTTATTTTATTTAGCTATATATGTAAACAGCACAGATACCCTGTAGATGTCACACATATAGTTTTTCATCTGGGATAGTTTGAATTTTTTTCCCTTTGTAATTTTTGTACAGAATTTTTGTTAATAGAAGGAATTTCTATTTACATCTATACTCTGCAACCCTTGTCAGAATTACAGAACATAGGAAATCAGCATTCTATGGATGTAAGTTTCATTTAATTTAGTAAAAATACAAGGAAAATGTTTTCAGTGCTCCAACAAGAGGTCACTCAATTATTTCTCTAAATCCTTTTCACATGTGCCCCAGTTTTCCACTCTGAATTCCTACAGGAAAAATCCCAAGATACTGACTGCTCCACTTCCTCCAATGCCCTCACTTAGTAGTACATGGGAAATGTTAAGCAGAGGCACTGAATATCTGAGATCCTGGATCCTGATTGAGTCTAGTTGCAAGGTTTTTTTTTTTGTTTTTGTTTTTGTTTTTTGGTCATCTTAGTTAGCTCTCTCCTCTCCTTTTTTCTTTTTTCCTTGTCTCTCAGTCTTCTCATCCCAATCTCAATTGAGTTTCTGACTTTTGAACCACTTTGATCACCTCTCTAATTTAGAACTTTAGTTAATTCCTGACTTGGGCAGATAGCCTTGTGCTGTAGAAAGAATAGCAAATAATAATAATAATAATAATAATAACTGGACATGTATACTAATATTATATTTAATTTATACTTTAATATATTTAACATGTATTGGTCAACCTGCCATCTGGGGGAGAGGGTGGGGGGGAAGGAGGGGAAAATTGGAACAAAAGGTTTGGCAATTGTCAATGCTATAAAATTATCCATGCATGCAACTTTTGTAAATAAAAAGCTATAATAATAATTAAAAAAAGGACGGATGTAATAAAGATGTGCAGTTTCAAAAAAAAAAAAAAAAAGAATAGCAAAAACCACTATTTGCTCAGTGTGTCTAACATGATTAACAGTAAACTACCCTTCCAAGATCAAAGAAGATAAGAGAAAAGAATCATAAATTATGGTTATTTGAAATATAGCTCTTATTTCCTTCTTCTCATTATATTGCTTTTTCCTTTGTGTTCTTCAAATTATTGTTCCCCCTATTAGAGAGATGATATGGGAACATGGACAGAATGCAGGACATGGGCATCAAGTTACAATGTTGCACTATAATAATCTTTGTGAGACAATAAAAAAAAATTTTTCCATCACATTTTCAAAATGTTAGCCTATGAGAGAAGTCTTATATCAATATCTTTCATGTCTCACAATAAATTTCAGTGTTTTTCAAAAAGAGAGACCTTGAGAGGGTCCTTTCATTACTTCTGACCTCAATATGAGTGTTTGCTTTGTGTGAGTTCTATTAGCATTTACATATAAAAACACATACACACAATAGCACATACTTAAGTGGCTATGAATAATATTTGTACATATACATACATGTATTGTGCATGTCCATACGTATGTATGTCCAAATTTTTCTCCAATGATGAGATCACCAATTGATTTACAATTTGTAGAGAATGAGAGGGACCCCTAGAGATTAAATGACTTTTCCTTCATTACTTGCCTAATATATTTCAATGGAGATGCTTGTATTCATGTTTTCTTAAAGTCCTGACTTCACTATCTCATGAACAAAAATTAAAAAAAAAATAAAACCATCATGGTCTTCTAGTCTCCTGGCACAAATTATTTTCTGCATTGGGAAAATGTGTGGGCTGGAATTTTCAAAAGCAGATAAATATAACCAATAAACTTTTGTCTTGGGGAAACTGCAAAAGAAACATGTTTGTATCATCTTCCCTCCAAATTTGTTTTTCTTAACTTATCTAAAATGAAAAGAATTTTTAAAGTAAATTAGATTTTAGTTGGCATGTCAGTAGCCAGTTGAATACTGAAAGAAAATATCAAAGTCAGCTTGAGAGCAAGGTAGAAAACAGAATTCACATCTTGTTTTGAAAAATAGGTCAAAACATAAGTTCCTTTTTTCCTGGTTAAAACCACTCAGAGTATGAGGATCCTTAATAGCATGGGAATATTCACTAGGCATCTATATACAATTTCATATTCACTAGGCATCTATATACAATTTAACTCATGTCAACCTTGAGTCACTAGTGAGATCCAACTATTACCTTTGTTATGTCAGGAGAACACATAGGGAGAACCTGTGTCAAAGAGTCCATGAGAGAGTATGGGAATGTTACAAGGAACTTTACAGAATTCTTCCTTTGGTTCACACGGCAACCCACATTTTGAAACTCTGAAGGTAGAATCTTAAGAAATTGTGGTAAATCTAACCTAACCACACTTGTTCAGGAAAAATAGGTAAAGAGGTTTTCAGTATGTCCTCATCCACCTTCTTCCTATTAGTCTGTAATCTTTAATCTTCATTGTCTATGAGATATCTCACCTTTGACACACCATGGCTTTATGCAGTGGGCAAATGGCTTAACCTTACTCAGTGCTTTGGGAAAATCTGACTATAAATGGCAGATAAAATACCAACCTGCTGTAGAAAAGATAATTCTCCCTTATAGTTCAATATATCAATCCACTGTCCATTACCTATTTATGACATTTCTCCTCTGGATCAGTATAACATAAAGGGATTAACTCAATACATGGTAAATATATATATATATATATATATATATATATATATATATATATGTGTGTGTGTGTGTGTGTGTGTATGTATATGTATATGTATATATACATATATGTACAACAACAAACCAAAATGTGCTCTTGCTCAGATTTTAAACATCTGTTTCTTGTAGTTTCACATAAATATGTTACATAAATGCAATGTATGTCTGAGGCTGCTGCAATAATTTAGAAGGTACCTAGTAAGATATCCTAGGAGATAAAAAAGGAAATGACACATGGAATAATGTGGTAGTGACAGAGCTGATAGGACTTGGTATCTTGCTGACAATAAAAGGATTAAGAGAGGACAGAGTCCAAGATAAAATCAAGATTTGAGACATAATAGAAAAGGTGAATGGTGGAAGCACAGATATGGCTATCTCTATGGGAGTCAAAAGGAAGGATGAATTTAGGGGGAATATAAGCAAAATTTTATACATGTTGATAATGAGGTATCAAAGCAACATTTGTTTGGATTGGTCCTATATGACAATCATTTCGACATCATAATATCTTTACCATGAAAAATAACTTTCTTTACCATATACCATACCAATGGTTAGTCTTTGCTTGAAATCTGTACTAAGGACAAATTTACTATTTGATGAGGCAGTCCATTACACTTTCTAATAACAATATATGCAATAGAGAGCCCTAAAAGCTGTTGAATGGAGAATAACATGACTAGATCTGTGACAGCTATATGGATGATGTTCAGATAAAGATAAGAAGTAGTTTTACTGTAAGTGAAACAGTGGAAGTGAAAAAAAATAAAAAGTTATTATGCAATTGAATTTCAAATTTCTAGTTCTTTGAATGGATACAGTATAATCTAAACAAATTTTGAAGTCTATGATGTCTATGTCTTTCTGAAACAGTACAGAATATGTCTCTCATTTTGAAGTAGCTTTATTTGTTAGAAAGTTTTTTTTCCCCTTATATCAAATTGAAATCTACTTGCCTTTAGTTTCCATTTACTTGACACTACTTTAAAAAAATTCTGAAACCCATGAAAATAATATTTGAAATTAAATAACATTTAATATTACCCTTGTCTTCACTCAAGTCTTCTCTTCTCCAAGCCATATACCTCCCAGCTATTCCTCCCAATTTACAGATTAATTTTTGGATAGTCATCAGTTAAACTTTCTCTATTTTAATTTATGTCTCTAAACTGACCATAGTACTCTTATCTTTTCTGATATCCATAAAGTACAGACTATAATCCACCTAATTCTGGATGTTATATATCTATTTTTTTATTTAATAGCCTTTTATTTACAGGTTATATGTATGGGTAACTTTACAGCATTGACAATTGCCAAACCTCTTGTTCCATTTTTCCCCCCACCCCCTTCCCCAGATGGCAGGATGACTAGTAGATATATTAAAATGTTATATATCTATTAATGTGACCCCCCCCTAAATTATTTTTGATTGCCATAATATTTTATTGACTTAAATAGAGTTTGAAGTCACAGAAAACCCTATGTCTTCACCAGTCCCCATAAATGATGTCTATCAAGCCTCTGCATGTGGTTCTTAGACAAATGGTAAATAATTTCATTATGAAATATGAAATCAAGTAATATTTCTTTATTAAGATACTTTGTGTCTAATTAGGGCTGAGATAATGTAAATCAAATGATACTTACCATTTTAATGGCACCATTGCCTAGTCAAAAAACTTTAATTTCATTTCTACTGCTAAGTTTTAAGATTGTGCTATATGAAATAGCCTCAGAATTGAAGAAAGAAGTGGATCCAAACTCTGAGTGATTTTAATTATAATAGTGTTTTATTTGTTTGCTTTATTGATTTTTGCTAATGAAGAAACACTTTAGATAAGAGGTGATTATATGTGTGTATGTATTTGTATGTGGATGTGAATTACTTTACATAAGTTTAATATATGGATTAAACAGTATATTCACAAATTTTACCTTTTCAGTAGAGCAACACTTGAAAAAAAAAAACAATGTTTTATGATACACTGAGCCTAATTTATATAATAGAAAACTTCTATTTTCTGTTTATAAGAAATACTTCTTGGAGGGAAATAGTCTAATTTTTAAATAGAATTATTGGTTTAAAAATCAAACCCACCCTCCAAAGAATTTAAACCTGTATTTGATGAGAAAAAGGGAAAGCTCATCTTTCTATCATTTTATTCTCTACTCTATTTGTTTAAAAGTACCCTTTGGGATTAAAGCTGATTCCTTTGGAAGATTTTTTTCTTCCTCATCATAGAAGATGATGGATTTACAGCAAAATTATGCTTGACACTTGAGAGAATTTCTTAAAATGGGTTGGCTGAATATTTGATTTTTTTTAACTCAGTGGATCTAATCATAAATTTTAGTCTTATTTTCTCTACTCAGCCTACTTGGCTATAAGAACATTTGCAAGACAGTGTGGGTGATTTTTTTAAATATATGAGCTTTTAACAATGAATTATAGACACTCTGGAATGCCAGTGATCTGAGTTAGGAAAGCACCAATGGCGAAAATATTGTTATGATTAATGTATGGAAGCTACAGTATAGTTACAGTACAGAAATGATATGGAACAATTACTGTAATATGCATTGTTTGTCATTATAACATGATTTATCATCATCACAGACATGTAGAAAGCCATTTTCCAATAACTAGCTGGCAAAAGGTAAATGTCAAGCACGTATATTGCATTATAACCCTTCAAAACACTGACATCTAAAGAACTAAAACACCCAACTCAGTTCTAAAATAACTCTTAGGAAAACCAAGAAGTAATTTATATTATAGACTGTTAGAAAATACAATTGGATCTTCAAGGTTATCTGGTACAATCCAATCACTGTGGATAGGTTTTTGGCCCAATAGGCTTAAATTGTTAAAATTATCTTCACCATATCATGTTTTTCTTCCTCTATTCAAAAGGTCATGAAATTATTGATGTTTTTCTACTATATCTGCATGCCTCATTATTCTGCTTTTCTCTCTATTGCTCTGTTACTAGTACGGTCCTTTTTCATTTATCCCTTGACTGTTATTATCAATGACAACAGAATTTTTTTGTCCTTTGTCCACATTGACCATTCCTATAAAGATTCAATTTTTAATTTTTCAGATAAGCCCAAATTAGTTTTGAATCTGAGAAAAAAATAGTGACAATGTAAATAATTCAAGAGGAATACTGTATTAATAAAAGACACGATTGTAATACCCTTAAGGGAATTTACCTGTAGTGAAAAAGAAAGTCAATAATATTGAAAAGGTATTTACAGGTGTTTACATAAGTATAGGATACTGAAAGAAAAAAAAAAGATAGTTGGAAGAATTAAAGAAGGATACAGTGAGGTTTTAATAACACAAAGAACAGGGTGGAAAATACTAAGAAAGAAATGTAAAATTGCTTTAGATACTGTATTCTGCATTAGGAACCATGGACATACAAAAATAAAAGTAAGGTTTTCTAGTCTGGATAGGAAGGCATACCCACTGATTGATCATCTTAGGTAGACGATCAGGGATGCATATTTGGGCATTCCACATTAGTTGTTCCTTAATCTCTACTTGACAGCTTTCAATAGATTCATACTGCCTCCACAAGTGGCTCCCATTTAATGTTTTTGAACTTCTTGGGAGTTCATATCAATGGTCTGAGAAATTCACAGCTAAAAATCATTTAACCATGATGTAAAGAGAAAACAATTGCCAAATAGGCTACAAGCAGTTATTTACCTCATGATAACAAGAACATGTGTATGTTTGAATCATGGTAGCTTAGCTTTGTAGCAATTATAGTCATACATTATGTGCACAAGTGTTTTGCTGCTCTTCCAGTAAATCGATCAAATTCTGACCACTTTTCAATAAATCTGGTGTTCTTGAAGTTTCTCATCCTGCCATCAAATTATTTCTAAAACACAAAGGAATTTAACAATCAAGCACAAAATAATTCTCAATAGATGATGAAGCATATGTGCATATTCTGATGTATACTCTGTGAACTTCATTAAAATGATTTCCAAACTTTCCTGTGTTACCTTATAATAATATTTTATTGTATGTGTAATCACTTGATGAATAATCATTTGCACTCTTGCAGCACAAAATTCAGGTTGTTTCAAAAGCATCATCATTGGATTTGTGTATGAGAAGTCCCCTTGAAAGGATCACAGATGGATCATTCCCAAAATTCTGCAGAAACAATCCTTATGTTGGCTCTCATTTCACTATTAAGACTGTTTTCTTATTTAAACCTAATCTCTGAAAACGTTGCTATTCTTCTGTTGGATAGCTATTCCAAGGAACTGTTTCGCAACATTGTTAGCAACAGGTGTTCAGTATAGTGTTTGTGAGAATGTAGTTGGTGTGCCACAAGTAGGAGAAGAAAATAAATTAATAACTGAAATGATTCTTTTCTTACAAAGTTTAATTGACATACTATCATTTTTAAAAAAAAAATAAAGTAATATATGCTAATAAGCTTTGTGTACACTTATCATGTAATATGGTGATTGTCTTTGGTCAATAGAAAAGTAAATATTTTGCTTGTTATTCATTTGGAGAGTTTAGTTTAGTTAATTTTTTTAAATGAACTTTTAAAATGAATTTAGCAAAAGAGTTTGTAATCTTCTACTATTTCCCAAACATATCTGCATAAATATTTTACTTTATTCTTATTTTAATCTAAAAGATGTAGAACCATCTTAAACTTTTTAATGTTACACCATAAATATTTGTTTTTTTTAAATTATATACTGAAATTAAGTTTATATATGGTAATATAATTATTATGGTAAACATCTTTCAAGTTATAACTTATTTCAATAAAATGTTATTTTAAACAATGTATAAAATGAAGAAATTTTAATATGAAGTCTTGAGATTAGCATACCTACTATTCTTGTATTATTTTTAATATTCTTACAAAATGTTGTACACAAAATATTAATGGTAATTTTATAGGTAGAATTGATCTAATTATGGATATAATAAAACATTATGTTTTATAATGCTATAATATAACTTTGAATTTATATCTTCTTTGGGTAAAGTTATTATAAGCAATGAAAAGATGACGATGAGTAATATGTTAAGTTGTAATACATTAATGGAATAAAAGCCATTTGGAACCACTGACCTAAAAGATAAAGTCCAAGTGCCATTGAGAGGCATTGAAGGCTTTGCATGATATAGACACATGCCTTCACAATACTCTCCATCATATAACTTTTGCTAAGCATAGACTTAACTATTCCTAATTTCCTCAATGTGACCCATATTTTACAATACGAAAGGTATACATTCTGTTTATTCTTTTATTTCCTTCTGCCTAGAATAGCTTTTTGCCTGGCCTCTTAGCTTTAGGTATTAGAAAACTATTAAAAATCTGCACTTGGGATTCCATTTTTCCCCCATCCACTTTAAACTCTGTTGGACTTTCCCTTGACAGTCACAATATTACACATTGTGTTATATATATATATATATATATATATATATATATATATATATATATATAAACATAATTCACACTCATTAGAACAGTTGGCAGCTTTTCAGACATGTTATAGGGGGAATGATTGGATTCACATATAGGCTGGATGAAATGGACTTTGAGATTCCATCCAACCTGGAAATTCTTTGATTCTGAAATTATCTTCTGGCTATATATTGATTGAGTTCCCAGATAATTCATTTGACAATTTTTCAGCCTCTAGCCAGAGGTGGATTTCATTGTGTCTATTTGACTTAAAGCTATCTGCCTGGACTAGACAGGTCTTAATGTCTTCAGTGCCTTTTAACTAGGGTTACAATAGTTTTCTGTATCTCAATTAAATCTTTATTTAGAATGAACTTTTTAAAAACTAAAAACTGAAGAAAATTATGTGTTAACATCATTAACCCATGGCTATTAAGTAATAAATATAATATATTGATTGTACATCAGCTTTATTGCTCCAGTATATGTATGTTAGAATTCAAAGGAATAGTATTGAAACTATTTCCTATTTTGTGACCTCCAAGCACATCTTTGGCCAAAGCAGCAAAGCCAACAAAAGATTTCACAGCTTCTAGCTCTCATTTTTCACTGAACAGCTATTCTGACTGAAATATGTCCCTGATCTTTACAAATAGAAATGATTATTGTTTGAAGTGAGGATGAAAAGATTAGGGGAGGTTTACAGTAACATAAATTCTTCACAGAAAATGGCATTTCTTTGTTGAAGAAAAGATTGCAAAAATAATGGAATTTTCAAGAAGTACTAATTTTTGATCTCACAGACTCTTCAGTGACATTCAGTTGGGCTATGGGTATTATAAAAATAACCCTTGACTTCTCAACTGCAGTTAAGCAAATTCATTGGATAGATAATTTCAACTACTTGAAAAAAGTAAATAGTCAATAACCTTTTCTTAAAAAATAAAATAATTTCAAAAACCCAATAACAAAAAGCAACAAAACACATCTATAGGTTTAAAAAATGAGTGATTGTTTCCCAAAGGCTAAATATATCTATTTATTTTTTTTTACTATTTATTAATGATTCACTGACCCTCTCCCCAATTCAGTGTTTCCGCCCACTTCCACTTCTAAATTTAGAAGTAGATAAGGGGGAAGGAAGGGAGCAAATATCTTGGGTTAACTGATTTTTGTAGCCGAGAAACCATAAAAGAATTTTTCATTACCGTGTGTTTTCAGATGACATTCTTTTTCTGATATTTGAATAGAAAAAAAACACTATAAGAAGTTCCATTTAATATTAAAATATAGTTTAGAGTGTAAAATTATAATTCGGTTATATAGAAATGACATACTATAATTGTCCAACTTTCTAAACAGAAAGTTATCATTACATGATTGAAAATGAAAAGACAATGAATACTGAATATTATCAAAAGTGTTTCTTTTTTTTAACTTCAATTACATATCACTCTCACCATTTTTTCTTAAATTTTTAAATTTTCTTTCTCTTTTTCCACTTATTCAATTTACTTCAATGAAGGCAAGGCAGTTATTGGATCTATTCATCCAAAACAAAATTACTTCTACTCCAATCTCATAATCTTTGATAAAGAAAGAAAATAGAACATTTGAATAATTTTACCTTATCAAGGTGCTTAATAAATGCACATTGACAAAATAAATAAGCCGAATGAAATAGAAAAATAATATCTGATCCATATAATTTCCCTGCTATGACACTTCCAAATCACATACTTGTGGTCAGAGTCATGAGTTGAGATCATTTAAATCTTTGTACTTATGTCCTGGGAGCCTGGCAGAGAGCTTGTAATATATCAGGCGTTAAAGAAAAACCTCTTGATTGATAAGCTATTCAATTAAATTATCTAATGCTGTCTTCATTTGTAAAATGAGAAATATTTGTGTCACTGACATCATAAGAGTGTTGAGGAAAGTGCTTAGTAAAAAATTGAATTAATATTCTTTTTTTTCAAAACAGAATTATGATTTATTCAGTATTAAGAACTCAAAATGAGAAACTTCCTTTTCCTTATCTATAAGATGACCTCTGACACATATTATATATGTTTCTGTGTGGGTCCTTTGTGACTCTTTATTACCTCCAGGAAACTCACTAAGAGTATAACTTGTACAGCACTTACTGATTTTCAATTTATGTATAAGATTGTCTAATATGCAGATGCAAATGCACATTGATAAGTAACTACATATCCACATATGTGCATGCATATAAATGTAACATGTACAACTTGTTAATTTCTTTAAAAATGTGTATTTATTTATTTATATATTTACATACATATACATATATACCAGTTTACATACTTGTGTGAATATATTTATTAAATGAATTTAAGCAAATTGGAGAAAAGTTATGTGTGTATATGTGTATGTAGTACTGATAAATAAGATTTAATAAATGCTTGTTCATCTAGTAGCATATAATAATCCATACAATAAATATTTTTCATTTCTTCTATGAGCTCCGGCTAAATTCTTGAATGAATCTTTCATTTAAAAGTACAAAAATATTCCAGTATTTAATATGAGTCACATCATATATAAAAAGGTTTATTTGGAGAACATCATGGTCTACATGGAATCCTTCTTTGATTTTCACATTGTGGCAAATCTTAATGAAAGAAAATAAATTCATAGATCTGTAAAATTTATTAACTGGACTTTTGTTAGCATTATTGTCAACAAGACCACAGGAGATAAAAGAATCAAGCACTGATGTTAGTCCTGTTCATGGTAGATGATGTTTCCTACACAGTAAATGTGGACCAGGACAAAAATACTGTTGCATACAGCATCCATTTGTGTACATATTCTAGAAAAGTAATAGTATGAGGAGAGAGAGAGAACTATAGTGATTGAATATGGATTGAAGCATATTATTTTCACTTTTTTGCTTGCTTTTTCTCATGGTTTTTCTCTTTTGTTCTGGTTTTTCTTTTAGAACACTACTAATATGGAAATATAGTTAAAATGATTGTACATATAGAACCTATATCACACTGCTTGCTGTGTTGGGGTGGAGGAAAAGAAGCAAAGTAGGGAAAATTTGGAACTCAAAATCTTACAAAAATGAACACTGAAAAAAAATCTTTAGATGTTAATTAGAAAAATAAAAAAATAAGTAGGACTTAGGATAGGCATTTTTGCTTCCAGTATTCTTCTCCATCATCCTATTGCATTCTTTCCTTCTCTTTCTAATGCATTCTTCTTTACTTTATACTTCCAGTTGCATTTAGCTTACTCATTCTTCACTATCCAGTTAGGAAAGATTCTGAGAGTCATTTCCAATTATTAATTGATTGATTAGAATCTACACTGAATGATATTTAGTCTAGTAAACAATTTTAGGTACTAACATTTAAATCTTTTCTCTCTAATTTTATAACAAAAACATAACTACCTTTTGGTAAATCTGTGTCTGAGTAAAAATACAATTTACTCAAAGAATAAAGGAGATGTATTCATTCAGAATGCCTTTCTCTGCTAGATCCCACTACTTTTCTAGAGGAAATTGCACTAGGGTTTACCCAAACTGCTCCAGAAACCTATTTTTAAGATCTTAGGGGTACTAGGAAAGAAGCCTTTGTTCTTTTCCATCATATATAATAAGATGGAAGAAAACAGGCCATTTGATGACTGCCTTTATAGTCTGTATTATAGGATTATCTCTTCTCCTTTCTTTCACTTTTTTAAGTCATTAAATTTCTAGGTATTACTAAATGATATTGTGACTTTTGTCATTGCTGTTATTATTGGACTGGTCAAGTTTTATAGCTGGAAATTGCCAACTCAAAGTTCCTAAAAGTGTTAAATAAAGTGTGCTTGAGTTGATTATATTTTGGCTGCCAGAAATCAAGATACATGATATTTCAGTTTCTTGAAACATTGCAATACAGCTGAACTGAAGCTGTCCATAGTGAATTATTGGAAGTCACTTCATGTGTTCAGTTTAGAAGAAAAATGTTCATTTCACTCGACCCCAGGACCATTGCTTTGTTTGGTTTTTATAGCATCTAACAGATTTTGTCATCTGGAAATTTATATTGCTGCAAAACTGGCAAAAAGGAGACTAGGAAGAGAGTAGATGAGCCACTTTTAAAGAATTTGGTATGATGCAAAATTTAATCAGAAAACCCAAGAATAGTTAAAGGGGCTGTACACATGGATCACACCAGCCTGAATTATTTTAGAATAGAAATCACATCAGAATCCTGATGATATCTCTTGCCAGATAGGAAAATATGTTTATTTATTTCCCAGGACATTTAGAGTTTTGATTATGGTCATATGCAGAGACTGAGACATACACACACACACACACACACACACACACACTTCAATATAGAGCTATATATATATATATATATATATATATATATAAATATATATGCATACATATGTATATCTAAATATCTCTAACTCCAAATTTATTATATATATATATATATATATATATATAGTCATACTATATATGCATTCATGAACATATATGTACATAAAGATATATAACATCTTTACAATCAATTGTATGACATGAAAGACACTGGCACAGGAATTCCCAGTATAATGGCCCATCATCAGAAAAGTTGCTGTGCTCTATGAGCAAAGCAGAATTGAATTAGTCCAAAGGAAACATGAAATATGCGAAAGTAGACCTGTGGTAAAGCATTCCAAGCTCTTACTGATCTAGTTAGCCACTGTTGGACACACTAACTCATCTCTAACATAGTGATGTCATTTTTGGTCCTCTTTGAAAATGACCAGAAGGATGAATACAGAGAGGCTTGGAGAGACTTACATGAACTGATGCTAAGTGAAATGAGCAGAGCCAGGAGATCATCATATACTTCAACAACGATACTGTATGAAGATGTATTCTGATGGACATGGACTTCCTTGACAAAGAGAAGATCTTAGTTTCATTTGATCAATGATGGACATAAGCAGCCATACCCAAAGAAAGAACACTGGGAAATAAATGTCAACTGTTTGCATTTTTATTTTTCTTCCTGTGTTATTTTTACCTTCTGAAGCCAACTCTTCCTGTACAACAAGAGAACTATTCGGTTGTAAACACATATATTGTATCTAGGAAATACTGTGATATATTTAACATGTATAGGACTGATTGCCATCTGGGGGAGGGGGTGGAGGGAGGAAGGGGAAAAGTCGGAACAGAAGTGAGTGCAAGGAATAATGTTGTAAAAAATTAACCAGGCATGGGTTCTGTCAATAAAAAGTTATAATTACGGGGGTGGAGCCAAGATGGCAGAGAAGGCACACGCCACTTTCTAAGCTCCTCTCATTCCCCTCATAACCAACTATTATCCAGCCTCAGAAATAGCTCTTCACTGCTTAAATTCATAAAGATCAGAAGCACTACAACTTACCTGCTGAAGTCAATCTGGAAGATCCCAGGAAAGGTTTGTCCTGAGGGGCCAGAAACAGACCAGCACAGGCAGGGAGAGACTAGCGTCCTGAGCAGACCAGGGGCGGGGGTGATCTCTGTGGCTAGAGAAGTTATAGAGACCACTCTGCTATAGGCTAACTGCTCTGCCTTGATTACAAAGCAGTAAACTGGCAGAGAAATTAAAGCCTGGAACAGAGGGGACTCTAAAAAAACGCCAGAAGCTAACACTGGCTGTAGCTACTCAAACCCCGGAAGTGACTCAGGAGACTGAAACACAGCCCTGCAGCTACATCCTGCAGTTCGGGGCTTTTGCGGGGGCAGTTACAAACCCACACGGCAGGGGGGCACAGACTGGGCAGCCTCTAATCAGCACAGTGGGGGGCTCGGCCTGGGGCAATAGAACTTTCCCAACAGGACTGTACTTCCCAGAGCAGAGACACTTCTGGTCCCTGAAAACCCATTCACTGCTCAACTGCTAAACCCCACAGCCCCAGGGCAGGATTTGGCTTGGGATAGTGAAGCTCTCACTGCTCAGCGTCTAGCCCCAGGGCAGTCATTATCTCACACAGCAGGGGTTCTTTCCAGGGCACTTTCCCAGCTCTGCCCTGCAGGCCTGAGTTACTTCCAGGTGGGGAACTCTTTCCCAGAGCGCTCCAGTACCTCGCTGCTTTTTGCAGCCAGCTAGCAGGACAGCTACCCGTCCATATATCGCTCACTGCTCTGCAGAGGAAGCTAGTAACCTTCTGGCCCTGAAGGCAGATCCTACAGGCTTTAACAAAATGAGTAAGAAAATCAAAAGGACAATTGATAGTTTCTACTCAGAAAGAGAACAGCTTTTCAACCCTGAAGAGAGTAATAGCAGACAGTCTCCAGACAATTGTTGGTCCCCAATACAAAAGGTTCTCCTAGAGGAGACTATTAAAAACCTTAAAAGAGAACTAGAAGAAAAATGGGGAAAGGAAAGAGAAGCTATGCAAGAGAGTACAGAAAAGACATATAACTCACTAAAAGAAAACAACTCCCTGAAATGCGAACTGGAAAAGGTAAAAAACTCCCAAGAAGTGCAGGGAAACAGAATTTGTGAATTGGAGAAAGAAAATAACTCACTAAAAAAAATTAGTGAAATGGAAAAAAATTCCATGGAGCAAAATGACTCATTTAAAAACTCAATCGGGCATATACAAAAAGAAGTAAAAAAAAAAGCTAATGAAGAAAATAACACGCTAAAAATCAGAACTGAAAAAATAGAAATGACTGACTCATTGAGACAGGAAGAATCAGTCAAGCAAAACCAAAAAAATGAAAGATTGGGAAAAAATGTCAAATATTTACTGGAAAATAGATCAAGGAAAGAAAACCTAAGGATCATCGGACTATCCAAAAATACGATGAAAAAAAGAGCCTAGATACTATTTTACAGGAAATTATTAAAGAGAACTGCCCAGAGGTAATAGAACCGGAAGGTAAAATAGACGTGGAAAGAATCCATCGAACACCTTCTGAAAAAGACCCTAAAATAAAGACTCCGAAGAATATTGTGGCCAAACTTCAGAATTTTCAGATTAAAGAAAAAATTCTACAAGCATCCAGGAAAAAACAGTTCAAATACCAAGGTGCCACAATAAGGGGCACACAAGATCTAGCTGCCTCAACATTAAAAGATCGAAGGGCCTGGAATTTGATATCCCGAAAGACAAAAGAACTTGGAATGCAGCCAAGAATAAACTACCCAGCTAAACTGAGCATTTTTTTCCATGGAAGAAGATGGACATTTAATGAAACGGAGCGATTCCATCTATTTTTAAAGAAAAAACCAGACTTAAACAAAAAATTTGATCTCCAACAACAGGACTAAAGACAAGTAGAAAAAAGTAAAAGGAACTCTTGAGAACTGTATTTCTGTTGTGGATATATTAAAAAATCACATGTATAAATGGATTTTACTGATATAGCATAAAAAAGGGAAGCAGAAATGGAAAGGGGATAATGTCCGAAAAAGGGGAAAAGGGAGATAAAAAGAGGGAAACTTCATGCGTCGATAAGGCAAAGGAAACCTATCATATCTGAGGGAACTTGGAGAGGGGGAGGAACATTGTGCAAATCTTACTCTCATCAGAGTTGGCTCAAAAAGGAAATAATTGATATATTTGTTTTACAGAGAATCTTCTCTCACCTCATTAAAAAGTGGGAGAGGAAAAGTGAAAAGGAAAAAGAGTAATAAGGGAAGGGTACAAGAAAGGGGAAGGGATTCAAAGGGAGGAGGGAGGGATACTAAAGAGGGAGAGCTGGATGACGCAAATGGGACCAATAAGTTTAATACTAAGGAAGTGGGGAAGGAGGGCAAAAAAAGAAAAGCACAATCTGGGGATAATAGGATGGCAGGAAATACAGAATTAGTAATCTTAACCGTAAATGTGAATGGGATGAACTCCCCCATAAAGAGGAGGCAGATAGCAGACTGGATCAAAAGTCAGAACTCTATAATATGTTGTTTACAAGAAACACATTTAAAACAGGGAGATACATACAGAGTAAAGGTAAAAGGCTGGAGCAGAATCTATTCTGCTTCAGATGAAGTCAAAAAAGCAGGGGTAGCCATCCTTATCTCAGATCAAGTAAAAGCAAAAATTGATCTAATTAAAAGAGATAAGGAAAGAAACTATATCTTGCTAAAAGGTACTATAGACAATGAAGCAATATCAGTATTAAACATATATGCACCAAGTGGTATAGCATCTAACTTCCTAAAGGAGAAGCTAAGAGAGTTATGAGAAGAAATAGACAGCAAAACTATAATAGTGGGAGACCTCAATCTTGCACACTCAGATTTAGATAAATCAAATTACAAAACAAATAAGAAAGAAATCAAAGAGGTAAATAGAATATTAGAAAGACTAGGTATGATAGATCTCTGGAGAAAACTGAATGGTGAGAGAAAGGAGAATACTTTCTTCTCAGCAGCTCATGGAACCTACACAAAAATTGACCATATATTAGGACATAAAGACCTCAAAATTAAATGCAGGAAGGCAGAAATAGTAAATGCTTTCTTTTCAGATCACAATGCAATAAAAACTACATTCAACAAAAAGTTAGGTATAAACAAATCAAAAAGTAATTGGCAACTAAACAATCTCATCTTAAAGAATGATTGGGTAAAACAGCAAATTATAGACACAATTAATAACTTCACTCAAGATAATGACAATGCTGAGACATCATACCAAAATTTGTGGGATGCAGCCAAAGTGGTAATAAGGGGAAACTTTATATCCTTAGAGGCTTACTTGAACAAAATAGAGAAAGAGAAGTCAATGAATTGGGGTTACAACTGAAAAAGCTAGAAAAAGACCAAATTAAAAACCCCCAATCAATTACTAAACTTGAAATTCTAAAATTAAAAGGAGAAATTAATAATATTGAAACTAAAAAAAAACCTATTGAGCTAATAAATAAAACTAAGAGTTGGTTTTATGACAAAAACCAATAAAATTGATAAAACTTTGTAAATCTGATTAGAAAAAGGAGAGAGGAAAATCAAATTAGTAGTCTTAAAAATGAAAAGGGAGAACTTTACACCAATGAAGAGGAAATTAAAGAAATAATAAGGGGTTACTTTGCCCAACTTAAGCCAATAAATTTGATAACCTAAACGAAATGGATGACTACCTCCAAAAATATAGACTTCCCAGACTAACAGAGGAGGAAGTAAATTGTTGGTCCCATTTCGAAAAAAGAAATAGAACAAATTAAACAACTCCCTAAGAAAAAATCCCCAGGAACAGATGGTTTTTAAATTTACCAAAAAAAGAACAATTGGCCCCAATGCTATATAAATTATTTGATAAAATAGGAATAAGGAGTCCTACCAAATTCCTTCTATGACACAGACATGGTACTGATACCTAAACCAGGTAGGTTGAAAACAGAAAAAGAAAACTATAAACCAATCTCCTAAGGAATATTGATCTAAAATCTTAAAAAAAATTTAGCAAAAAGACACAAAAAACATCCCCGGGATAATTCACCATGATCAAGTAATTTTACCAGGAATGCAGGGCTGGTTCAATATTAGGAAAACTATCAGCATAATTTTAATTAATAACCAAACAACAAAACCATGTCATCTCAGTAGATGCAGAAAAAGCATTTGATAAAATCCAACACCATTCCTAAAAAAACACTTGGAGTATAGGAATAAATGTACTTTTCCTTAAAATAATCAGTGCATCTATTTAAAACCATCAGTGCATCATATTAATGGGACAAACCAACCATTCCCAATAAGATCAGGGTAAACAAGGTTGCCCACTATCACCGTTACTATTTAATATTGTTTGAAATGCTATATTAAGAGCTGAAAAGATAAAGGAATAAGAATACAATGGGAAACCAAAAGTATCACTCTTTTGATGATATGATGGTATACTTAGGAAACCCCAGGTTCTACTGTTATTAGAAATAATCCAAATTTTAGCAAATTGCTGGAAAAAACCCACATAAGTCATCCATTCTTAACATCACTAACAAAATACAAAATGGTTACAAAGAAACCCATTTAAAGAACTATTGATGTATAAAATATTTAGGAATCTATCTGTCAAGGGAAAATCAAAACTTTATGAGCAAAACTACAAAAACACTTTTCCACACAAATTATGTCTGATCTAACTGGAAAAATATTAAATGCTCTTGGATTGGGCACAAATATAATAAAGATACAATACCATAAACTAATCTTTTCTTTAGAGCTTACCAATCAGACTTCCCAAAAAACTATTTTGACCTAAAAAATAAAAAAAGTTCATATGGAAAAAAAAGGTCCAAAATTTCAAGGAATTAATGAAAAAAAAATCAAATGAAAGGTGCCTACCCAAGATCTAAAATTATATTATAAGGCAGCGGTTACTAAAACTATCTGGTATTCTAAGAAATAACTAGTTGACAATGGAATAGGTTTGGTTCAAAGGAAAAAACGTTAAATTATCTAGTTTTTCAAACCCAAAGACCTCATTTTGGGATAAAATCATTATTTCCAAAATTCTGGGAAAATTAGAAATTATATGGCAGAAACTAGGCATTATCCACACTTAACACCAACCAAATAAGGTCAAAATGGGTTCAGATCTAAGCATAAAGTGAGATTATAAATAAATTGGAAGAGCATAGGATAGTTTCCCTCTCAGACCTATGGAAGAGGAAGAAATTTATGACCAAAGAAGAACTAGAGATCACTATTGACAACAAAATTGAAAATTTTGATTATATCAAATTGAAAAGTTTTTGTACAAACAAAATTAATGCAATTAAGATTAGAAGGGAAACAATAAGCTGGGAAAACATTTTTACAGTCAAAGGTTCTGATAAAGGACTCATTTCCAAAATATATAGAGAATTGACTCTAATTTATAAGAAATCAAGCCATTCTCTAATTGATAAATGATCAAAGGATATGAACAGACAATTTTCAGATGATGAAATTAAAACTATTACTACTCATATGAAAGAGTGTTCCAAATCACTATTGATCAGAGAAATGCAAATTAAGACAACGCTGAGATACCACTATACACCTGTCAGATTGGCTAGAATGACAGGGAAAGATAATGCAGAATGTTGGAGGGATGTGGAAAACAGGGACACTGATACATTGTTGGTGGAATTGTGAATACATCCAGCCATTCTGGAGAGCAATTTGGAACTATGCCCAAAAAGTTATCAAACTGTGCATACCCTTTGATCCAGCAGTGTCTCTACTGGGCTTATACCCCAAAGAGATACTAAAAAAGGGAAAGGGACCTGTATGTGCCAAAATTTTTGTGGCACCCCTGTTTGTAGTGGCCAGAAGCTGGAAAATGAATGGATGCCCATCAATTGGAGAATGGTTGAGTAAATTGTGGTATATGAATGTTATGGAATATTATTGTTCTGTAAGAAATGACCAGCAGGACGAATACAGAGTGGATTGGTGAGACTTACATGAACTGATGCTGAGCAAAATGAGCAGAACCAGGAAATCATTATATACCTCAACAGCAATACTGTATGAGGATGTATTCTGATTGAAGTGGATTTATTCAACAAAGACAAGATCTAACTTAGTTTCAATTGATCAAAGATGGACAGAAGCAGCTACACCCAAAGAAAGAACACTAGGAAATGAATGTAAACTGCTTGCATTTTTGTTCTTCTTCCCAGATTATTTATACCTTCCAAATCCAATTCTCCCTGAGCAACAAGAAAACTGTTTGGTTCTGCACACATATATTGTATCCAAGATCTACTGTAATCTATTTAACATGTATAGGACTGCTTGCCATCTTTGGGGAGAGGGTAGACGGAGGGAGGTGAAAAATTGGAACAGAAGTGAGTGCAAGGGATAATGTTGTAAAAAATTACCCTGGCATAGGTTCTGTCAATAAAATGTTATTTAATTTAAAAAAATAAATAAATAATAAAAAAGTTATAATTATTAAAAAAAAGAAAATGAAGGACAACAACCCAATGCACATATAATTTATGTTATATGTATACATATATGCATTCATATTTTATACATATATACACATATATATATATATGTGTGTGTTTGTATATTTATCCAGCTGTTTATATAGCGATGAAATTTAATTTGACAGTAGAGTTCCTAGAATGAACACAACACAGTTGTATACCTAATTTGTGAAAAGATATATGTCAATTGTGTAGTGTTCTTCTACATTTATATATGTGCGTGTATGATGCTGTATTTGGTCAGCTCTCCTAGAAATCTTTAATTTTTTTATATTCAAGTTGTATTGCTGTGGTGATTAAACGCAAGAAAATGTTTTGTTTCTTTTAAAGAAAAATTAAAAATATATGAGTGGTACTTTAGACAAACTATTTGTTTTTATGATTCTAGTTTATACACACAACCATATATATATATATATATATATATATATATATATATATGTGTGTGTGTGTGTGTGTGTGTGTGTGTATCTATATCTATGTACACAAATAGATATAGATACATATATCTATACTGTTTTTCTTCTAAGTGTACATTTTTTCTCCTACTTTATTTCTGTTTATTTTTCTTTTTTTCAAATTTTTCGTTTTTAATACAGTATTGCTAATTGGTGAGTCTGTATCCATGGTTTCAAAAATGTTGAACCAATCATATGTTTAAGAAAATGGATGATTATCTACAAAAATATAACCTGCCCAGATTAACAGAGGGGGAAGTAAATTGCTTAAATTGTCCCATTTTAGAAAAAGAAATAGAGCAAGCTATTAATCAGCTCCCTAAGAAAAAATCCCCAGGACCAGATGAATTTACATGTGAATGCTACCAAACATTTAAAGAACAATTAACTCCAATGCTATATAAACTATTTGAAAAAATAGGCAATGAAGGACTCCTACCAAATTCCTTTTATGACACAGACATGGTATTGATACCTAAACCAGGTAGGTTGAAAACAGAAAAAGAAAATTATAGACCAATCTCCCTTGTGAATATTGATGCAAAAATCTTAAATAAAATATTTTCAAAAAGATTACAGAAAATTATCCCCAGGATAATACACTATGACCAAATAGGATTTATACCAAGGAATGCAGGGCTGGTTCAATATTAGAAAAACTGTTAGCATAATTGATTATCTCAATAACCAAATTAACAAAAAACATATGATCATCTCAAAAGATGCGGAAAAAGCACTTGATAAAATTGAACATCCATTCTTATTAAAAACACTTGAGAGTACAGGAATAAATGAACTTTTCCTTAAAATAGTCAGTAGCATCTATTTTAAACCGTCAGTAAACATCATATGTCATGGGGATAAACTGAAACCATTCCAATAAGACCAGGAGTGAAAGATGATTGCCCACTATTACCATTATTATTCAATATTGTATTAGAAATGCTAGCATCAGCAATAAGAGTTGAGAAAGAGAATAAAGGAATTAGAGTAGGTAATGAGAAAACCAAATTATCACTCTTTGAAGATGATATGATGGTATTCTTAGAGAACCCCAGAGATTCTAGTAAAAAGTTATTAGAAATAATCCACAACTTTAGCAAAGTTTCAGGATACAAAATTAATCATAAGCATTCTTATATATGCTAACAAAATCCAACAGCTAGAGATGCAAAGAGAAATTCCATTTAAAGTAACTGCTGATAGTATAAAATATTTGGGAATGTATCTGCCAGGAGAAAGTCAGGAACTATCTAAGCAAAACTATAAAACACTTTCCACACAAATAAAGTCAGATCTAACCAGTTGGAAAAATATTAAGTGCTCTTGGATAGGTCAAGCAAATATAATAAAGATGACAATAGTATCTAAACTAATCTATTTATTTAGTACTATTCCAGTCAGACTCCCAAAAAACTATTTTTATGACCTAGAAAAAACTAAAACAAAATTCATTGGGAAGAACAAAAGGTCAAAACTTTCAAGGGAACTAATGGGAAAAAAAATCAAATGAAGGTGGCCTACCTGTACTAGATTTAAAACTATATTATAAAGCAGCAATCACCAAAGCCATTTGGTATTGGCTAAGAAATAGACTAGTTGATTAGTGTAATAGGTTAGGTTCACAGGACAAAATAGTCAATAACTATAGCAATATAGTGTCTGACAAACCCAAAGACCCCACTTTGGGGATAAGAATTCATTGTTTGACAAAAACTG
The DNA here is from genome assembly GCF_902635505.1 of Sarcophilus harrisii. Taxonomy (NCBI): domain Eukaryota; kingdom Metazoa; phylum Chordata; class Mammalia; order Dasyuromorphia; family Dasyuridae; genus Sarcophilus; species Sarcophilus harrisii. The sequence continues at coordinate 78,386,403 of NC_045430.1, forward strand.
CTGAGAAAATTGGAAATAAGTATGGCAGAAACTAGGCATTGACCCACACTTAACACCATAAACCAAGATAAGGTCAAAATGGGTTCATGAGCTAGGCATAAAGAATGAAATTATAAATAAATTAGAAGACCTTAGCATAATTTATCTCTAAGACCTGTGGAGGAGGAAGGAATTTGTGACCAAAGAAGAACTCAAAATCATTATTGATCATAAAATAGAAAATGTTGATGATATTAAATTTAAAAGTTTTTGTACAAACAAAACTAATGCAGACAAGATTAGAAGGGAAGCAATAAACTGGGAAAATATTTTTACAGTCAAAGGTTCTGATGAAGGCCTCATTTCCCAATATATAGACTCTAATCTATAAGAAAGCAAGCCATTTTCCAATTGATAAAAGGTCAAAGAATATAAGCAGACAATTTTTAGATGAATAAATAGAAACAATTTCTAGCCATATGAAAAGTTGCTCCAAATCATTATTAATCAGAAGACTACAAATTAAGACAAGTCTGAGATAACCACTACATACCTCTCAGATTGGCTAAGATGACAGGAAAAGACAATGTGGAATGTTGGAGGGGATGTGAGAAAACTGAGACACTGATACATTGTTGGTGGAATTGTGAATGCATCCAATCATTGTGGAGAGGAATTTGGAACTATGTGCAAAAAGCTATCAAACCGTACATACCCTTTGATCCAGCAGTGTTACTACTGGACTTATATCCCAAAAAGATCTTAAAGAAGGGAAAGGGACCTTTATGTGCAAAAAAAGTTTTTGGCAGCCCTTTTTGTAGTGGCCAGAAACTGGAAATTGAATGGATGTCTATCAATTGGAGAATAGCTGAATAAATTGTAGTATATGAATTTTATAGAATATTATTGTTCTGTAAGAAATGACCAACAGGATGATTTCAGAAAAGCCTGGAGAGACCTATATGAACTGATGCTGAGTGAAATGAGCAGAACCAGGAGATCATTATAAATTTCAACAACAGTACTATATGATGATCAATTCTGATGGACGTAGCTCTCTTCAAGAATGAGATGAACCAAATCAGTTCCACTTGTTCAATAACGAAGACCCAGTGAAAGAACTCTGGGAAATGAGTGTGAACCACTACATAGCATGTCCAATGCCTCTGTTTTTGTCCACCTGCATTTTTGATTTCCTTCTCAGATTATTTTTACTTTATTTCTAAGTCTGATTTTTCTTGTGCAGCAAAATGCTGCACATATGTATGCATATATTGTGTTTAACATATACTTTAGCATATTTAACATGTATTAGTCTACCTGCCATCTGGGGGAGGGAGTGGGGAGAAGGAGGGGAGAAGATGGACCAGAAGGTTTTTCAAGGGTCAATGCTGAAAAATTACCCGTGCATATATCTTGTAAATAAAAAGCTATAATAAAAAATATAAAATGAAACTACTCCCTTGTAATCTCTTCAACTGTGACCTCATCATTTAATTGTCCTGTTGTGTGAGCCTATAGCTCATTACAAATCATCAAACTGAGGATAACAGCTTCAAGTTCATAGATGATTCTCATCAAATTGTTGATTCGTGGATAATGTTGTAAAAAATTACCTGGATATGGGTTCTGTCCATAAAAAAGTTATTGTAATAAATTTTTAAAAAGTGGGAAAAAATGTTGATTTTTCTCCTGTCCCTAGCTTCAATAACTTCTCATCTGGGGCTTTCTGGATCACAGTTATATGCTTTTTTTCTCCTTGATGTTTTCTCCTTCAGCTATGACACAGTTAAATCCTAGCCTTGTAAGTGTAATCTACATATATTGTTGACCCCAAAACCCTCTCTCATGATCTCCCTTATCATGCCACCAGGTTTCTCTATATTGACTAGGATGTAAGTAGCGTAGCCACTTGCAAGCTGTATCCTAATAGTGACTGACACATTGATCTGCTCCATTACCAACATGGAATGGATAACTCATAGAAGGCTGTCATAAAGTTCTATAGCTCAGCATTACAAGAAAGTTTATTCTTTGGAAAGGCTAAGACAGTATGTATATCTAATATTGCTGTGTCTTGTAACATATGTCATAGTATTGACTTCATTGGCCAGTAGTCACTGATAAGGAGTTTCATAACATAGTGGGAAAAAAATTGAGGCTGCTCTCTTTGACCTCTCTTTTTTCTTCCCACCTTATTTCACAATTTCCTTATCATCTTATAATCCATTGATATTATTCTTTAATAATCCCTCCTTTTTATCAATATATAATAAAATGGTATTGCTTCTCCCTACTCGACATCTTTCTAGATACATCTTTGATCCCATCATATTCTGTATTCTCTAAAATATTTTTTCACTGTCAGATGACTAGTTAATAGACATCTCAAACTCATCGTTTTCAAATTTTAACTCATTATTTCTTTCTTCTTATCCATTCTTCCTTCTAACATGCTTCTTTCTGTTCAGATCACAATTGAACTTCTAGTTCCCTATGGTTGAGAGGGCAAATGAGAGAAGGTTTGGGGAAAGGGTTGAATTGTCTCTACTTGGAACAGTGACCTATATTAAGTAAGGGAATTAGACAGATCTAAATTGAGGTCCTGTCTCTTTGGTTGACATGGAATGAAGGGAAGGGAGTGTTCATAAACTTTAAAAAGACAGAGAAGGGCAATCCAAAAATGGGTAAGTAAAATCCAAAAAGCTCAGGATTTGCCCCATTGAGCTCTCCCCCATCTTTTTTCTACCTTTAAATAATTATTCTAAACAAATTCTGGGATGATAAAATCCTAGATGCAAAAAGATGCAGTAAAACAAATTTCCAGTGCAAGAAAACTTAGAAGATTAATAGAAAAGTCCTGTTGTACAGCAGGGTGAGAATGGAACACAATCTAGCAGAAGCCACATCAGCACAACCTTTACCTCAGCAAACCAGGGGTAGTTTTTGTGGTTATTGAATTAACTCTAGTAGCAGCTGCTTCTAGAGTTCTCAGCCTGCAGAGGTTAAGGTGGTTAGAAGAAGATTACAGTGGTCTATTTGTCAGCACAAAGGAATGATTCTTCTGCTTTGACCATATTAGGAGCTAGATCACAATCATAAGTGGCAGTCAGGTTAAGGAAGACACTAGTATATTAAAAATTTTGGTCACAATGTATGAGGGACAGTCATCACAGTTCCAAGGCAGAAAATAATGCTCATAGTCACAGAGAAGAGCACAGGCCATGATAGTTGTAAATATTTCTCCTCATATCCTAACACCTAGGAAGAACTATTCCATAACATTTATATACCATAATTTTTTCAGCTATTCTCCAACTGATGGGTATCCACTTAGTTTCCAGTTTCTTACCACTACAAAAAAGGCTCCCACAAACATTTTTGCAGATGTGGGTCCATTTCCCTTCTTTATGTTCTCATTGGAATGCAAGTCTCTAGAAATGCAGCTGGATCAAAGAGTATGCACAGTTTGATAGTCCTTTGGGTATAGTTGAAATTGTTCTCCAGAATGGTTAAATCAGTTCACAACCATACCAACAATGTCTTGGACTTCCAGTTTCCCCACTTCCCCTCCAACATTCATTATTATCTTTTCCGGGAATCTTAGTCAATCTGAGAGGTATATAGTGGTACCTCAGAGTTGAGTTAATTTGCATTTCTGGGATCAATAGTGATTTATAGCACCTTTTCATATGACTATAAATTGTTTCAAATTCTCCTTCTGAAAATTCTGTTCATATCCTTTGATCATTTATCATTTGGAGAATGGCTTGAATTCTTATAAATTTGAGTCAATTCTCTATATAATTTAAAAATGAGACCTTTATCAGAATACTTGAATGCAAAATTTTCCCCAGCTTATTGCTTGGCTTCTAATCTTGTCTGCATTGGTTTCGTGTGTACAAAAACTTTTTAACTTAATATAATCAAAATTATCTATTTTGTTTTCAATAAAGTACTCTGGTTCTTCTTTGGTCACGAATCCTTTCCATCTCCACAGATCTGAGAAATAAACGATATTTTATTCTTTTTATTTGCTTGTAATGTCACTCTTTATGTTTAAATGGCGATGAACCAATTTTGACCTTATCTTTGTATATGGCATTAGGTGTGGGTCAGTGCTTATGTTCTACCATCTTAATTTCCAATTTTCCCAACAGTTTTTGTTAAGTAGTGAGTTCTTAGTCCAAAAAACTAGTCTTTAGGTTTGTCAAACATTACCTTATTATTGTCATTGACTATTTTGTCCTATAAACTTAATCTATTGCACTTATCAATTATTCTATTTCTTATTCATTACCAAATGGTTTGATGACCATTGTCCTCCCCCCCAGGCAATTGGAGTTAAGTGACTTGCCCAGGGTCACACAGTTAGGAAATGTTAAATGTCTGAGACAAGATTTGAACTCAGATCCTCCTAACTTCAGGGCTGGTGCTCTATTCACTGCACCACCTAGCTGCCCCTGACCATTGCTTTGTAATATAGTTTTAGTTCTGGCACAATTAGTTCATTTGCATTTGCATTTTTCATTAAATCCCTTGAAATTCTTGACCTTTTGTTCTTCCATATAAACTTTGTTATTATTTTTTCTAGCTCGGTAATATAATTTCTTGGGAGTTTGATTGATTTGGCACTAAATAAGTAGAATATTTTATATAGTATTATCATTTTTATTATATTCACTTGGCCTACACATGAGCACTTGATATTTTTCCAATTGATTAGACCTGACTTTATTTGTGTGAAAAGTATTTTGTAGTTATGTTCGTATAGTTCCTGACTTTGCTTTGGCAGATAGATTCCCAGATATTTTATACTATCAACAGTTATTTTGAATGGAATTTCTTTTGGTGTCTCTTGCTGCTGGACCTTGTAATATATAAAAATGCTGATGATTTATGTTGATTTACTTTGTATCCTGCAACTTTGCTAAAGTTGTGAATTATTTCTAGTAGTTTTTTCATTGATTCTCTGAGATTCTCTAAATTTATAATTATATCATGCGCAACAAAGTGATAATTTGGTTTCCTCTTTACCTACTCTATTCCCTTTAAACTCTTTTTCTTCTTTATTACCAAAGCTAATATTTCTAATACAATATTGAATAGTAATGGCGATTGCAACCTTGTTTCACCCCTGATCCTATTGGTAATGGTTTTAGTTTATTCCCATTATATATGATGCTTTCTGATTGTTTTAAATACATGCTACTGATTATTTTAAGGAAAATTCTCTTTATTCCCAAAATTTCTAGTGTCTTTAATAGGAATGGGTGTTGAATTTTATCAAATGCCTTTTCTGCATCTATTGAGATAATCATTTTTGTTAGTTTGGTTTTTGATATAGACAATTATGCTAATAGTTTTCCTACATTTGAAGCAGCCCTGGATTCCTAATATAACTCCTTACTTGATCATGGTATATTATCCTGGGAACTACTTAATGTAATCTCATTGATAATATTTTATGTAAAATTTTTGCATCAAATTCATTAACAACATTCATTGGTCTATAATTTTCTTTCTCTTTTTTGACCTTCTTTGGTTTAGTTATCAGTAACAATACTTATGTCATAAAAAATATTTGGTACGATTCCTTCTTTTCGTATGTTTCCAAATAGTTTGCATGGTATTGGAAATAATTATATTTTAAATGTTGGTGGAATTCACATGTAAATCTGTCTGTCCCTGGAGATTTTTTCTTAGGGAACTAATTAATAGCTTGTTCAATTTCCTTCTCTATTAATCTTGGAAATCTATATTTTGTAAATATTCATCCATTCATTCATTCATCCATCCACTTAGATTATCAGATTTATAGGCATGAAGCTGGGCAAAAAACTACTAATTATTGCTCTTAGTTCTTCATTATTGGTGAAAAGTTAACCTTTTCATCTTTGATACAAACAATTTCATTATTATATTTCCTTTTTCTAATCACATTAACTAAAGATTTATGTACTTTTAAAAATAAAACCAGCTCTAATTTTTCTTTGTTAATTTGATAATTTTCTTACTTTCAATTTTATTATTATCCCATATATTATTTTCAGCATTTCAAATATTGTATTTAATTGGGGATATTTTTTTTCTAACTGTTTTATTTGCACACCCAAATCATTGATCTTCTTTTTCTCTTTTTTTTTGCAAGTAAGCATATAAAGATATAAAACTTGTCCTATGAACTGCTTTGATGCATCCCATTAATTTTCATATGTTGTCTCATTATTGTCATTCTCTTGAATGAAATTATCTATTTTGTCTATGATTTGTTATTTAACTCACTCATTCTTTAGGATCAGATTATTTCATTTCCAATTAACTTTTAGACTATTTTCCCTGGCCATTTATTACATGTAATTTTTTGTTAAATCATGATCTGAGAAAATGCAATTACTACTTATGCTTTTCTGCAGCTGATTTGATGGTCAATTTTTATATAGTAGTTCCTGAGCTTGACCTAGGCATAAAGAATGAAATTATTAATAAATAGTAGTCTCTTTTCTGTCTCCATTAAGTTTTCTTCAAAGATCTATCATACCTAATTTTCTAACATTCTGTTTACCTCCTTAAATTCTTTCTTATTTATATTGTGGTTTGATTTATCTAGTTCTGAGAGAACAAAGCTGAGATCCCCCACTAGTATAGTTTTGCTGTCTATATATTCTTTTTTTTTTACATGACCAAACTGTTATTTTGCTGTACAAAAAGAATCAGACTCTGAAATATTGTACAATTAGCTTGTGAAGGAAATCAAAAATGCAGGTGGGCATAAATATAGGGATTGGGAATTCAATGTAATGGTTTTTAGTCATCTCCCAGAGTTCTTTCTCTGGGCATAGCTGGTTCAGTTCATTACTCCTCCATTGGAAATGATTTCATTGATCTCCTTGCTGAGGATGGCCAGGTCCATCAGAACTGGTCATCATATAATATTGTTGTTGAAGTATATAATGATCTCCTGGTCCTGCTCATTTCACTCAGCATCAGTTCATGTAAGTCTCTCCAGGCCTTTCTGACATCATCCTGTTGGTCATTTCTTACAGAACAACAATATTCTATAATATTCATATACCACAATTTATTCAGCCATTCTCCAACTGATGGACATCCACTCAGTTTCCAATTTCTAGCCATTACAAAGAGGGCTGCCACAAACATTCATGCACATATAGGTCCCTTTCCCTTCTTTATGATCTCTTTGGGATATAAGGCCAGTAGTAACACTGCTGGATCAAAGGGTATGCACAGTTTGATAACTTTTTGAGCATAGTTCCAAACTACTCTCCAGAATGGTTGGATTCATTCACAACTCCACCAACAATGCATCAATGTCCCAGTTTTCCCACATCCCCTCCAACAATCATCATTATTTTTTCCTGTCATCTTAGCCAATCTGACAGGTGTGTAGTGGTATCTTAGAATTGTCTTAATTTGCATTTCTCTGATTAATAATAACTTGGAGCATCTTTTCATATGACTAGAAATAGTTTCAATTTCTTCATCTGAGAATTGTCTGTTCATATCCTTTGAGCATTTTTCAATTGGAGAATGGCTTGATTTTTTATAAATTAGAGTTAATTCTCTATATATTTTGGAAATGAGGCCTTTATCAGAACCTTTGACTGTAAAAATATTTTCCCAGTTTATTGCTTCCCTTCTAATCTTTTCTGCATTAGTTTTGTTTGCACAAAAACTTTTCAGTTTGGTATAATAGAAATTTTCTATTTTGTGATCAGTAAGGATTTCTAGTTCTTCTTTGGTCATAAAGTCCTTCACCTCCCACAGGTCTGAGAGGTAAACTATCCTGTGTTCCTCTAATTTATTAATAATTTCATTCTTTATGCCTAGGTCATGAACCCATTTTGACCTTATCTTGGGGTATGGTGTTAAGTGTGGATCAATGACTAGTTTCTGCCATATTGGTTTCCAATTTTCCCAGCAATTTTTATCAAACAGTAAGTTCTTATCCCAAAAGCTGGGGTCTTTGGGTTTGTCAAAGACTAGGTTGCTATAGTTGTTTGTCTATATATTCTTGCATCTCCAGAAAATGAGATCATCCAGACCTCAGAAGATTGTTATTAGGTCAAGCTCAGGGCACAGCCTATTTGTTGGGCCTTAGCTCTGGGAAATAGGGTGTCTCCAAATATCTTGACACCAATTAAAAGAAGCCAGGAAGATTTCCCTAGTCTAAAATTAAGCATTTTCTTTTATTCTGTGTCTGGGACAGAGATCTTATCATTTGTCACAAACAGCTATCTGATTTAAGATTAAAAATTCCCAAAGGGCTCTTTGGCTTGGCATGAAAATAAATTTAAGTCAAAACAAAATATGTATTAAAAAGACAATGTCATTGTTCTTTACAGACTATTCTTGCTATCTTTATAATGTATCAGCAACAAAAATCCCAAGCTTTGATGTGGTATTTTGCTCAGCAAAAATCTGCATCTTTTTACCCATATAAGATCTGGGCTCTTATAAACTTCTACCAAAGTTATGTTTTTAAAGATTTACCAGTAAGAAATGCTTTCAATCATGCTCTACCAAAGGGAGGTAACATGATGAGTACAACGTGTGCCTAATTTCTAGTCTGAAGGCTTGAGTTCAAATTCTGATCTTACTATTTACTGTGTCTATGACCTTAACCCCTACAATCCTCAGCTTCTTCATCTATTAATGAGGGGAAAGGACTAAGTGATCTCAAAAGACCATTCTGCTCTTAACTTATAAGGTTTTGTTTATTATGTTACTACAATACCCTGATTGGTCAGTGAAACATGAATCTTTTTTGATGAATCTTTATTTAATATAATATAAGGGTCTAATAGAATATAATTTTTTTTTCTATCTCCAGAGAAAGAACTCTTTGCTTTTAATATCTTTCTTTCTTTTTCTTTTGTTTTTTTGTCTGTTTTCTTTCATGACATGATTAACATGGAAATGTGATTTGCATGATTGCACATGTATAATCTGTATCAAATTGTTTGCTTTCTCAAAAGGGGGCGTGGGAGAGAGGAAAAGAAGGAAGAAAATTTAATTTAATTTACTCAAAATTTAAAAACGTTAAAAATTATTTTGCCCCTAATTAGGGGGAAATAAAATGTTAAATCATTTAAAAAGCTTTTAAGATTTTACATTATTGTTCAATTCCACTTAGTATTATATTTTCTTTTCCCATAGGGTTAGCAGCAATAGTGACAGGAACATCAGAAAGAGGAATCACATGAGTAGCAGCAGCAGTACCAAAGCTAACCCTGACCGCAATCGTAATTGAAATAACAACAATAGGGATAGCAGACAATAGTAATTTTAATAATTATAAAAATTATAATCATAATTTGTGGCAATAATAAATGATATTATAGGAAAAGTAACAGCACTATTTTAAATAGTCTTATTATCAATAGTAACAATGGTAAAAGTGTTAGCAACATCCAGTTTATGTATATATTTATTTAAACTTCACAATGTTCTTTACATATATTATTTCACATAATGATAATAGTGATCAGCACTTATATAGGTACTAATGTTAGGTGAGGGCTTTACAATCATTATCTTATTTGATCCTCATAACAACCCTGGGAAATGGATGTTGTTTTTGGCCCATTTTACAAATGAGGCAAACAGAGGTTAAATGATTTGCCCAGGATCACATATTAAGTATCTCAGATGGAATTTGAAGTCAGATATTACTCACTTCAAGTCTGGCATTCCATCAATTGTGCCACCTAACTACCTTGAGTGGTAATTAATGTAAATAGAAAGTATTCTCAGAATGAAAAAAGCTCTAATGAGAAGTCAGGAAAAAGGGAATCAGGAAAGTATTTTAAAGAAAATGAAATTTGAGCTTAATCTTCAAGGTACTTAGGAGAGGTAAATAAACAGGAAGAGCATTTCCAGGTTGGAGGAGGTGACCATGAGGGATAGATTAGGGAGATGGAGTGTTGAGTATGTAGAAAAGCCATTGGAGTAAATGTTGAGAACTCACAGTTAAATTGTAAGGTATGAGAAGACTAGGAAGGTCAGGAGGGTCAAAAGTTTTCAACTGGTTTCCTAAAGTAATAGGGAAACACCAGAATTTTATTCAATAACTTTGAAATAACTTTGGTAGCTAAGTGGAGGGTAGATCAGAATGGGATGAATTGGGAAACAGAAAGACCAAAGCAGAAAGACAACCATCAAGTGATTGCAATGACAGAAGTATGAAGTGAGGAGGGTTTGTACCAGGAGAGTATATGAGTTGGGAGAAGGGTCAATTGTCAACTGGGGTTTATCAGACTCCTACCCACTATATTAAGTGCTGGATATACTGAGAAAGGCACAATCTAATGCCCACACCAAAAGAGAAAGCATCTTCTGAAGAAGAGTGTACATTAAATAAAACTCTATTAGGAGTTCTGTTTATTTCACTATCTAAATCTCTGTCCTGTTCTGCAAGTACTTGAGGACCACATTCAGTCTCTGAATCTTTATCTAAAGATTGACCCTAAAAGCAATGCAAATTGATCAATTGGGCAATACACGAAATGTTCCACTTTCCTTTTTCTGCTTCTATAAAGAGCAATCATAGTAAATTAAACAAACCAACGTGTTTCTTTCCTGTAACGCCTGGATTTGGAGTGGCCTATAATGCCTATGAGTGGCTATCGGTATTTAACCATGTGGTGGCTAGATGTTTTATTATGAACTCTTTTATTATTCTTAAATCTTGGGTAAAAAACGATATACAGCTAAGCATGTTCAGACTCTCTGTAGGGAGCAACTCCATTATGCCAAGGTCACATGTTGAGATACAGAGACATATATATGAGTTCCAGAAAAAGGCAGGGCTTGAAAGATAATTCTGATTCTAAATTCATACTTTCTCTACCTCCCAGCATGACAAGAAGGCTAACTTACACAGCGATAGGCAGAGCTGGAGATAGAAAGTTAACTGCTTTCTGAGAAGTTGACACTTCCTCAACTTTCCATTCTATTCTGCTAAGCTATCTCTATAATGTTCTTTTTCTATTTTACAATTTTAGAATAGATATCAAAGTATCAGGTTTTTTTTTTTCTTTTCAAAAATTTTATTTTGTATTTTTCAGAATATCATGGTGAAACAGAACATTAACAATTTTATGGAAGTATATTCCTATTCCTTATGAAAAAAAGTCAGTACAGTAAAACATTATAATTCTTAGAATGATTAATGAATGAATACTTAAGCATATGGAACTTTTTGCTCAATAGGCTGAGTGTATTGAATAATAGAATCACCTGGTATTTAAACAAAAACAAATTGAAACTCACATCCTGTCTTCAAGGAGCTTAAATTTTGTTGGGGAGGGGGAAGTTGTAAAATAGACTATAGGCTGAATGTAATGACTTGAAAAACCACTTGGTGTTTAAACCAAAACCAAAACCAAAAACAAGTAAAATGTCATAAACTATCCTCAAGGAACTTAAATTCTATTTATAAAAATTTCCATTTATAAATGCAATCTAATTTGAGGAAGGAGAGAGTAGGAATAACTATGGAGACCAGGAAAGACATTCTATAGGATGTGATACCAAAGTAACTGTTGAATGATGTCAAAGATTCTTAAATTGAAAAAAAAAGTAAGAGTTTTTGGAAAGATTATTCCATGAACATGCACCCATTCTCAATATGGGAATAAAAAGCTGAATTCAGGGAACTGAATCGGCTAGTCAGACTGGAGTGGAAAATTCATGAAACACTATTACGGGAAATAAGCCAATAAAGTGAGATTGGAGCTAAATAATGAAAGACTTTAGAAGAAGTTAAAATGTGGTCTAGATAGAACACTGGAAGACCCAAGTTCAGATACAGCCTCAGAGTCATGTAGTACTAGCTATATGACTTTAAACAAGTCTTTTCATCTTTGTCTGCTTCATCTTTTTTTCCCATTTAAAATAGTGCCTGCCACCCAGAGTTATTGTGAGGATTAAATGAGATAATATTTTAAAGTGCCTGACTCATAGTAGGTTTCTATATTTATGCATATTGTCTTCCTCATAAAGAGTTTGCATTTTTGTCTTGGGGGCAGTAGGAAATCAATCTTGATTAAGAAAGTGGCATGAATATGTAAAAATGTTTAGAGAATTGCACATTTAACAATATGATTGTTTGCTGTCTAGAGGAGGGGAGAAGGAGAGAGAGAAGGGGAAACATTTGTAATACAAGGTTTGCAAAGGTAAATGCTGAAAATTATCTTTTCATTTCTTTGGAATAATAAGTGCTATTATATTTTCAAAAAGATAAAAAAAATAATATAGGCAAATCGCTAAAAAAGGAAGAAAGTAAAATGCTTGCTTTAAAAAATTGTTTACACAAAATATAAAATGGAATTGGATTGAAGATGGAGACTTAGGAACAAGAAGAGTATTGAGGTAATTTCAACAATCCTGATGAGCAGTGAGAAGGATTTCAACTAACCTGGAGACTATATATAAGGCTGTTTATTTGTTGGTTGATTGGTTGGTTTTTAAAACATAGTGTCTTTACCATTAGTAGAAGTCAATGATTTCAATTCTCAAGTGACTTTATAAGAGGGAAATAGTTTATATGTATGAGACATAAGTTATCTGTCTTAAAATTATGTTAATACTTTACATTGCAATAAAAACAGCATTAATTTGGATGTTCAAAATTTTTAAATACTGTCTTTTCAATCGAAATAAATGATCCCATACTCTTTAAATTATGTTGCATTTTATTTTAAAAATTACCATTATTGTTATTCTGATGACTGATCTGAAATGCTGAAAATACTTTTATGATAGTATTTCTTCTTGAAGCTAATCCAATTTAATTTAAAAAGGAAACTTCTAGGCATATAACATTCCTTATGATTATTAGTAATACATATTTTCTATAATATTTTTAAAATTTTTCTTTTTACTTGATTTTATTTTGAGAATGTTTAAATAAAGCTAAAGTGAAATAAATTATTTGCAAAATCTCTATGAGCGATTTATTAGCTGCCATAATTTTTAGCTAAAGATGTATATAGATAATTTGGAATTTGAATAGCTAAATTATTTCACTTTTTAAATTAAAAAAAAGGCAAGCATTATTGTATAAACATAGTAATTTGTTTTCCTTTATGTTTATTGGTATCATATGGAATTTTAAGCTAATGTCTTCAGACCAACTCATCAAAATGACTGATGCAACTTTCTAGATATAGATCTATTCCCATCTATTTCTTTTTTAGTAAGAAAATTAATGTGAGTCTACATTATGATATTACTTACAAAATTCTAACACATTTATCTGCATCATTTTTCTTATCACATGTTACATAATCCTTTGGTGGAAGGATAGTTAGTTTGCATAAAATAAAAATTTATGTAACTTAAAATAAAAATTTTACTTTTCACTACTAAACACTTAAAAAAATCATCAAAATTTCCCCCACAATGAAATAAAAAATAATAAATTGAATACTATATATTAAAAATAAAATTTACAATGTTTCATCTGCTTTCCATTTTTCTGGTAATTTTGTTGCATGATGATTTCTTATCTCAGTAGTTGGAGTCTTGGAGTTTTTTTACACAATGGTTGGTTCTCCTTCCCCATTGTTTTCAAATATTGTGTGCCTATTCTGTTCTGCTGATCAATTTTTATATTTTAAATATCAGTAATCAATAGTTCTGAAGGTCTAATGGTAACTTCTTTAATAGTATATTTTGAAATCTGGTTCTATGAAGTACTTTTGATGAGGTTTAGATTTGGGGTACCCAAATGAAATTAGGGTTTCTGGTGGTAAGGTCCAGTGGTAGGTTTGGGATTCAGGGAGTCAAATAGAGCTTCCCTGAAACCCCTCAGAATTCGGCACAAGGGTAGGGAGTTAAATGAAGTCTAGTGAGGAATTTACAGACCTGAAAACCTAGATTGATAAAAGAGGTTTATTATGGGGATTGGAAGTAAGGTTAAAGTCTAGTCTAGTTAGGAAATAGATGAGAGTAAAGAGAAGGGGCACTGGAAACCATATTCCAGTGGACAGAGGTTCCTTGGGGTGCCAAGCATAGCATAGCTAGCATGTTTGAAACATTTGCAGAGAAGACTCCAGCTTAGCTCTTTTTATAATGAGAGATTTGGCTAAAGGAGCCCGTGGGTGGCGTCCCAAGTTGACTGCTTGCTGGGTTTCAGCTAAAATTCAGTTAGAATTTGCTTGGTGGAGGTAGGGAAACCTGAGCAAACCATTAGAATGGGGGCTGGAACAGCTCAAGTTGGCTCAGATCCATGGGGGCTGGAACAAGCCCAGATTTCCTACTGGAATTGAAAGGGATGCTTTTTACCAGGATTTGTGAATCAAAGGTCCTAGCTTCCTGAATTGATAATACATCAGCTAGGAGGGGTTGGGAATCATCTGAATCACAAAATCAATTTGAAAGGATCACAAATCAGTTTCTTAAAGGGACCACAACCTTCACTTTTCTTCCCCATTTTCTTCCATTATTTCTTATAATATTCTTGACCTTTCATTTCTGTAGATAAATTGTTATATTTCCTTCCCCAACCAATAAAAATTTTATTTCTTGAAGAAATATTTGTTAGTAATGCAACTTATACTTGTTGTTCCTTTGGCTCCAGATAGGAGCAATGAAAAAACCTTGAAATTGTGGCCTTTACCTAGCAAGAATATTGTATGGCATATTATCAAAAAATGCAAGCCTTATAATTATTTTTATTGGTGAAGAAATTAGGGTTGCATGACTTGCCGAGGGTGACATAGTTAACAAGTATCAGGGGTCTAAGGCCAAATTTGAACTCAGCTCTTCCTGACTTCAAGATGCTCTATTCACTGTTCCATCTAGCTATCTCAAGCTATATAATTCTCAGACAATGTGATTGGAACTTTAATTTGATTTGGGCTTCAAATTGGGGGAGGAGGTAAACAATGAGTGAAGACTACCACTTTTCCTATGTTATTAAATTGACATTGAATTCATAACATTAAATAGATTATCTCAATGATTAGTTAAGACATTTTTATCAGAATTTTCCTTTTCCTTTTAATGATGCACAACACAAATCAAGGTGAAGAGAAAATTTCTGAGTTTGTGCATATTACTCTAAAATTGAATTTTAACACTTTTTCCAGAGAGTAAGTTAAATTTATTTTGTCTTTCTAGTAATATTTTTGCTGAAATGACTTTGGTCATGTTGCTTACTTGATTATCCCCTCTGCTTTCCCCCCAAACACAGAATTCGATGGAAAAAATGGAGATAATAGGCATTGGCATCATGAACCTTGTGATTTTTATCAAAATAAAATTTTTGGTAATTTTGAAGACCACAAAAAGTAATGAATCCAGGATTACAGTATTCTTAAATGTATGTGATCTAAAGGCTTAGATTTTTTATAAATGAAGAAGCTAAGGCCAGAGTAACTGAGAAAAGTTACTTTGAGTGAGTAAATAAATTGAATATAAATTGACTTACCTAAGGCCAAACTGGTATAAGTGTGTCACAGAATAAACATGTTCCCCCAACTGCCTTATTTAGCTTGGCAAGGACTGGTAAAATTGAGATGAATGAAATGATTTCAATATTGGCTATATCCAGGAATTTCTGATAAATGCCCCTGAAAACAGATGATAGACTTCTAAATTTAATTTACATTATTAACATTTTCTCCATTTTTTTAATCTAGAAAATCAACAATAATTAATCAAGCCTTTAATTTTCATTTTTGCTTATTTCTAAAATGTAAATGTGCACATTGAAAAAACCAATATGAACTGGCTCCAGGACTCCCCTTGATGGCTACTACATCTCATTAATCCATTGATAAATAAAATGTTTACTGGCCACTCATTGTATTATACTGCCAGGAACTAAGATGTTATATCTCTTCTTTCATTTGGCATCTAAGTAGCTTAAGGAGGGAATACTTTCATATATGAAAAAATACATACATAATAGGTACTATAATTGTATTACAAAGTCTAAACCTGTTGTAATGATGCGAAAGAGGGTAACTGCAGAAATGATAATATTGGATTTGATCTAGATCTTCATGGATGGATAGAATTCTAATAGGCAGAATACAGAGTATTGGCATTTAAGAACATCAGAACTATTTTAGTTAGTAGTGAACATGCTATTCCAGGAAGAATCAAAGAATAGAAAGACAGACAGATAGATAAATAGATAGATTAAAAAATAGACACACATTCATATACATACATCTACACATACACACACACACACACACACACACACACCATATACTTTACAGTAAGACACTTATTAACATTTTTATTTTATTTTATTTTTTATTATAACTTTTTATTTACAAGATATATGCATGGATATATTTTTTCCCATTGACAATTGCAAAACCTTTTGTTACAATTTTTCCCCTCCTTCCTCCTACCCCCATCCCCAGATGGCAGGTTGACCAATACGTGTTATATATGTTAAAGTATAAATTAAATACAAAATAAATATACATGTCCAAACCATTATTTTGCTGTGCAAAAAGCATCGGACTCTGAAATAGTGTACAATTAGTTTGTGAAGGAAATCAAAAATGAAGGCAGACAAAAATATAGGGACTGGGAATTCTATGCAATGGTTCTTACTCATCTCCCAGAGTTCTTTCACTATGCTCCCAGAGCATAGTTCCAAATTACTCTCCAAAATGGTTGGATTCGTTCACAACTCCACCAGCTCTATTGAAACTGATTTGATTCGTCTCATTGTTGAAGATGGCCAAGTCCATCAGAATTGATCATCATATTGTGTTGTTGTTGAAGTATATAATGATTTCCTGGTCCTGCTCATTTCACTCAGCATCAGTTGAGTAAGTCTCTCCAGGGCTTTCTGAAATCATCCTATTAATGATTTTTTACAGAACAATAATATTCCATAACATTTATATACCACAATTTAGTCAGCCATTCTCCAATTGATGGGTATCTACTCAGTTTCCAGTTTCTGGCCACTACAAAGAGGGCTGCCACAAACATTCTTGCACATACAGGTACCTTTTCCTTTTTTAAGATCTCTTTGGGATATAGGCCCAGTAGTAACACTGCTTGATCAAAGAGTATGCACAGTTTGATAACTTTTCAAGCATATTTTCAAATCGCTCTTCAGAATGGCTGGATGTATTCACAATTCCACCAACAATGTATCAGTGTCTCAGTTTTCTCCAACATTGCTCATTATCTTTCCCTGATTAAAAATTTTAAAGAAAAAAATGCGTAGCTGGTTCAGTTCATTACTGCTCCATTGGAAATGATTTGGTTCACATACAGGTCCCTTTCCCTTCTTTATAATCTCTTTGGGATATAATCCCAGTAGTAACACTGCTGGATCAAAGGGTATGCACAGTTTGATAACTTTTTGAGCATAGTTCCAAATTACTCTCCAAAATGGTTGGATTCGTTCACAACTCCACCAACAACGCATCAATGTCCCAGTTTTCCCCCATCCCCTCCAACAATCATCATTATTTTTTCCTGTCATCTTAGCCAATCTGACAGGTGTGTAGTGGTATCTTAGAGTTGTCTTAATTTGCATTTCTCTGATTAATAATGACTTGGAGCATCTTTTCATATGATTAGAAATAGTTTCAATTTCTTCATCTGAGAATTGTCTGTTCATATCCTTTGAGCATTTTTCAATTGGAGAATGGCTTGATTTTTTATAAATTAGAGTTAATTCTCTATATATTTTGGAAATGAGGCCTTTATCAGAACCTTTGACTGTAAAAATATTTTCCCAGTTTATTGCTTCCCTTCTAATCTTTTCTGCATTAGTTTTGTTTGTACAAAAACTTTTCAGTTTGGTATAATCGAAATTTTCTATTTTGTGATCAGTAATGATCTCTAGTACTTCTTTGGTCATAAAGACCTTCCCCTTCCACAGGTCTGAGAGGTAAACCATCCTGTGTTCCCAATTTTAAATAATTTCATTCTTTATGCCTAGGTTGAACCCATTTTGATCTTATCTTGGTGTACGGTTTAATATGGATCAATGCCTGGTTTTCTGCCATATTAGTTTCCAATTTTCCCAGCAATTTTTTATCAAACAGAAGGGTTCTTATCCCAAAAGCTGGGATCTTTGGGTTTTCAAAGGAACTAAGGTTGCTATATTTGTTGACTGTTTTATCCCTTGAACCTAATCTATTCCACTGATCATCTAATCTATTCCTTAGCCAATACCAAATAGTTTTGGTAACTGCTGCTCTATAATATAATTTTAGATCTGGTAGAGCTAAGCCACCTTCATTTGATATTTTTTTCATTGATTCCCTTGAAATGCGGGAAAACTGGGACATTGATGCATTGTTGGTGGAGTTGTGAACGAATCCAACCATTTTGGAGAGTAGTTTGGAACTATGCTCAAAAAGTTATCAAACTGTGCATACCCTTTGATCCAGCAAGTGTTACTACTGGGATTATATCCCAAAGAATTATAAAAAAGGGAAAGGGACCTGTATGTGCACGAATGTTTGTGGCGTTTTAGTGGCTAAAAACTGGAAACTGAATGGGATGTCCATCAGTTGGAGAATGGTTGAATAAATTGTGGTATATTGAAAATTATGGAATATTCTGTTCTTAAAGAAAATGACCAACAGGATAATTTCCCAGAAAGGCCTGGAGAACTTCCCATGAACTGATGCTGAGGAAATGAGCAGGACCAGGGAGATCATTATACTTCAACAAAATACTAGATGGTGACCAGTTCTGATGGATCAGGCCATCCTCAGCAACGAGATCAACCAAATCATTTCAAATGGGCATTAATGAACTGAACTAGCTATGCCCAGAAAAAGAACCTGGGAGATGACTAAAACCATTACATTGAATTCCCAATCTCTATATTTATAACCTGCATTTTTGATTTCCTTCACAAAGCTAATTGTACAATATTTCAGAGTCTGATTCTTTTTCAAGGGCAAAATAACTTTTTGGTCGGTATACCTTTTGTGTATCTAATTTTATATTTTTTAATATATTTTAAATTCTCATTTCATCCTGCCCATCTGGGGGGGTAGGGGTAAGGTAAGAGGTTGGAACAAGAGGTTTGGCTTTGTTAATGCTGTGTTACCCATGTATATATCCTGTAAATAAAAGGTAATTAAATAAAAAAAAAAAAAAAAGAAAAAAAAAAGAAAAAAATGTCAATTATTTTTCTTTTGACCCAACTCTGATGAGAGTAAAAGATTCACACAATATTCCTCCCCTCTCTAAACCCCTCAGATATGATAAGTTTTTTGCCTTTCATGGGATGTGGTTTCCCTCTTTTATCCCTCCCTTCCCAACCTTATTCTGCCATCATCCCTTTTCCTTATGTACTTCCCTTTTTTATGTTATATCAGTACAATCAAATTTTGTATTCTTTTTGTATATCCACAACAGAAATACAATTTTCAAGAGTTATTTTTACCTTTTCTGCATCTCTTGAGTTCTATGGTTGGAGATCAAATTTTTTGTTTAGTTCTGGTTTTTTCCTTAGAAACAAAATGGAAATTCATTTTGTTTCATTAAATATCCATCTTCTTTCCTGGAAGGGAAAATGCTCAGCTCAGGCTGGGTAGTTTATTCTTGGTTGCATCCCAAGTTCTTGTGCCTTTCGAATATATTCCAGGCCCTTCTTTCCTTTTGTAGGGGCAGCCAGATCTTGGGTGATCCTTATTTGGCAACCTCAGTATTTAAATGTTTTTTTTTGTTGCTTGTAAAATTTTTGCTTAATCTGATAGTTCTGAAATTTCCCACAATATTCCTTGGGGTTTTTATTTTAGGGTTTCTTTCAAAGGTGTTCGATGGTTCCTTTCAATGCCTATTTTACCCTTCTGATTCTATTACATCTGGGCAATTTCTTTGATGATTTCTTGTAAAATAGTATTAGGCTCTTTTTTTTCATCATAGTTTTTCGGAAAGCCCAATAATCCTCAGATTATCTCTCCTAGGATCTATTTTCCAAGTTGTCGTTTTTTTAAGTAGATAATTCATGGTTTTTTCCAGTTTGTCATTTTTTGGTTTTTGCTTATTTGATTTCTTGTATCTCAATGAATCATTAGTTTCATTTGTTCAGTTCTAATTTTTAAAGAATTATTTTCTTCATTAGCCTTTTTACTTCTTTTCTGTATATGTCTAATTGGTTTTTAAATGTATTGTTTTGGTCTGTGGAATTTTTTTCCATTTCACTAATTTTTTTGTTTTAATTGGTTATTTTTTTTTCCCATTCACAGATCCTACTTTCTTGAGAGTTCTTTGTCTTTTCCAATTCACAAATCCTACTTTCTAGTGAATTCTTTATTTTTTTCCAATTCACAAATTTTGTTTCCTTGCACTTCCTGGGAATTTTTTATCTTTTCCATTTCATATTTCAGGAAGTTGTTGCTCTCTTGTAAGGCTTCTCTTTCCTTTCCCATTTATCTTTCTATTCCTCTTTTGAGGACTTTTAATGGGGTCTCTTCTAGAGGCATCAAAGGAGGACAGTCTGGTGCATTTTTGCTGTTTGCTGTCTCTTCAGGTTTGCTGACCTGCTCTTTTTCTGCATAAAAGCTGTTGATAGTTCTTTTCATCTTTTTATTCATGTTTTAAAGCCTTTAGGGTAGGTCTCCTAGGCAAGGGGGTTACCTGCTTCCTCTGCAGAGCAGGGAAAGATGTAAACCGATTTCTGGCTCCGAGGTATGGGAGTGCTCTGAGTGAGAGTTTTCCCTTCCCCCAACAGGAGGTGTATTCAGCACTGGCGGAGCTATCAAACTGCCCAGTTGGCCTGTGTGGGTTAGCGATTGCCCTAGACTAGAGACTAAGGGGTGAAAGTATCACTGCCCCAGGCCAGAGCCTCGGTACTGTGGAGTATTAGCAGCTGACCACAGACCACGGTTTACAAACTCTGGAACTCTTGCCCCAGCATCTCTGCCCGACAAATCAACCCTTAAAAACTTCTATGGCCCTGCCAAGCCCCCACTGCGCAAAGTTAGGAGGCCCAACCCGGGCTGTGACCCCTGCCATGGGATCACAACTCCCAAGGAAAAGCCCCTGTGGGTTGGGGCTGGAGGCGTTGAGATCCTGTGCTTTCACCTTTCGGTTTTAGGCCTCCTTGGAACCCTAATTTTTCCCAGTCTCACTGAATCTCCCCTGGCCCTGGAACCCAACCTTTTTTGGGTGAGTCTGCAGATTTTCTTCAGCTGGTGAGGTTGTTATACTTCTTATCTTTGGTTGGAAGCCAAAACTATTTTTGAGGCTCGATATAATATTGATAGAGAGGGTAAGAGAAGAGCTTAGAAAGTGGCTTGTGCCTTTTCTGCCATCTTGGCTCCGCCCCCAATCCTGATGAATTCTTTCAATGCCTATTTTACCTATTATATCTGGGCAGTGTTCTTTGATGATTTCCTGTAAAATAGTGTCAAGACTTTTTTCATCATAATTCTCAGGAAGTCCAATAATCCTCAGATTATCTTTCCTAGATCTATTTTCCAGGTCTCTTGTTTTTCCAAGTAGATATTTAACTTTCTTTTTCTATTTTTTCAAATTTTTGGTTTTGCTTGGCTGATTCTTGATGTCTTAATAAATCATTCATTTCTGTTTGTTCAGTTCTGATTTTTAATGAGTTATTTTTATTAGCTTTTTTTTGCTTCTTTTTGTATATATGCAATTGAAAGATATGTTCCAAGCTTTCCTCTACTAAACTCTGATGTTCCTGTTTCCCTGAAGCTGCACTTATTAGTGCTAATCTTTGCCTTAGAACTGTAACCAGAGCCCATTTTCCCTTGGTACTGACCACACCTGTTTTTCACAAGTCTTTTACAGTTGTCTTGGCCGATTGTATTGCTGAAAATAACCAACTAATTCATTACTGAACATCTTAGAATATAGCTGTTATTTTGTACATAGTACATTTCAATTTACATCATCTCATGAAAATCTTTCCAGGTTTTTCTGAGAGCAGCTTGATCAGCATTTTTGATAGGACATTAATAATTCATTACAATATGCTGTAAAGTTACCCATACATATAACCTGTAAATAAAAGGTTATTAAATAAAAAAAGAAAAAAATAATAATTCTTTACAATAACATACCACATTTTATTTAGCCATTCCCCAAATGATAATTTCCCTCAGTTTCCAATTTGTTGCCCTCAGAATCAAGCTGCTATAAATATTTTTATACATGTACGTTCTTTTCCTTTAATAAAACATCTTTGGAGTAATAGACCTACTTGTGGTGGTTTCTTAACACTTTGGATATAATTCCAAATGACTGCAGAATGGTTGAATCAGTTCACTGTGCATTAATGTCTCATTTTTCCTACATCATTTGCACCACTTGTCATTTTCCTTTTCTGTCCTTTAAGCCAATCTAAAAGTTACGAGGAAGTACTTCAGAATTGTCTTAATTTGCATTACTATAATGAATAATGAGTTAGAGCACTTTTTATATATTCTTAGTTTTAATTATTTCATCAGTAGACTGTTAATATCTTTTAATCATTTATCAATTGGGGAATGGTTCTTATATTTATGAACTTGACTCAGTTCTCTAGATGTTTGAGAAATGATGTCCTTAATTAGAGAAAATTCCTTCAAAAGCTTTTTTTTCACATTTACTATTAATAACTGCATTTTCCTTTAATCTATTTCCCCCATCCTCTTTATTCTGTTCCCTCTCTCCTTTCACAGTCACCTTCCTTAAAAACATTTTGTTTTTGACTACCCTGTTCCCTAATCTGTCCTCCCTTTTAACATATGCCCCCTATTTCTTATCTCTTTCTTCTCCTACTTTCCAGTAGGGTAAGATAGATTTCTACATGCAACTGAATTTTTATGTTACCCTCTCTTTGAGCCACTTCTGAGAGTAAAGTTCAATCACTTCTTCTCCTTCCTCTTCAGTAATTCAATCAATGGGAGCTAGGAATCAGTTGGGGTTATACTACTTTCTCTTAACTCCAACATCTTGGATGCTATCCTATGTTTTTTTTTTTTTTTTCTAACAGCATTTATTTAATTCATTTATTTTGGTTTTCAACATTTACTTTTATAAAACTTTTACTTCATTTTTCTCACTCTTTTCCCTCTCCACTCCCCAAGATTGCTATAAACATGATATAGGTAATACATGCTCAATCATATTAAACATATTTACACATTCTGACTATGCATTTCTCATTATTCTCTGCTAATTATAATTATTTAGAACTCAATTTGATTGATCATTATTTTTACATTGTTCTACTCAATATATGCATTTAATTCAAGGTCCTATTTTCTTAACTTTATATTAGTTTATGTCTTTTCATGATTCTCTGATTTTTTCTTTTTTTTTCTTTTTATATTGTAATGATATTTCATCATATTGAATTTATCACAATTTTCTCATAAAGGGGCCCTTATTTTGTTTCCAGTGTTTTTGTTACCATTCAAAATTTGTTACAATGAACATTTATATTAGAGATTCTTTTCTGTTTCTGATTTCCTCAACATATTTGCTCAGCAAATAAGATCTCTGTGTCAAAAGGTATGGATATTTCAATTACTTATTTTTAAGCATAATTCTGAACTCTTTTTAGAATGGCTATAAAAATTTACAATTCTACTTTTATGCTTTTTGGTAAATTTTGTGCATATATTGCAACAATTGTCAGCTCTTGGGATCATGAACTTATATTTTCTAAAGTTTTTAGGTCATAAAAGAGCATTAAATTGAATTAATGTTGTTTTTTACAAAGGATTCTTTGTTTCTTTATTTTCAAAGAATAAGATAATATATTTGAATTCTCAGAGAACTCAGTATATGAGATATTTTAAATAAATGTGCATTCACAGACTTTTGTTTTATAACCATCACAGAAGATTTATAAGTCTTATCTGGGGATCAGTGCTTTGTTGTTTTAATAAAAATTTAGTAAAATTGCTTTTTTTTTTACAACTGCAGTGCCTATTTTTATATTTTAAGAAATACATTTTAGCATCACCAGGTATTGAACAATTGTTCTTGCTCCATATTCAAAAGAAGTCAGACTAAGGTGAAGAGTAAAGAGAAACAGATTGTATACAAGCATGTACTCTCCCTGACTATGTTATTGTCTGCTTTCTTAGCCTTGGAGAAGGTTAGCTAGAGATAGGCACAATATGATCCCAAAATTGTTGACAACAAATCAGAAGTTTAAATATAGAAATCCTAAAGGAAACAAAAAAGCAAAAAAAAAAAAAAAGTAAAAACAATTTTCAGTTTAAAATTACTTTTTTTTTTTTTTTTGCAATAGAATGACAAACCATTAATTATAATGTATTTTGGGAACCCCAGTTGAAAGGTTAGACCTGTCGTTTTGCAATCCAGGGTCTTATATTAACTCTGAAACTTAAAAAATTTCTTTATTTTTTTAAATGACATAGAGTGAGCTTAAAATGAAGGTATATAATGATTCACTAAGAGTCATATCCATAGTTAACATTATTTTGTTTTTAACTTGTTTAGTATTTTATTTTCCCCATTCTTCTTCTTTAAAACTTTAAGTTCTAAGTTCTCTCTGTTCCTCCCACTTTAACTCCCCCTCATTGAAAAGGCAAGCAAATTGGATATGTTCCATTTTAAGTCATGCAAAGCATTTCCATAACAGTCACGTTGTGAAAGAAATTATATGCTTCTCGAAAAAATCCTCAAGAAAATTTTTTAAAAATTATATGCTTCAATCTGTATTCAGATACTATTGATTCTTTCTCTGGGTATGGATAGTTTTGTGGTTTGTTTTTTTCATCATAAGTCCTTCACAGTTGTTTTTGATCCATTGTACTGCTGAGAAAAGCTGTCATTCACGGTTGATCATCTTACAACATTTCTGTTGCTTTGTGCACAGTACATTTCATTTTGAATCAACTAATGGAAATCTTTCCATATTTTTCTGAGAGCATCCTGCTTATCATTTTTTATAGCACAATAGTATTCTGTCATAATCACGTACCATGATTTGTTCAGCCAGTTTTCAATTGATGGGTATTTTCTAAATTTCTAATTGTTTACTGCTAGAAAAGAACTACTATAAATATTTTTGTACATATGGGTCTTTTTTTCTTTTTTTTTTCTGAATACAGACCTAGTATTTGGATTGCTATATCAAAATGTTTGGGGTTTTTGTTTTGTTTTGTTTTGCATTTTGTGCATCATTCCAAATCATTCTATAAAAAGGTTGAATCAGTTCATTAGTCCACCAACAGTGTGTTGATGTCTTATTTTCCCTCACATCCCCTGTACCATTTGTCATTTTCCTTTCCTGTTTTATTAACCAATTTAATTTGCTATGTGACAGTACTTCGGAATTGTTTTAATTTGCAATTATTCAATTATGAATTAGAATTTTTTTTCCATATGACTATAGATTATTTTCCTTATTTCATCAGGAAACTGTTCATATTTTAGATTCTTTTTCCAGCTGGGAATAGCTTTTACATAAGTATGGCTCATTGCTCTATATGTTTGAGAAATGAGACCATTATTAGAAGAGACTTGATTCAAATTTTTTCACACTTACTATTGCTACCTGTAATTACCTCCATCTTATTTCTCGCCCTCTATTTATTCTTTTCTCTCTTTCCCTTCACCCTGTCTTTCCTCAAAAGTGATTTGTTTCTGATTACCCTTTCCTCCATTCTGTCCTCCCTCTACTACTTTACTGTCCATTATGCCCTTCCCTCTTATTTTCCTGAGGGTAAGATGGATTTCTATACTCAGTTGTTTATATTATTTCATCTTTGAGCCAATTCTGATTAGAGTAATATTCACTAATTCCTTCTTACCTTGCTCTTCTTGCTCTATAATTGTAAAAGCTTTTGCTTACCTCTTTTATGTAAGATAATGTGCCCCACTTTATTTTTCCTTTTTCCTTTCTTCAAGTGCACTCATCTCTCAGTTCTTAATTTTATTTTTAAAGATGTTATTCTTTCTTATTTAGCTCATACTTGTGACCTCTATACACAGAAACTCTTACCTGCCCTAATAACGAGAACATTTTTATGAGTTGCAGGTATCATCTTCCCATATAGGAGTGTAAACAGCTTAACATTATTAAATCCCTTATGATTGTCCTTTACTGTTTAGCTTTTTATGCTTCTCTTGAATCTTGTGTTTTAAAGTCAAATTTTCTATTCAACTCTAGTCTTTTCATCAAAAATCCCTGAAGCAGGTGCTTCTAGGTTGTAATACTAGACTCTTTGCCCTCCAAAATATCACTTTTAAAAATTAGTTGATTCTTTAATGTAGAAGGTGCTAAATATTGTGTTATCCTGCTGATGGTTCCACAATATTTGCATTTTTTGTTTGTTTTGTTTTGCTTGTTTGCTTGCTTTCAGTCAGGCGTGATTTATCCAGGGTCATAAAAGTAATAAATGTTAAGTGTCTGAGGCTGGATTTGAACTCAGGTCCTCCTGAATTCAGGGCCAATGCTTTATCCATTATGCAATCTGCCTGAAACTTAAATTGTTTCTTTCTGGGTGCTTGTAATATTTTCTCCTTGGCTTGGGCACTCTGGAATTTGGCTATTATATCCCTGGGAGTTTTCATTCTGGGATCTCTTAGAGAGATGATTGGTGGATACTTTCAATTTTTATTTCATTTTCTGGTTCTGAAATATGCAGGCAGTTTTACTTGATGATTTCTTGAAAGCTTGTCTAAGCTTTTCTTTGGATCATGGCTTTCAGGTAGTATAATAATTTTTAAAATAACTCTTCTTGATCTATTTCAAGGTCAGTTACTTCTTTACTGAGATATTCCCTTTTAATTTTTTTTCACTTCTTTTGGTTTAGTTGTATTTTTATCATAGTCATTAATTTCTACTTGCTCAATTCTAATTTTAAGGAATTATTTTTTAAATGAGCTTTTGTGCCTCCTTTTCCATTTAGCCAATTCTACTTTAAAGGAGTCGTCTTTTTCTTCAGTAAATGTTTGTGCCTCTTTGTCCATTTGGGTCATTCTGCTTTTTAAGGCATTATTCTCTCACGTGGTCTAATCTATTTTTTCAAGATATTATTTTCTTGAGTTTTTTCTCCTTTATTCAATTTTCACTCATTTTCATGAATTTCTTGAATCATTCATATTTCTCTTGCCAATTTTTCATTTACTTTTCTTACTTTTCAAAATCCCTTTTGAGCCCATCCATGGCCTGTGATCAATTCATATTTTTGGAGGCTTTAAATATAGAACCTTCGATTTTGCTATCTTCTTCTGTGTGTTTTGATCTTCCTTATTACCATAGTAACTTTCTATGGTCATTTTTCTTTTCTACTGTTTCCTCATTTCCTCAGTATATATTTTTTTATTTTTAACTTTGTTAAAGTAGGGCTTTCCTTTTAGTGTAGAAGGTGAGGTTCTAAGCTTCATGGTCCTGGTCAGCTATTTGTAGAAATACTTCAATGGACCTATTAGCTTTCATTACTTCCCAGGGGGTATGATCAAAGGAAAAGTATTTACTATTCTGTTATTTGCTCTGGTCTGATAGTGACCATAAGAACACATTTTTTTGTCCAGACCTTAAGAAGGGAATCCTGCTCCAGTGTGATTGCAAGCTCTAATGTGCTAGTGTTCCTCTGTTGGTTCTGTAACTGACTCCCAGGACTTGATCAATATTTGAGTATAGGAAATACAACACAGTCCTGCCTCAGTTCTATCAAAGAGACCCTTGGAATTTTCTTCTTCCCTGTTGTTTGATTCTATTACCATAGTGGACCGAGAGCAGCAGCTATCCGGAAGCAGCAGATACTGCTGCTACTGCTGCTACTGCTGCTACTGCTGCTGCTGCTGCTGCTGATGATGATGATGAAGAAATGGCTCTGAAGGACTACTCTTGGTTTACTAGGGATGGAGGTGTTTTGGTCCAGCTTTAATGAGAGCATACTCTTCCACTCTGATATAATAGACCTTTCTTATGAGTTTCTAAGTTGTCTTTGGCATCTGTGGGCTAAGAGTTCTGCAAATCTCTACTGCTGCCACTGATCCAGTCACCATATTTCTGCTCCTGGTTTGATGGGGCACTTTCTGCACTGGCAGGGCCTAGCACCAGACTGAGCTTTTCTCACTCTGGTGCAACAGACCTTTTCTGTCCATCTCCTAAGCTATCTTGGGCTAGATAATTGTTTCACTCCATGTTTAGGGACATTCTGCCAGTCTAAAATTTGTTTAGAATCATTATTTAAAGTTTTTTTGGAGATATTTGGGGAAAGTTCAAATGAGTCCCCACTTCCTTTATCTGATACTTTTGAGATCAGTAGTAATTTTCAAAGACATAATAGTATAACGAAATTATTCAACATATTAAACCAAATATATATATTGTGTTAATACAGATATAAATACAAATACATATGAATACACATTTATGTGTATATTATGAGAGAATACACATTATATGTGGAGAGAGAGAGAGAGAGAGAGAGAGAGAGAGAGCAAGAACACCATGCGTATCAAGTCATCTCCTCTGTGTTACTGGGAAATTCTTAAATTACTTGAACCTGAGGGAGAAAGAGAGGAAGGGATTATGGATGTGTTTGGAACTCTTCTGTATCACAGACCATAATACTTGAAAAATTTTTCCTTCTAGTGTACTAGTCAAATCTGAGTCATTATAAGTGAAACTTTGGAATGCAATGATTTTCCCTTGTTTACCTCTAGTTCTTTTTTCTAATCCAGTACCTCGTTCTTTGCTCCATAATGTTTTTTTTTCTGTAGCATACACCCTATTGCCCATTACAATTCCTAATGAAAGCCCCAAAGGCTTTAAAAGTAGAACAGCAATAGTCCAGACATTACTGTGTGCATGGGGATTCAAAAGTCAAATTCTCAAAATAAATTAATTGAAGAAGAATCAATCAAACTTAGCTAACATAGTATCTATTTCATTTTATTGAGACACCATCCATGCTATTAAGGCACTATCCTTGCTATGCATCCATAGAAGTACACAGTCCCTGAAGTTTATAGTGAGGAAGGAGTCATATGTGTGCTTCAATAATAAGTTACCTTTCTGCTACTTCCCTTTCCTCAAACCATCTTTATCCTTTATCAAGAGGAAAATCACAATTTTAAAAGATGAGGGCAAAGCATAGCGATTAATTACATTTTTGTATCCAGAAAAATAAATTACATCATAGGTTAAAACTAGCAGGCTTCTTAGAGATTATAAAGTCCAACTCCTATTTACAGACAAAAGTGAAGCACAAGAGATATTAGACAATTGGTCGCACAGTTAGTTAACTAGTGGCAGAGATTGAAAAAGTGAGATTCCATAAAAGAGAATCAGTCCTGTGGCCTGAGGGCCTAGTGTCCAATGCCTTCTGTGACACTCCTTGTGTGACTTTATAAGAATCAATTCACTTTGTCAGGGTTTCAATCTCTTTATAAAATGAGTTGGTTGGATGCAAATGGCCTCTGATATTCATTCCTGATCCTCTAAACTTGAACACTAGGTATGAGAGTACATGTATGGCTCTTTGTCATTGAATTACTTTTATTTAACCTTATATACAGACAGAAAATTTATTAGTGTCTATGACCTAATATTTCTGACAAGTAAACAAATATCAGTATTAGGGTGTACTGTTTATTTCTTGTTCTATGCATCTGAAATAATTATTTTTTTTTGCTTTCTCTCTTCTATTTCCCCATAGAAATTTAATAATTCATTACTATCAATGATAAAAATAGATTTAAAAGTATGTAGGAAGAGACCTGAAGATGTTTTTTTCATTAAATATTACTGTATAGGATAGGACATAACCCTATTACTTCATTGCTCTTAGTTTTCATATGTTGGTGGAATTGAGTAGTAACATAGCAATTTTGTTTGATGAAAACAATGGGCTCATATAAAGTAACACTGGTATCAAGGTAACAATTATTGTTTTTGTGGAAGGTGAACCTCTAATCTACCATATCCTGGTAAACCATCTTGGCAGATAGGCTAACCAAAAGGTCTCATACCTGCTGGTGAGGTAGTAGGATGTCTACCTTAGACATGTGAAAAATTCCCTTATTGCAATGATATAGATGAGAATTATTTTTCTGACAATCATGAAAATGACTATAGTAGGTGCTATAAAGTGTTTGAGTTTGTCCAGATCATGAAGATGTTAAGGTGACCCACTGCTGCCCAGACTATTGCCAACTGCTGTGGCTTTTGTTCTGTCATTAAACTGAGATTACTCAGGAAAGAGAGTGAGACTGATAATCCTGTGTAACTGTGCCCCACTGAACTCAATTCAAGTGCAAATAAAGACATTACCAGGGACCTCATTGATTCTCTTTGAATACAAAAGAACAACAAGTACATCACTGAATTTAATATTGAAGAATCATTCCTGGATCCCACAGGAGCCAGCATATTATGACACTTCCTTCTCCACTAAGGACTCTCTTTCCTCTGGCTTCAAACAAGAATTTTGCAATAGGTTCAATCCTGAAGGATTCTGGTCCCTATTGAAATGGATCAGACTCTCTTTTTCACAGTTTACCTCATTAAATTCTCATCCAGGTACCTTTGGTAAAGTTTAGTTATAGCTTGGATTATAATACATGTTTAGGGTTTCCCCAAAGTGGGATATAGAAGGTGACATGATGTATAATAATATAAGTATAGGATGAGTAGTTGGTATAATACACATATACACAAAATGAGCATGCTGCCTTGAATGCTCCTCTTAGAGTATTCAGTTGTATCAACATTAGCTTAAATGATGCTGCAATAAATTGTCTGCTAAGCATACTAATTCACCCTGGCTAGAAGTGTGTCTAAACCAGTGGGCTTGACTCTAAATAAGGATCTGATGACTCATTGATATGAATTTCTAATGCATTACAAATAGAGATATTGAGATTCATTTATTAAATTATCTTCCTACTTTTGGAAGGCTCCTATGGAATAAGGATGCAAAAGGATCCAAATATCTAAAGTCCTACCCACAGTGAAATCTGACTCTTATTATTGTTATTTGTCATAAATATTTTGAAAAATTATTTTCTATACAGAGCGATTGAATGCTGGGGAAATACATTTTCTTACAGAAAACACATGCAGAGAATTTCAGTAAATGAGTTAAACAAAAGCTACACAAAAGTCCAATTTAAAAAAAATGGCCCTACATAATAAGCCATAGATAAGGGATTTGAAACTCTAAGAAAAAATTAGGCTTTACACCAGCTCAATACATATTTATTGTACAATATTATATATTGTTTCCATGTTATAAAAAAAAACTTCTTTTAAAAAACATTATAATTCCTGGCATATAGTAGCATATATATGTACATATATATATATATATACATATATATATGCTGACTCTCTTTATTAAATGTTAATCTTGCTTTTATATTCTATAGTAATAGAAAAAAAAGTGTTTTATATATATATGTGTGTATGTGTGTGTGTGTTTCCAATGTATATCTGCTTCTATGGGAAATCAACTCCGTTATTTCAAATTTATGTCATTATTATCTACTGAAATATAACACCACTTTTTCTCAAGAAAATAGAATTAGACAGTTGGAGGAGGCTATGAGCCAAATATTAATTAATAGATATACCCCTCTAGATAAAAAGTATTTTTTCCCATAGTGGGAGACAAAAGTGGGATGCATGTAGAATCTTGAACTTTTTCATTACCATAGCTAGTATTGCCTTGAGCCTTCTATATCATCACAATTGGTTTAAACAGCTGGTTTGAATGTGGAATTACCCAATGAGCAATCTATTAGTTAAAATAACATTAGAAGCAAATCACATGGCAATGTAGACATGGAATTTTGTAGAGTTTTCTAGGTAAGAATGATGAAGAAATTGCAGGGTTTGAACTACAGGAAAGGACATGAAGCAAACCATTTCCAGGTATCCTTTCAAAGAAGTTCTAAGAGCAGTTATTTTTTTTAATGGTAGGAAAATTTTTATTATAATATTCCTGATGTCCTGTCTATAAAATTCAATATTTTGAGGGTTTTAATATAATTTTGGCAATGTGGTTATTATCCACTAAACTTTATATAATTGAGTAGACCATCTTTGAGAGTTGTTGTGGAAAAAAGTAAAACAAAAATATATCTCTTGTGCACAATTTTCCTGAACTTCACCAGGTTGATTGCTAGTCCCATCACCAAGGTTGTTCCCTTAAATACAATATTTAGCTTTTCCCCTAATTATGTTACAATAACTTTAAACATTTTTTAAAAGTTATGAGTTTCAAATTCTATCCGTCTCTTCCTCTTTCCCCTCCTCTTTCTCTCTCTCTCTTTTTTTTTATTATAGTAACTTTTTATTGACAGAATCCATGCCAAGGTAATTTTTTACAACATTATCCCTTGCACTCACTTCCGTTCCAATTTTTCCTCCCACCCTCCACCCCCACCCCTAGATGGCAAGCAGTCCTATATGTTGAATATGTCCTAGTATATCCTAGATACAATGTATGTATGCAGATCCAAACAGTTTTCTTGTTGCACAGGGAGAATTGGATTCAGAAGGTAAAAATAACCCGGGAAGAAAAACAAAAATGCACAGTTTACATTCATTTCCCAGTGTTTTTTCTTTGGGTGTAGCTGCTTCGGTCCATCATGATCAATTGAAACTTAATTAGGTATCTTTATCAGAGAAATCCATTTCTATCAGATTACATCTTCATACAGTATCGTTGTTGACGTATATAATGATCTCTTGGTTCTGCTCATTTCACTTAGCATCAGTTCATGTAATTCTCTCCAAGCCTCTTTGTATTCATCCTGCTGGTCATTTCTTACAGAACAATAATATTCCATAACATTCATATACCACAATTTACCCAACCATTCTCCAATTGATGGGCACCCATTCATTTTCCAGTTTCTAGCCATTACAAACAGGGCTGCCACAAACATTTTGGCACGTACTGGTCCCTTTCCCTTTTTTAGTATCTCCTTGGGGTATAAGCCCAGTAGAAACACTGTTGGATCAAAGGGTATGCGCAGTTTGATAACTTTTTGGGCATAATTCCAGATTGCTCTAAGAACAGTTATTTTTAAAAATAAAAATAAAACAGATTCTCTCAAAGTGGCTTTTCTTTTTTTTAATTTTTGTTTACTTATTTTATTTTATTTATACTGAAGGATGTGGTATAGATTTGTAGTTCTATCTATATGGGGAATTTCCTTTTTTTTTCTTTTTTTTATTACAGCTTTATATTTACAAGATATATGCATGGGTAATTTTTCAGCATTGACAATTGCAGAACCTTTTGTTCCAACTTTTCCCCTCCTTTCCCCCACCCCTTCCCCCAGATGGCAGGTTGACCAATACATGTTAAATATGTTAAAGTATAAGTTAAATACAATATATGTATACATATCCAAACAGTTATTTTGCTGTACAAAAAGTATCACACTTTGAAATAGTGTACAATTATCCTGTGAAGGAAATCAAAAATGCAGGTGGACATAAATAGAGGGATTGGGAATTCTATGTAGTGGTTCATAGTCATCTCCCAGAGTTCTTTCACTGAGTGTAGCTGGTTCAGTTCATTATTGCTCTATTGGAACTGATTTGGTTCATCTCATTGTTGAAGAGGGCCATGTCCATCAGAATTGATCATCATATAATATTGTTGTTGAAGCATATAATGATCTCCTGGTCCTGCTCATTTCACTCAGCATTGGTTCATGTAAATATTTGCAAGCCTCTCTGTATTTGGCAGTTTATAAAATACTAAATTGCTATAAGCTTGATTATTGTGTCATATGTATCTTATTTGTTATACTGATATACCACTTTTTTTTCTTAATTCCAGGTGGTTTTGATGACTGCTGCTTTATAAGTCTAGTTTTAGATTTGGTACTGCTAAGCCACCATTCTTTGTATTTCTTTTCATTAATTCCTTTGATATTCTTGATCTTTTTTCCAGATTAATTGTGTTATTATTTTTTCTAGATCTATAAAATAATGTTTTGGTAGTTTGATTGGTATGGCACTGAAAAAAGAGACCAATTTAGACAGAATTGTCATTTTTGTTATATTAGCTTAAACTAGCCATGAACAATTGATATTTTTCAAATTGTTTAGATCTGACTTTATTTGTGTGAGAAATGTTTTGTAATTGTGTTCATATAGTTTTTGGTATTGGTCTTGGCAGGTAGATCCCTGCCACAAAAATTTTATTTTTCTACAGCAATTTTATTTATTTTTTTAAATAGCTTTTTATTTACAAGTCATATGCATGGGTAATTTTACAGCATTGACAACTGCCAAACCTTTTGTTCCAATTTTTCCCCTTCTCTCCCTCCCCCCCTCCCCTAGATGGCAGGATGACCAATACATGTTAAATATATTAAAGTATAAATTAAATACAAAATAAGTATACATGACCAAACCGTTATTTTGCTGTACATAAAGATTCGGACTCTGAAATATTGTACAATTAGCCTGTGAAGGAAATCAAAAATGCAGGCAGGCAAAAATATAGGGATTGGGAATTCAATGTAATGGTTCTTAGTCATCTCCCAAAGTTCTTTTGCTGTGTGTAGCTGGTTCAGTTTATTACTGATACATGAAGAATAGTCGTATTGCTTGGTTTTATAGCCCTTTGAGCATTATTCAAATTGCTCTTCAGAATAGTTGAATCAGTATAGAACTTCATCCACAGTACAACAGTTTTTAATTTTCTTATATCTGCTTCAAAATTTTTCATTTTTTTCTGTCAGTTAGTAAATCTGAGAGATGTGAAATAGCAATTTACACTTATTTTAATTTGCATTTTTCTCAGTAATAGTAATTTAGAGCAATTGTTTCAAATGATTATAGATAGTTTTGATTGCTTTGAAAACTGCCTATTAATATCTTTTGATCACTTATCAATTAAGAAATGGCTCTTATTTCTATAAATTTGATTTGGTTATGTTTGAAAAATGAATTCTTCATCAGAGAAAGTATTATTAAAAAATCATGGTAATGATTACCAGTGATTTACTTTCTTCCATCCTATTTTCCCCTTCCCTGTTTATCCTACTGTCTCTCTCCTTTTATCCTGTCCATTTTCAAATGTGTTTTTTCTGACTTTTACCCCTTCCCCAATTGTTCTCTCTTCTATTAACTTCCTCCTTTTCTTATCGCCTCCCCCTTCTACTTTCCATTACATAAAATAGATTTCTACTTCAAACTTATTGTTTATATTATTCCCCCTTTGAGCATTTTGATGAAAGGTTAATATGCTTCCCTCCCTGCTTCCTCTATTATCTCTGTTGTAAAATCTCCTTTGGTCCTCTTTTATGTCAGATAATTTATCCTATTCTAGCTCTTCATTTTCCCCTTACCAAGTGAATTCTTTAGCATCCCTTAATTTTGTGGGTATTTTAAGAAAATCATGGCATCATATTCAACTCATATCTCTGTTCCAGGTCTATGTATACTCTTTCTAACTGCCATAATAATGAAAACATTTTTAGGAAGTATAAGTATTAGTTTCCCATGTAGGTATATAAACAACACAATCTTATCAAATGTTTTGTATTTTCTTTATTGTTTGCCTTTTTATATTTATTTTCCATCTCATGTTTGAAACTTAAAATTTCCATTCAGCTCTGGTCTTTTTCATCAAGAATGCTTGAAAATTCTCTTATTTCATTGAATGTTGATTTTTTGCCCCTGAAGGATTATGCTCAGTTTTTCTTGGTAGAAGATTCTTGTTTATAATCCTAGCTCTTTTGCCTTCCAGTATGTTATATTCAAGTCTGTCAGATTCTTTAATAAAGGAATAATAATAATAAATAATAAAAATAATAAAGGATAAGTTTTATTATCCTGACTGTGGCTTCACACTATTTGTACTATTTCTTTTTGAGTATTTATAATATTTTTTCTTTATCTGAGAGTTCTTCAACTTGGCTATAATATTTCTAGAAATTTCCATTTTAGGTTTTCTTTTAAGAGATAATAGGTGGATTCATTCAATACCAATTCTCTCTCTGGTTCTAGAATATCAAGGCAGTTTTCCTTGATAATTTATTGATTTATGATGTCTAGGCTGTTTTTTGTTTTTATCATGACGTTATGATAGTTCATTAATTTGTAAATTATCTTTCCTGGATGTATGTCATCCAGGTCAGTTGTTTTTCCAATGAGACATTTCACATAATTATTTAATTTTTGCTTATTTCTATTTTGTTTGCTTGTATTTTGACTTGTCATAAAGTCATTAACTTCCAGTTGTCCAGTTCTTACTTTGAAGGAATTATTTTCTTCAGAGAAGCTTTGTACCTGTTTTTTCATTTGGCCAATTCTATTTTTTAAGGATTTTTTTTCTTCAGTGAATTATTGTGTCTTTTTCCATTTTGTTAGTTTTGTTTCTCAAAGAAATTCTTCTCTTCATTGGATGTTTTCCCTGTTTTACTGTTTCCCCTATTCTGTTTTTCAAGGTATTATTTTCATTAGTATTTTTGTGTGTGTCACTTTTATCAAGCTTTGACTTGTTTTCTTGATTGTTTTGCATCACTCTCATTTCTATTTACATTTTTTCTCTTTCTCTATGACATCATTTTAAAAATCATTTTGAGCTCTTCCATGGCCTGAGGCCAATTTATATTTTTCTTTGAATCTTTGGAAGCAGGAATTTTTCTTTGTTTTTTGTTTGTTGTTTTGAACTTGTGACTTTCATTATGGTAACTCTCTATGAACAGATTTTTTCTCTTGTTTTCTTATTTTCCAATCTGTTTCTTGCCTATTGCTAATATGAGGGTAGGGAGACCTACTTCAAAAGTGGAGGGTGCTCTGCCTCAAAACTTAGGTTTTTTTGTGCAGTTATTTTTAGAGTTAATTATGGGGACCTATAAGGTTTTGAGTCTTATAAGATGGCATGATGTAGGGAACGGGGTATTTATCTCTCTCCTGTTCTGTGCATTGGTTTATGAGTGACCCCAAGTATTCTTTTCAATCATGGAACTGTGATGAAAGTGCTAATTTCCTTATAGCCAATAGCTTTGCTGTGATGCTCCTCCTCCCATTGGGATTAAGACCCAGGACCTTGACTCAGATCTAAGTATAAACAATACAATAGAGCCCTGCCTCTGGTTCCAGAAAGGAGACCCATTTAAATCTTCTAACCAGTTCAATCCCCTTACCATCTGTGGGCTGATAGATTTGTAAATTACTAATGCTGTCACTGATTCCTTTGCCTGCTTCTGGTTTCTGGGGCCCAATTTGTGCCTCTTTCTCACCCTTGTGAAATAGGTTTTTCTTGACTATCTTCTGAATTGTCTTGGGGTAGAAAATTATTCTGCTCTGTCTTTTTGCATTCTGCCGCTTTGGAATTTATTTAGAGTCAATATTTAAAGATATTTGAAATGATTTGGAGAAGAGTTCAAGAAGTCTCTGTTTTTTCTCCACTATCTTGGTTCCATCTCCTGATATGAATCCTGTTTTATATTATATATAGAATAAACTTATATATAAGTTTTAT
Source organism: Sarcophilus harrisii (assembly GCF_902635505.1). Lineage (NCBI taxonomy): Eukaryota > Metazoa > Chordata > Mammalia > Dasyuromorphia > Dasyuridae > Sarcophilus > Sarcophilus harrisii. Next base: position 78,423,818 of record NC_045430.1, read on the forward strand.
ATCCTTTTATATTGTCTTCCCTTATTATTATATAGATTCTTTGAAGTATGAAATTCTCTTGAATCCCTAGCCCTTACCATAATAGTTAACATACAATGAGAAAGTCACCAATTTTTGTTGATAATACTGTTATTTTATCAAACCTTAACAAAAACATTGCATTTAGAGGAACTTGTAAGGGTGAAGCTTCAGAAAAAAACTGATGTAAAGTAAAATGAAAAAAAAAATAGACAAATATATGCAATAAGTAAAAAAAAAATGCTGTGAATGTGAACTGATTCAACCATTCTGGAAAGTAATTTGGAACTATGCCCAAAGATACATATCTTTTGATCCAGCAATATTTCTAGTGGACATGTATCTTAAAGAGATCATAAAGGAGGGAAAGGGACCCAGATATGCAAAAATGTTTGTGGCAGTTATGTGGGAAAGATTCCTATCTTTGATTCCCAATCCCAATCCCCCCTAGTGAATGTAATTACCCTTTAACTCACAAATCCTGGTCCCTTTGAATTCCAATAGAAGATCTGGACCTGTCCCAGCCCCACCCGGATCTGAGCCAACTTTGGGGTTACACCCAAAAGCCCCTCAAGCTAAATCTCCCATTATAAAAGGGACACACTGAGACCCCCTCTTTGCAGAGGTCCCAAACATACTAGCCATGTGAGGACCCTTGGTCCATTGGACCCTCTGTCCGGTGCCTTCCTTATCTCTACCTTTAACTATACTTTAACCTTGCTTTCCCAATAATAAACCTCTTTTATCAATCTAGCTCTTGGGCCAATAAATGCTTTTATTGGGAACTTGGCCGCTCCTAGACCTCATTTACCACCATATCCTTGTACCAAATCCAGGGTGGTTGCAGAGGATCTCCATTTGACTCCCTGTACCCCAAACCTGCCACTAGACCTAAACTAAACCCTAATTTCATTTAGGTACCCCCAATCTAGACCTCAACAGCAGCCCTTTTTGTAGTGGCAAGAAACAGGAAGGTGAGTGGATGCCCATCCATTGGAGAATGACTGAATAAGTTATGGCATATGAATGTTATGGAATATTATTGTTCTATAAGAAATGATCAGCAGAATGATTTCAAAGATGCCTGGAAAGGCTTAAATAAATTGATGCTAAGTGAAATGAGCAGAACCAAGAGATCAATATACATGACAACAGCAAGATTATGTGATGATTATTGATGGACATGACTCTTTTCAACAAAGAAGTGATTCAGATCAGTTTCAATAGTCTTGTGATGAAGAAAGTTATCTGCACCCAGAGAGAGGACAGTGGGTATTGAATGTGAACCACAACATAGTCTTTTCAATATATTTTGTTGTTATTTGCTTGCATTTTGGTGTATTTCTCATTTTTTTTCCTTTTTGATCTGAGCTTTGCAGCATATTTGTGGAAATATGTATAGAGGAATTGCACATGTTTAACCTATTGGACCATTTGCCAATTGAGGGAGGAAGTGAGAGTAAAGAAGGGAAAAAAATAGAATGCAGAATTTTGTAGGGGTGAATGTCAAAAATTATTTATATATGTATTTTGAAAATAAAAAGCTATAATTTTAAAAAATGCTACAAATGCCTTAAAAACTTAAATTCATGTTGTGACCAATTAGGCCTGTATAATGCTTATAATGAATCATGTTTATCACCTTTTGTCAGAGAGGTGATGTACTGAATAAGGTTGTTCAATGGAATATACATTTTCAGCAACTGAAGTTTGGGATTATTTTGCAATATTTTTAGGGAGACATAGAAGTAGTTTGTGAGATAGTTGTAATAGTATGAATGATATTTCTAAAATGACAAAAGGAGAAAAAGAGAACATCAGTGACTCAGTTGGATTACTTAGAAGTCAACAGAAGGAAGTTCAAAAGGGAATAGAGAATACCCAGAAAATGTTGAAACTACCTTTTTAAATTCTAAATATACAAGAAAAATTGAAATTATTGGATATTCATACTTTCATATCATTCTTTTTCCCCTCTTTAGATAGAAAGATGTTTCATTTGTCAACATGTATCAAGTTCATAATGATAAAAAGGACAATTTGAGAAAAGAGAAATAGTTACTAGTAGGAACAGCAATTTCCAATTCATAATTTGAGTTTAGAAAGAGATCACAAATCCCTGCAGCAGTATTTGGTATATGAGACAAAAAGTTATAGTGTACTTTAAAAGATTTAATACCTATTGTTTTTATGTCTCTTCTTGATAGAGAGATGGGCAGATAAATCAGTCACCCATGTATTGGGGCCTACATTCTTCTTTTATTATTGAGGGGAACAACATAGGATGATTGTGTAGGAATGGCCATACTTATATGACAGTCAGACCTTTAGCAACCTCAACCATCTGGAACAAAGTTGTAACTAGACTTAGATGAAACAATATTCTGAGTGATGAAAGATTACTGCAACAAAACCTTAGGGCCTCAGGTCACAGACCAATTGATGCAGAATTGCGTCTTCTCTCTTTCCTACAGATATTTGTAACAAAAAGGAAATGTATATGTAACTTATCTGATATGGTTTTTTGTCAGTTTTATTTGACTCATTTTCTGTGTCTCAAGGGTGAGTTCTCTGGATCTGTATTTGGAAATGAGAGTGGTATAAAAAAAAAAAGGCACCCAAGAAAAAAAATAATGTACTGAATATAACAATGGTATGTAAAATAAAAATCAATTGATTTGGCAATCTTGGTTATTTTGTTGATTATGGCAGAAAGACAATTAGAAGTAGGGAGTTGGACAATAAAGAGAAGAAACTGATACTCTGATAATTGACAACTAACAGCAAGAGAAATCCCAACTCTAAAGCACTTTGGTGCCATTAAGTATAGGGGTAAACCGTCCACTATTCGGTGGGCCCTAAGACCTTTAATATTTTATGAAATGATATATGAAAACATATTCAAAATGATAAGTTGGAGAAAACTCTTTTTTATAAAGCTGGGAATTGTGCAATAATTTAGTAAATTTAAACCAAAACTGATGCAAAATATTTTGCTTGGGCTTTCAAGATGGAAAATTTTTAGTTATTTAGAAATTTACTTCTGAGAAATACTTCCTTTCCTGACTGTTTTGTTTGTTTGTATGAACTTTTGATTTTATTGTAGGAAATTGTGGTGGTTTGTAATGTCATCAATTTTTATTCTTCCTCACCAGTCAGTCATTAAGTTTCAGTGATTTTATCTGCATAATCTCTCTCCTATGTATTACCTTTTTTCACTTACACATCTCTCCTGTTTCAACCCTGCATTGTTTTTCCATTTTGTTATGGCAATAACCTCATAATTGGACTGTCTGCCTTAAGCATCTTCCCTCTCCAATCTCTGGTCCCCTTCAAAGGTAGAAAAAAGTCTTTTATATGACTCAAGTCTCTTAATTTTCTAATTTATTCATGTTCCTAAAGAACAGGTCTGACCATCTTATCAAGATGTTCAAAACATGTAGCTTCCAATTGATTCAAGATAAAAAGCCTATTTGAAATGCAAAAGCCTCTATTAGGCATTTAAAACTATTCACAATCTGGCTCCACATCTTTCCAAATGTAATTCCCATGACTACCCTTTAGGCTATTTTTGATTAGACCAAACAGGTCTACTTCCTTATCCTCAAATAATTACAGTTCACTTCAACTCTCTATACTTTTGTTAGGAATATACTTCTTCCTCATCTTTGCTTGTTAGGAACTTTAGCTCTTTTTTTAAAGCTCCATGGATGCACTGCCTCTTACACTTTATATATTAGTACTGTCCCTTCCCATGAAAATTACTTTGCATTACTCAGTATACAATTCATATGTATTTATATGACTATATATGGTTTATCCTGACAGGATGCAAGCTCTTCCAGGCTAGAGTTTTATTTTTACCATTGTAGCCTTTATACCCCTGTAACCAGCATATTGCTTCGCATATAGTGGTGCATAATCAATATGTGGTGATTAATGATTGGATTTGCCCAGAACCAATCTAGGTATGCATCTCCCCTCATCACTCATTATCTCTAAAAGTTCCTTGGTTAAACATCTATTTCTTGTTTCAAATAAAATTTGAACTCAGATTTTCCTAAGTCCTTGTGACAGTCCTATATATTATGCTTTGCTAATTTTTCATTAGATATTGACACACTAGTTTAGGAGCTGTATGAATCTATTGAAACTCATGTGTAATTTTTTTTAGGCCATTTGGTGAAGTAACCTGTCCAGTGTCACACAGCTGGTGTTTGAGGATGGATTTGAATTCAGATATTCTTAACTCTAAGTTAGTGCTGTATGCACTGCACCACCTAGCTTCCTCTCTTTTATTTTTTAAAATATCAGTGCCAAAATATGTAGAGAAGAGAAGGTCCTAAATCCTAAAATCCTAAATATACATATACATATATATATACATACATATGTATATATATATATATATGTACATATATCTATTTTTTTGTTATCTACAGTCATGAGATGGCTAATGACAAAGTCAAAAAGCAGTGAAGCTGACTTCATTGATTGGGGAATAGTTCAGCAAATGGACATTGTTCTGAGGCAAAACCCTGCCCATGGCTTTGGTCTTAATAACTTTCCATTGAGCACACTTCCTGTGGCAAAAGTGAAATGAGGTTTGATTTATTTTTGATGGATCTTCTCCACACCAGAACTCTATTGCTTTCAAAGCTGCTGCAGCAAGAAGACCTGAAGTCATTTTTATCACTGCCATAAAAGCATTAAATGATTCCAGGTGCCAGAGACCTTTTTCAGGGTCTGCTGTTTGATAAGTGAAGTTGGTTGTTAAAAAATGTTTTTCTGCTGCTTTAACTTCTGACATACTCCTCTAAAAATCTATATTCTATACCCAACAGAATATCTGCTACTTTATAAATGCAGGTAAAAGTTGACAGATTGAGACTGGTCAAGTTTCTGTGTATAACTTATTCCACCTATAGAAAACCAAGATTCTTTGGGGCAATTTGTGCATTTTTTCACTTGCTTATTATTTTAGACCAGAACTTCTGTTAAATGGAAGTTAGAGATCAATTATGTTGGACACCTTTTGCTGTCATTGTCTTTTATTTTTTGGGGGGAGGGCTTCACTGGATATAAGTAAACAAACAAATAAATGTGTTTATGTGTGTATGTGTGTATATAGTGCGAGAGAGAGAGACAGAGAGACAGAGACAGAGACAGAGACAGAAACAGAGAGCAGAGACAGAGACAGAGACAGACACAGAGAGCCAGAGACATATAGAAAGAGAGACCAACAGAGAGAGAGATACACAGAGAGAATTCTTAGATAATGCAACCTATCTAGTCATTAGGAAAATCAATTTGATCTTTTAAATAACAGTTTCTATATAATTAATTTCTCTGTTGAAAATCCTTTGCTGATGACTAACTCATATTTCTTTTATTGCAATTTAAGACTACCCACTCCCAACATTAATGCATTGTTGGTGGAGTTGTGAACTGACCAACCATTCTGGAGAGCAATTTGGAACTATGTCCAAAGGGCAACCAAACATTTCATACCTTTTGATCTAGCAATATCACTACTAGATCTGTATTCTAAGGAGACTGTAACAGGTGAAATTATGTACACACACAGAATTATTTATAGCAGATCTTTTTGTGGTGGCAAAGAATTAGAAATTGAGTGAATGTCTATCACTTGGAGTATGGCTAAACTAATTATACTGTATGAATGTAATGGAATACTATTGTGCTATAAGAAATGATGAACAGGCAAATTTCAGGGCAAAAATAAAAACTAGAAAGATTAACAGGAACTAATACTGAGTGAAAAGAGCAGAACCAGAAGAAGATTGTACAGCATAATAGCAACATTGTGCTGTGATCAACAATGACTAAGCTTGTTTTTAGCTATATCTATATCTATATATTTAAAACAGTCCCTAAAGTCTCATGATGGAAAATGTTATCCGCTTCCAGAGAAAGAACTATGAATTGAAACAAATTATTTTCTTCCTTCCTTCTTTTCTTCCTTCCTTCCTTCCTTCCTCCCTTCCTTCCTTCCTTCCTTCCTTCCTTCCTTCCTTCCTTCCTTCTTTCTTTCCTTTCTATCTTTCCTTTCTTCCTTCCTTCCTTCCTTCCTTCCTTCCTTCCTTCCTTCCTTCCTTCCTTCTTTCTTTCCTTTCTATCTTTTCTTCCTTCCTTCCTTCCACTTTTTCATTTTATTCTGTTTCTTCTTTCACAACATGATTAATGTATAAATATGTTCCCATGTTTTCACATATGTAAACTATATCAAATTGACATCTTGCAAAGGGAGGATGGGAAGGATGGAGGGAGAAATAATGTAGAACTTAAAGTCATATAAAAATAAACATTGAAAACTATCTTTGCATAAAATTTAAAAATAATACTATTTTTAAAAAGTTTCCCTCTAAGAGTCAGAGGGAATGAGGAAATTATAACTTGTTTCTGTGGCAAAGGAGACTTGACCTCTAAAAGCTTTCCCAGGAAATTTGAACACTGAAGCTTAGATCCATAGAATTTTCTAGAAACAAAATTTATTTGTTATTTAGGCCTTTTAAGAAAGACAAATGTGTTGATTGCTCTCAGCCCTATGGTGATCCCCAGCTGAAAGGATTTAGTATTTTAGAATAATAAGATAAATCCTGAGTTCTCAATCCTCTATCAGATAGCATCAATGAGACAAAATACTGGGCCTCCAACTCATTTCTCTTGACTAAAACTCTCTAGGTAGCATGAAGTTACTCCAGTAAGCAAGAACCAGTAGGTCTTCCCGCGCCCAGGGATCATAATAACTTCTATTACATGAAAGACAGTATTCGAGGTCAAAAGTAAATCATCTTTTACCTGGATTTAAATGTCTAAATAACTTTTCCATTGTTATGTTGTTGTATTTTTTCCCGAGTAAGAAATTGAACAGTGTTCTCCTAATGGATATATGCAATTTCAAAGATACAATTGTCTGGAGGTTCATGAGTGCTGTAGCAATAACATCCACTGAAGCAGATATAGGATTAGTTCATTGTGGGAAAATCAGGAGTGGATGAATGAACAGTTGAGCATGAAGGTCAGAAGAGGTAGAGATATGGAATAGAGTGACAGTACAGAGCCAAGGCAAAATGCAATATCCCTAATACAAACTCTGACAAACTATTTTGTATTATGATGAAGATATACTCCCAGGAGATTTAACTAGCAGTGAGAAGTTAAATTAATAAATCCTGTTTTGTTTATGAATATTATGAGGTTATTTTTGTTTTAGGCCTTTATATATGTATAGCAATTTTTTTGTCCTATATACTCTTTTCATTTTGTGGATATCTCCCTTTTCACCACTTTGGGGAGACCTATACAAAAGGTATAAGCAAATTTGCCATAATTAAAATGATCCCTGGGTGGGCATGGCAGAAATTTTGTTAAGAAGAAAGACAGTGAAAAATCCAAGTCTAATCTTTTTTATTACACAAAGATTTTCTCAGAACCGAACCTAATGAAAAATGTGTACCTTCAGATGGAACAGGTAATGACAAAACAATTCAGCTTCGATATTTCTGGCTGTGTTTTTTTTTCCCTTACTACTAGATCTTTTCATTTTTGTTCAGTAGAAGGACCCATCATATAGTTGTATATTAGGTTCAATTCTGGGGAATTCTCTCTTAATGGAGAGAATAGGATCCTCAATTGTCACATTTATAGGTTCATCACCCTTATCCCATTTACTCCTTGGAAAATACCACTTTTGGCTCTAAAGTTTTACCACAAACAAACAAACAAACAAACAAAAAACCAGAAAGGAAAAGAAGTTCTTCTTGGAGAAACATCAATGAGGAATGTATTTAACAAAAAAAAAAGGAATGGTAAGCAAGTCACACACACCAAAAAAATCATATTTGACCTAAAGAATTATTAGAATAATACTCAATAACTTGTCACCATTAGCACAATCAGCTGAAAGGTTAATATTCAGACTTGGTTAGGACATAAAGTTATGTTTCCAAGACTGACAAATTAACTATTTCACACTTTATCTCTACTGAGTGTTCACACTAAATATCAAACACCATTTCTCTTTAGTGATCTTTCTTTCCATTGCTGACTTTTCCTTTGGTGCTAGGACCTGCTTTTGTAACTGCTTAGATCTTCTCAAGTATCCTAATACAAGAGGGAAAAAAGGAACCCAAAATGGAGGCAATCCCATTTTAGATTCTGGCTTAACTAGGCAGTTAATGTTCTTTTGACTTACATCCAGATGGAGAGTAGGCAACATGGAGCATAAACCACTGAACCTTCCATAAAACTCATAAAATTATGCTTTTAGCTGGGAAGAGAAGATAAACTGAGAAGTAGATAACCATTTTTAATATATTCATTTAATTCTGGTTTATCAGCCAATTAAGTAACTCAAACAAAAAAAATAATGATTTTATATATCCATATAAAATTAAACTATTGTCATTGTCTAACATCTTAAAAGATATTCTTAGAATGTGGAATTACCGCCATTAAAAAGTTCATTTATGTAAATAATAATTACACTCTATTTGATTTGATTTCCCTCTTTCCCATATACAATTCTGAAGCATTATCAGTAGCTATTCCTGGTGATCATGTGGAAGGTTGAAATTTGATGACTTTTGGACAATTAACCAATCTGAGAACCTTTATGGTATAATATGATGATATATGTGGGTTTATTTTATATCCTGCAACTGTGTTCAAACTGTGAATTATTTCCAGTAGATTTTGGACGATTTTCTAGAATTCTCTGTCATCATAACATGTGCAAAGAGTAATAGCTTTATTTCCTCATTACCTAGTCTCAGGTAATTTCTTTTTTTTTTCTTTTCGTATTGTTAAAGTCAAAATTTCCAGTACAATGTTGAATAATAGTGGTGATAATAAGCATCCTTGTTTCAGCCCTGATCTTATTGGGAAGACTGCAGCTTCTCTTTGTTACAAATAATACTTGCTATAGATTTTAGATAGATACTGCTTTTTTTTTTTTTTTTTTTTTTTTTTTTTTGGAGAAAACCTCCTTTATGCTTCCTAGTGTTTTTTAATAGGAATGGTGCTATATTTTGTCAAAAGCATATAAAATAAAACTTCTCATTTGGTCCTCTCAATAATCCCCTGAAAGACTATTTTCCTCATTTTGAGATGTAGAAAGCGAATAATAGAATTTTGGGGTGGTCATGAAACTAAGTATCAGAGAAAGGATTTAAACTTAAATTTTACCTATATCAAGATGAGAATTCTTATTTCTACACCACCCAGTTACCTCAAAGACTTTCTACTCACAACTGTCAAGAGAATATCAAGCTTGATTTCTGTCTGGTTTTTAATTATTTGAATACAAAAGTAATTAATTACACATTTGCCACAAAGTATGGAATAGGGGAAAATTCTACACAGACGAAGAAATCTATGGAGGATTAGGGTATTCTGAAGAGACACACAAACAAATATTTTCAGTGATTAGGAAAAGTAGAATCTATTTGAAAGTCCATTGATAGATATATGGAGATTATCTGAACAAACTGAAATATTCCATAAGTGGTATGTACAGAAGAAAACAAAGACTGGTAATAAAGGCAAATATGTATAGCATCGTTCTGTAAAACTAATTTAAGCTGTGTTTTTAAAACTTAGGGGAACTACGTTGAAGACTGTTGAGGACATTGTGGAAACAAAAGCTACAACATAGTGTAACAATGTTGAAACATGGTCAGATGACTTAACATGGAGATACTTGAAAAAACAAAACAAAGCAAAACATCCTGTGCTCCTTTGTCATAAAGATGACAACAGTTTCTTTCCACTGACTGCATAGTCAGAAGAGATTATTTCTTTTAAAACTGCCAGATTGAGATATTCTTTGATACTGCATGCAGAGGCTAATGATTAACTCATAGTTTGGGTACCATGAACTGAATTGATGAGAAAAGGCTCACCTTTCCCTGCTTTCCTTTCTAGCCTTGCACTTCGGAATAATTTCATGGTGTTTGTCTTTTCCAAGGTTATTTGCCCTTCTCATTTTTAGGTTCCTGGGCTGAAACAGAATCCTGCCAAATTTGGAGTCTAGCAAAGTGACCTTATGAGCAGTAGAAATATTGTTGCCAATCAGTTTGGAAGAGAAGCTCTTAAAAACTATGGACTTGGAATTCAACGCTAAGAGGGATTTGGACTTGAAAATTGGGACTGTGCTACAAAGGAACTAAACAAAACTGAATTTAATCCTCTTCCCTTTCCAATGGTCTGAAGTGATTTTGTGTGTGTGTGTGTGTGTGTGTGTGTGTGTGTATTTAAGGGGTGGATCTATGTCCTTGAGTATTGGGGAGATATGCATCTCTTTAAGGTCATATTTTTGAAGTTAATGTTCCTTTATGAAAATGAATTCAGCTATTACTTGTCAAATGGAACTGAGATATAGGAGGCCCCCTTTCTTTTTTTCCTAGTAAAATTTATTTATTTTTAATACACATTAGTTTGTGAATCATGTTGGGAAAGAAAAATCAAAACAAAAGGGAAAAACCATGGGAGAGAGAGAGAAAAATAAAAGCAGTGAAGATAGCATGTGTTGATTTACATTGAGTCTCCATAGCTCTATTTTCTGGATGCAAATGGCATTTTCTGTCCAATGTCTATTGGGATTGATTTAGATTACTGAATTACTGAGAAGAACCAAGGCTCTTAATGGTACATTATTGCTGTTATCATCTATATTGTATCCTGGTTCTGTTTATTATGCTCAGCATCAGTTCTTGTAAATTCATGAATTTCTAAAATCAGCCTGCTCATCATTTCTATAGAGCAATAATATCTTATTACCTTCATATACCACAGATTGTTCAGCCATTCCCCAAATTGATGGGCATCTACTCATTTCCTAATACTTTGCTACCAAAAAGCTGCTACAAATATTTTTGCATATTTGGGTTCTTTTGCTTCCTATATGATTTCTCTGGGATACAGATGCACTAATGCTACATCTGGGTAAAAGAATATTCACAGTTTTATAGCTCTTTAAGCATAGTTTCAAATTGCTCTCCAGAATAGTTGGACATCCCACAACTTCAGCAACAATGCATTCATGTCCCAGTTTTCCCACATTCCCTCCAACATTCATAATTATCTTTTCCTATCATCTTAACCAATCTGAGAGGTGTGAAGTGGTAGGTACTCAGAGTTGTCTTAATTTGCATTTCTCTAATCAGTAGAGATTTACAGAAGTTTTTCATATAACTGTAGATGGTTTTAATCCCATCTCTGAACAATGTCTGTTCATGTTCTTTGACCATTTATCAATTGGGGAATGACTTGCATTCTTATAAACTTGACACATATCTTTATATATTTTAGAAATGAGGGGGCGGAGCCAAGATGGCGGAGAAGACACACGCGACTTTCTAAGCTCTTCTCTTACCCTCTTTATCAATATTATATCGAGCCTCAAAAATAGTCTTGACTGCTACAATTCGTAAAGATAAGAAGTAGAACAACTCACCGGCCAAAGAAAATCTGCAGTCTCGCCAAAAAAGGTGGGTTCCGGGGCCAGGGGGGAGATCGGCCCAGACGGGGAGAGAAATTAGGTTCCTAGGAGAGTCTCAAACCGAGGGTGAAGGCACAGATCTCAGCAGTCCACAGCCCCAACCGCAGTAGGCTTTTCCTTGGGGCAGTTGTGATCCTATCAGCAGGAGGATGCAGCCCGGTTTAGCCTCAATCTGCGCAGTGGGAGCTCTGGCTTGGGGCCATCAGAGCTCTTTCCAGGGCCGATTGATTGGGCAGAGACACTGGGGCAGAAGTTCCAGTGTCGGTCTGCAGTCTCGGTCTGTGGTCTACAGTCAGCTGCCAAACTCAGCAGTCCCACAAGAAGGCTCTGGCCAGGGGCAGTGACACTTTCACCCCTTAGTCTCCTAGCCAAGGGCAATCGCTTAACCCTACTCCAACCCTACTAAGCAGTTTGATAGCTCAGCAGAACTGAATACAAGCTTCCTGTTGGGGAAGGGAAAACTCTCACTCAGAGACTATCTCCTATACCTCGGAGCTGAAATCGTTTACATCTTTCCCTGCTCTGCAGAGGAAAGCTGATACCTCTCCTCAGGAGGACCTACCCTCAAAGAAGCTTTTAAAACATGATAAAAATAGATAAAACAATCTGACAGCATTCTATGCAGAAAAAGAGCAAGGTCACAAACCTGAAGAGACCTCAAACACAAACTTGCATCAGACTGTCCTCCTTACATGATGTCTCCACTAGAAGAGACCATTAAAGTCTCAAAGAGTTAAGATAATATGGAAGAAGAGAGAAGCTCTACAAGGAGTCAACAACTTCCTGAAATAGTAATGAAAAGTTAAAATTTCATGAAGTGCAGGGAAACAAAATTGTGGATTGAAAAATAATAAAATCTCATGGATAAACTAAATTGTGAAATTGAGAAAAAATAGACAGAATTCTACTAGAAAGTAGATTTGTGAATTGGAAAAGACAAAGAACTTCACGAAAGTAGGATCCGTGAATGAAAGAACAAGAACACCAAGAAAGTAGATCTGAATTGAAAAAGAAAATAATTCCTAAAAAAGAAAAATTCAGTGAAATGGAAAAATTCCACAGACCAAAACAATACATTCCAAAACTCAATTGGACATAAGAAACCACAGTAAAAAAGCTAATGAAGAAAATAGATTTTTAGAATTAGAACTAAACAATAGAAACTAATGTTCATTGAGACAGCAAGTAATCAGTCAGCAAAAACAAAAACAAACTGGAAAAAACCACTATTATCTACTTGAAATGACAGATCTGAAAGATACTAGAGAGATAATCTGAGCGATACTGGACTCTAAACATGATGACAAAAAGAGCCTTAATATTATCTTTACAAAAATCACTCAAAAGAGAACTGCGCCTAGATGTCAATAGAATCAGAAAGGTAAAAATAGGACTGAAAGAATTCATCGAACACTTCAGAAAGAAACCCTAAAAATAAAAACCCCAAGAATATTTGAGAAATTTCCAGAACTACTCAGATTAAGGAAAAAAAATTTTACAAGACAACAACAAATACTTTTAAATACTGAGGTGCCAAAAAGGATCACCTAAGATCTGGCTCCTCTACATTAAAGGAAAGAAGGCCATGGAAATAAGATATTCGAAAGGCACATAGAACAGAATGCAGCAAGAATAAACTACCCAGCTAAGTAGGCATTTTACTTCACAGGGAAGAAATGGACATTTAAGAAACAAATGAATTCCATTTGTATTCTGAAAAAACCAAGAACTAAACAAAAAATTTGATCTCCAAAAGCAAGAACTCTAAGAGATGCAGAAAAGTCAAAAATAAACTCTTGAGAATTGTATTTCATGCATTTGGATATACAAAAAGAATACAGATTAATTTGATTGTACTGAATAAGCATAAAAAAGTAAGATATGAAAGATGATGGCAGAAAAGTTAGGGAAGGAGGGATAAGAAGAAGAAACCACATCCCACAAAGAGCAAAGAAGAAACTTTATCATATCTGAGGGAATTTAGAAAAGGGAGGAACATTGTGTAATCTTATTCTCAAAGAGTTGAGCTCAAAGAAAAACATAATTGATATTAGTTTTAGAGAAAATTCTCTCTTGCCTCAATTAAAAACAGAGGAGAGAAAAGGAAAAGAAAAAATAAATAAAGGGAAGAAGGAAAAGACTTCAGAAAGGGAGAGGATTATAAAGAGGATAGACGATACAAGAGGATCTATAGTTAAAAGGGGAAAAGGGTGGAGGCAAGAATAGAAAGACACAATCTGGAGTTATTAGATGGCAGAAAACAGATTAGTAATTAACCGAAATGAATGGATGAACTCCACATAAAAGAGGCAGATAGCAGACTGGATCAAAAGTCAGAACCCTACAATAGTACATTTACAAGAAACACATTTAAGCAGGGGATACATATAGAGTAAAGGTAAAAGGCTGAGCAAAAATCTATTATGTTCAGTAAAGTACAAAAAAAGCAAGTATGATCCTTATCCAGAGCAAGAAAGTAAAATCGATCTAATTAAAAGATAAGGAAGGAAACTACATCCTGCTAAATGAATAAACAAAAACAATATCAAGATTAAACTCATAAAAATGCACTAAAGCTGTGATGCATCCAACTTCCTAAAGGAACAGAAGTTAAAGAGTCAAAAGAGAAATGAGACAACAAACTGTAACAGAGGAGATCTCAACCTTCACTCTCAGAATTAACAAATCAAACAACACAAAACAAATAAGAAAGAATTTAAAGAAGTAAATAGAATATTAGAAAAATTAGGCATACAGTTGGAACTTTGGAGAAAATTGAATGGAGATAGAAGAATATACTTTCTCAGCAGTTCATGGAACCTATTAAAAATGAACCATAAATTAGACATAAAGACCTCAAAAATTAAATGCAAGAAAGCAGAAATAGAAAATCTTTCTTTCCACATCATGATGCAATAAAACGACATTCTAACAAAAAGTTAGGGAAATAGACCAAAAGTAATTGAAACTAAACAATCTCATCTTAAAAAAATGATTGGCATGAACAGCAAAACTATAGATACAATTAATAATTTCACTCAAGATAATGACAATGATAAGACATCATACCAAAATTTGTAGGATGTCAAAAGTAATAAGAGGAATTTATATCCTTAGAGGCTTACTTAGATAAAACAGAGAAAGAAAAGATTAATGAATTGGCTTGCAAACTAAAAAAACTAAAAAAGACAAATTAAAAACCCCCAATCAAATACTAAATTGAAATTCTAAAATTAAAAGGAAAATTAAAAATATTGAAAGTAAAAAACTATTGAACTAATTAATAAAACTAAGAGTTGGTTCTAATGAAAAAGCAATAAAATAGATAAGCCTTTGTAAATCTGATTAGAAAAAGGAGGGAGGAAAATGAAATTAGTAGTCTTAAAAATGAAAAGGAGAACTTTCCACCAATGAAAGGAAATTAGAGAAAAATAGGAGTTATTTTGCTCAACTTTATGCCAATAAATTTGATAACCTAAGTAGAAATGGATGACTACCTCCAAAAATATAGACTTCCCATACTAACAGAGGAGGAAGTAATCTTGAATAGTCCCATTTCAGAAAAAAGAAATAGAACAGGCAATTAAACAACTCCCTAAGAAAAATCCCAGGACCAGATGGATTTACATGTAATTTTACCAAACATTTAAAGAACAATTGGCCCAATGCTATATAAATTATTTGATAAATAGAGAAAGAAGAGTCCTACCAAATTCCTTCTATGACACAGACATGGTACTGATACCTAAACCAGGTAGGCTGAAAACAGAGAAAGAAAATTATAGACCAATCTCCAGTAATGAATTGATGCTAAAATCTTACAACAAGATAATTAGCAAAAGACTACAGAAAATCATCTCCAAGATAATACACTATGATCAAGTAGGATTTATACCAGGAATGCAGGAGCTGTTAGTTCAATATTAGAAAACTATCAATATAATTGGCCATGTTAATAACCAAATTAACAAAACCATATGATCATCTCAATAGATGCAGAAAAAGCATTTGATAAAATCCAACATCCATTCCTATTAAAAGCACTTGAGATATAGGAATAAATGGACTTTCACTAAATAATCCAGCATCTCTTTATAACCATCAGTAAGCATCAATATGTAATGGAGACAAACTGCAACCATTCCCATAATAAGATCTGAGGAAACAAGGTTGTCACTATCACCGTTACTTTTAATATTGTATTAGAAACGCTAGTTTAGCAATAAGAGCTGAGAAAAGTTAAAGGAATGAATAGCAATGAGGCCAAATATCACTCTTTGCCGATGACATGATGGTATACTTAAGAACCCCAGAGATTCTGCTAAAGTTTTAGAAATAATCCACAACTTTAGCAAAGTATGCATGTTATAAAATCAAACCCACATAAGTCATCAGCATCTTACCATATCACTAACAAAATCCAACAGTCAGAGTTACAAAGAGAAATTCCATTTAAAGTAACTACTGATAATATAAAATATTTAGGAAATCTATCTGCCAAGGGAAATCAACTTTATGAGCAAAATTTAGCAACCACTTTTCACAAAATTCAAGTCGATCTAACCAATTGAAAATATTAAATGCTCTTGGATAGGGCGAGCAAATATAATAAAGATGACAATATTACTAAATCTAATCTATTTAGTTTAGTGCTATACCAATCAGACTCCACAAAACTATTTTAATGACTAGAAAAAATAACAACAAAGTTCATATGGAAAACAAAGGTCAAGAATTTCAAGGAATTAATGAAAAAAAAATATCAAAATGATGTGGCGTAGCTGTACCAGATCTAAAATTATATTATAGAGCAGCAGTTACCAAAACTATTTGGTATTAGGCTAAGGAATAATTAGTGATCAGTGGAATAGATTAGGTTCAAGGGACAAAACAGTCAACCAATATAAGCAACCTAGTCTTTGACAAACCCATGATCCCAGCTTTTGGGATAAGAACTACTGTTTGATAAAAATTGCTGGAAAAGTTGGAAACTATATATGGCCAAACTAAGCATTGATCCATATACCCACACCAAGATAGTCAAAATGGATTCATGACCTAGGCATAAAGAATGAAATTATTAATAAATTAGAGGAACATAGGATAGTTTACCTCCAGACCTGTGGAAGGGGAAGGTCTTTATGACCAAAGCAGAACTAGAGATCATTACTGATCACAACATAGACAATTTCGATTATACCAAACTGAAAAGTTTTTGCACAAAGAAAACTAATGCAGACAAGATTAGAAGGGAAGCAATAAACTGGGAAAATATTTTTACAGTCAAAGGTTCTGATAAAGGGCTCATTTCCAAAATATATAGAGAATTAACTCTAATTTATAAAAAATCAAGCCATTCTCCAATTGAAAAATGGTCAAAGGATATGAACAGAATTCTCAGATGAAGAAATTGAAACTATTTCTAGTCATATGAAAAAGATTCTCCAAGTCATTATTAATCAGAGAAATGCAAATTAAGACAACTCTAAGATACACTACACACCTGTCAGATTGGCTAAGATGACAGGAAAAAATATGATTGTTGAGGGATGCGGAAAACTGGGACATTGATGCATTGTTGGTGGAGTTGTGAACAAATCCAACCATTTTGGAGAGTAGTTTGGAACTATGCTCAAAAAGTTATCAAACTGTGCATACCCTTTGATCCAGCAGTGTTACTACTGGGATTATATCCGAAAGAGATCATAAAGAAGGGAAAGGGACCTGTATGTGCACGAATGTTTGTGGCAGCCCTTTTTGTAGTGGCTAGAAACTGGAAACTGAATGGATGTCCATCAGTTGGAGTATGGCTGAATAAATTGTGGTATATGAAAATTATGGAATATTACTGTTCTGTAAGAAATGACCAACAGGATGATTTCAGAAAGGCACTAGGAGACTTACATAGAACTGATGCTGAGTGAAATGAGCAGGACCAGGAGATCAGTTATATACTTCAACAACAATACTAGATGATGACCAGTTCTGATGGATCAGGCCATCCTCAGCAACGAGATCAACCAAATCATTTCTAATGGAGCAGTAATGAACTGAACTAGCTAGCCTAGAAAAAGAACTCCTGGGAGATGACTAAAAACCATTACATTGAATTCCCAATCCTCTATATTTATGCACACATGCATTTTTTATTTCTCACAAGCTAATTGTACAATAATTCAGAGTCTGATTCTTTTGTACAGCAAAATAATGTTTTGGTCATGTATACTTATTGTGTATCTAAGTTATATTTTAATATATTTAAATCTACTGGTCATCCTGCATCTAGGGGAGGGTGGGGGGGTAAGAGGTGAAAAATTGGAACAAGAGGTTTGGCAATTGTTAATCCTGTAAAGTTACCCATGTATATATCCTGTAAATAAAAGGCTATTAAAAAAAAAAAAACAAAAAGAGAATTTCCCCTTTTATTTCTAGAATGTTGTGGCAATTGTCCTTAATGATCTCTTGTAGAGTGCTATTCGGGCTCTTTTTCTGGTCATGGTCTTCAGGTAAAGCTAATAATTTTTAAATTGTCTCTTCTGGATCTATGTCAGTTTTTTTTTTTTTTTATTCCAATGGCATATTTCACATTTTTTTCCATTTAAAAAAAATTTTTTTTAGTTTTTTTTTTGAGTGATTCTTGCTGTCTCACAAAGTCATTAGCTTCCATTTGTCCTGTTCTAGTTTTTAATGTGTGAATTTCTTCATTTACCTTTTGTATCTCTTTTTCCATTTGGATAATTCTACTTTTAAAGGAGTTGTTTTTTTCAGACAATTTTCTTTCCTTTTCCAAGCTGTTGACTCTCTCATTCATATCTCTCATTAACTTTCTCATTTTTCTTCTCTCTCTCTCATATTTTCCTTTAAAAGTCTTTTATGAGCAATTTCAAGAAGCCTCATTGGGCTTGATTCAGTTTATCTCATTCTTTGGGATTTCCTCTGAACATTTTGTCTCCTCTGAGTTTGTGCTTTGGTATGTCCTGCCACCATAGTAGCTTCCTTTGGTCAAGGTTATTTTCTGTTTCTTGCTCATTTTCTTTTTTTTTTTTTCCATTTATAACTTTTTATTGACAGAACCCATGCCAGGGTAATTTTGCACAACATTATCCCTTGCACTCACTTCTGTTCTGATTTTTCCTCTCCCTCTCTCCACCCCCTCCCCCAGATGGCAAGCAGTTTTATACATGTTAAATAAGTTACAGTATATCTTGGATGCAATATATGTGTGCAGAACTGAACAGTTTTCTTATTGCACAGGGAGAATTGGATTTAGAAGGTATAAATAACCTGGGAAGAAAAACAAAAATGCAAGCAATTTACATTCAATTCCCAGTGTTCTTTCTTTGGGTGTAGCTGCTTCTGTCCATCCTTGATCAATTGAAACTGAGTTAGATCTTCTCTTTGTCGAAGAAATCCACTTCCATCAGAATACATCCTCATACAGTATCATTGCTGAAATATATAATGATCTGGTTCTGCTCATTTCATTTAGCATCAGTTCATGTAAGTCTTGCCAATCCTCTGTATTCATCCTGCTTGTCATTTCTTATAGAACAATAATATTCCATAACATTCATATATCACAATTTATTCAACCATTCTCCAATTGATGGGCATCCGTTCATTTTCCAGCTTCTAACCACTACAAACAGGGCTGCCACAGACATTTCACAATTCCACCAACAATGTATCAGTGTCCCTGTTTTCCCACATCCCCTCCAACATTCCACATTAACTTTCCCTGTCATTCCAGCCAATATGACAGGTGTGTAGTGGTATCTCAGAGTTGGCTTAATTTTCATTTCTCCAATTAATAATGATTTGGAGCATCTTTTCATATGGCTAGAAAGAGTTTTAATTTCTTCATCTGAGAATTGTCTGTTCATATCCTTTGACCCTTTATCAATTGGAGAACGGCTTGATTTCTTATAAATTAGAGTCAATTCTCTATATATTTTGGAAATGAGTCCTTTATCAGAACCTTTGATTGTAAAAATGTTTTCCCAGTTTATTGTTTCCCTTCTAATCTTGGTTGCATTAGTTTTGTTTGTACAAAAACTTTTCAATTTGATATAATCAAAATTTTCAATTTTGTAGTCAATAGTGATTTCTAGTTCTTCTTTGGTCATAAATTCCTTCCTCTTCCACAGGTCTGAGAGGTAAACTATCCTATGCTCTTCCAATTTATTTATGATCTCATTCTTTATGCCTAGATCATAACCCATTTTGACCTTATCTTGGTGTACGGTGTTAAGTGTGGATCAATGCCTAGTTTCTGCCATACTAATTTCCAATTTTCCCAGCAATTTTTGTCAAATAATGCATTCTTATCCCAAAAACTGAGGTCTTTGTGTTTGTGAAACACTAGATAATTAAGGTTAATGGCTGTTTGGTCCTTTGAACCTAACCTATTTCATTGATCAACTAGTCTATTTCTTAGCCTATTCCAGATAGTTTTAGTAACCGCTGCCTTATAATATAATTTTAGATCTGGTACAGGTAGGCCACCTTCATTTGATTTTTTTTTCATTAATTCCCTTGAAATTCTTGACCTTTTGTTTTTCCATATGAACTTTGTTGCTATTTTTTCTAAGCCATTAAAATAGTTTTTTGGGAATCTGATTGGTATAGCTCTAAATAAATAGATTAGTTTAGGTAGTATTGTTATCTTTATTATATTTGCTCACCCAATCCAAGAGCATTTAATATTTTTCCAGTTATTAGATCAGACTTAATTTGTGTGGAAAGTGTTTTGTAGTTTTGCTCATAAAGTTTCTGATTTTCCCTTGGCAGATAGATTCCTAAATATTTTATACAATCAGTAGTTACTTTAAATGGAATTTCTCTTTGTAACTCTTAATTGTTTGGTTTTATTAGTGATATATAAGAATGCTGATGACTTATGTGGGTTTATTTTGTATCCTGCAACTTTGTTAAAGGTGTGGATTGTTTCTAATAACTTTTTAGTAGAATCTCTGGGGTTCTCTAAGTATACCATCATATCATCAGCAAAGAGTGATAATTTGGTTTCCTCATTGCCTATTCTTTTCCTTTAATCTCTTTCTTGACTCTTATTGTCAAAGCTAGCATTTCTAATACAATATTAAATAGTAACGGTGATAGTGAGCAACCTTGTTTCACTCCTGATCATATTGGGAATGGTTGCAGTTTGTCCCCATTACATATGATGCTTACTGCTGGTTTCAAATAGATGCTACTGATTATTTTAAGGAAAAGTCCATTTATTCCTATACTCTCAAGTGTTTTTAATAGAAATGGATGTTGGATTTTATCAAATGCTTTTTCTGCATCTATTGAGATGATCATATGGTTTTTGTTAGTTTGGTTATTAATATGGCCAATTATGCTGATAGTTTTCCTAATATTGAACCAGCTCTTCTTGCTCATTTTCTTTAATTTTCTTTTTTTTTTTTTTTTACTTTTATGTTTCAGCATTCCTCATGGGGTAAAAGAGGCACTGTCCCAAGCTTCCTGTGCAGCTCTGAGCCTTTGCTTTAAGCACAGGGTCCCCTTGTATTTACAGAAGGAAGCTTTTTTTTTTTTTTTTTTCAGGAAACAGCCTGGTTTCCCAGGGTTTGCCTTCTGAATTGCCCTACTGGTTTGCTTTTCTACTAAGCCAGGACTGAGGATCTTAGTTCCTAATTTTCTGTGAAAAAAACCCTCTCACCAGCTTTCCCAAGCTTTCTGAGTTTGGGAAAGACTCTTTTCAAACCAGTGAAACTGATCTTTCTTGAAGTTTTTCCAATCTATCTTAAGCTTACAAATGGTTTCATTACATTAGACTATTTAGAGGTTTGGTTTTCTTTGGCTTTCAAAGGAAACTGGAAAAGCTCAAACAGCTTCCTGACTCTATACCTTCATCTTGGCTCCACCCCTAGAAGTCAGGAAGCCCTCTTTCTAATATGAGAGAACAATATTGGTAAGGACTTGAGCCAGTGATTAGAAAAAGCTTATGACCCTTTTAATGATATCAGAAAACTCTGAGATAACAGCGGAAATATAACTTACTTCACCTTTAGGTAGGGATCACTATTACAACAGTATCAAAAATAACTTAATTGAAGTCAAAGACATATAAATGTGGTGGAAGCTTACTTTTTCTTTTAGGAAAAAAAATCTGATTAATTCTTGGCCGAAGAAGCAGCCTGGATAGTGTTCTCCAATTATAGATTTTGTATAGGCAAAAAATCTAACTGAGCTAGGTAAGAATAATACTTTTTTCATATGAAACTGAATTTTTTGTCTAGGATTCGTTTCTACAATTGGTTTCAAGAGGTATGTACAACAGTTTTTACCTGTTGATCAAGTGTTTAAATGTTATTTGAATTTGAATCAGAAATCCATTTTGTTCAACAAATCATTAAGTTAATATATTTTTCTGCAAGATTCCATCTCTTGTAGAGTATTAAAGCTTAGTTTAAATAAACTAATACTACCAAGAGAATTAATTTAAAGTTTCTGTTTCCTCTTCAACCTTCCCACTCCGAGAAACAACAGTACAAAAATGGCTGATATTTGATAAACAAAAAGATAGTAAAAGAGAACATAATATCTTTCATTTTAAATACATGCCACAAAAAAAACCCTATCTTGTGTGCTAAATGAAATGGAAAGTACACTTACTAAGGAAATGTAAAGCAATAGAAGAAAATAGGAGAGATATCATAGTATGTCTTTGTTAAATCATTTCAGTCATATCCAGTTCTCCATTTGGGGTTGTCTTGGCAAATGTACTAGAGTGGTTTGCCATTTCCTTCTCCAGGTCATTTTATAAATGAGGGAATAAGGCAAACAGTGTTACCTGATTTGCGTAGAGACACATACCTAGTAAGTGTCTGAGGTCTAATTTGAACTAAGTCTTCCTCTGGCCACATCTCTACTGACCACTCTATCTACTATACAACCTAGCCACTCCAACCATAAGATTGGTAAAGAACAAATATTTTTTCTCAGTTTTTTAAAATAGATGTTTCAAAATCTATATCACTGAGCTTCACTTTTATTCTTGGGTCAATGAAATACCTATCACTAAAAAGAGATTGGATATCTAGAAAAGGAAGAGGTGATTATAAAGAAGCAGCAAGACGTCTTTAAAGTGAAGCAAGGTATAACTCATTTCTTTTTCTAAAAGAGTTACTTAACTAGCAAATAAGAAATATGTTAATTATTTTATATAGGTTTTATGAAAACATTTGACAAAGTGATTCAGATTATTCTTATGGGAATTATGGAGAAATATAAACTAAATTATGATAAAACTAGATGACCTACATTTAGTGGAATGTTTAGATTCAAAGAATAATCATTAATGGTTCAATATCACATTGGCAGAAGACCTCTGAAGGATTGCCCCAGGAATATATGTTTGATTTTATGCTGTCCATCATTTTATTGGTGATTCAAAAAATGCAGAGATGGCATGATTATCAAATTTACAAATAACACAAAACTGTGAGGGATAACTAAAACACTGGACAATAGAGTATGCATTCAAAGAGATCTTGATTGGTTTGAGCACTGGACTGAATGTAATAACATAAAATTCAAAAGGTATAAATGTAAAGTTTAACTATGGATTTAAAAACCAACTATATGAGTATATAATGGGGAAGGCATGTTTACACAGCAGTTTGTCTAAAATTATTTGGATGTTTTCTAGAAGTGAAAGCTCAATACATGTAACTAGTTTGACACAACAGCCAAATACAGCAATGCAAACTTGGACTACATTAAGAAAAACATGTGTGCCAGGAAGGAATTAGAGGAAGAACCTCTCTACTTTATTTCTACCTATTTGAAATATTGTATCTTATATGATGAAGTTCAAAGAGAATATTGTGCAAAAATATAGATTACCCAGATTAACAAAGGAAATAAAATACTTAAGTGGTACCATTTTTGAAAAAGAAATTGAACAAGTTATTAATAAACTCCCTAAGAAAAAATCTTCAGGGCCAAATGTATTCACAAGTGAAGTCTACCAAATATTTAAAGAACAATTAATTCCAATACAAGGCAAACTATCTGGAAAAATAGGGAAAGAAAGGGTCCTACCAAATTCCTTTTATGACACAGATATATTGCTGATACCTAAATACAGTAGGGTCAAAATAGAGAAAGAAAATTATAGATCCATTTCCTTAATGAATATTGATTTAAAAAACCTAAATAAAATATTAACAAAGAAATTATAGCAAGTTGTCCCCAGATTAATACATCATGACCAAGGTAGGATTTATACCAGGAATGCAGGGATGGTTTAATATTTGGAAATCTGTTAGCATAATTGACGCTATATGATTTTTGTTAGTTTGGTTACTGATAATCTCAATAGCTGCAGAAAAAGCATTGGACATGATCCAACAACAATTCTTTTTAAAAATACTAGAGAGCACAGGAATAAATTGAATTTTCCATTTATCTATTTAAAGTAGTATCCATTTAAAACCACCAGCAAGCATCATATGTAAAGAGGATAAATTAGACCCATTCCCCATAAAATAAGGGGTGAAACAAGGTTGCCTACTATCAACATTTCTAATACAATACTGAATAGCAATGGTATCTTAAGCAATAAGAGAAGAAAAAAATTAAAGAAATTAAGAGTAGGTAATGAGGAAACAAAATTATTACTTTTTACAGATGATATGATGATATACTAGAGAATCCTAGAGAATCAACTAAAAAAACTACTGGAAATAATAAATAACTTTAGCAAAATTGCAGGATACAAAATAAATCCACATAAATCATTAGCATTTGTATATGTTATAAACAAAGATCAGAAGCAAGAGATACAAGAAATTCCATTGAAAATAACTATTTAGATAATATAAAATATCTGGGAGTCTATTTGCCAAGACAAAATCAGGAACAATTGGAAAAATATCAAGAACTCATAGGAAGAACAAACTAATATAATAAAAATGATAATTATACCTAAATTAATCTACTTATTTAGTACTATGCCAATGAAACTCTCAATAAATTATTGTATAGATCTAGAAAAAATAATTACTAACTTCATCTGAAAGAACAAAAGGTCAAGACTTTCAAAAGAATTAGTGAAAAATGCAAATGAATATAATACTCAATGTAAAACTATTATTATAAAGCAATGGTAATCAAAACATTTGGTACTGGCTAAGAAAAAGAGTAGTCAATCAGTAGAATAGGTTAAGATCAAAAGAAACAATAGTCAATGACTACAGTAATCTATTGTCTGATGATCCCCAAAACTCCAGCTGCAGGGATAAGAACTCATTATGTGGCAAAAATTCCTGGGGAAATTGGAAAGTAGTATGGCAGAAACTAGGCATTGACCAATACCTAACAACATGTATCAAGATAAGATCAAAATGGGTTCATAATTTAGACATAAACCATAGTATTATAAACAAATTAGTCTACTTTTAGATTTGTATAAAAGGAACGAATTTTGGCGAAAGAAGAAGGAAAGTACGTTGAGGAATGCAAAATGGATAATTTTGATTTTATCAAATTAAACTTTTTTCTAGAAACAAAATTAATGCAGACAAGATTAGAATGGAAGCAGAAAACTGGGAAACATTACATCTAAGGGGTATGATAAAGGTCTCATTTCTAAAATATATAGAGAATTGACTTAAATTTATAAGAAGACAAACCATTCTCCAATTGATAGATGTTCAAAGGATATGAACAGACAATTTTCAGGTGAAGAATTTAAAGCCATTTCTAGCCATATGAATGGATGCTCTAAATCACTATTGATTAGAAAAATGCAAATTGAGACAATTCTGAGGTACCAATACACACTGCTTATATGGTCTAAGATAAAAGCAAAACATAATCATAGCTGTTATATTGGATGTAGGAAAACTGGGGCATTAGCACATTAAGTGGTGGAGTTATGAACTGGTGCAACCATTCTGGAGAGTAATATGGAACAAATCTCAAAGGCCTATCAAACTGTGCCTACCATTTGTTCCAAGAGTATCTCTATTGGAACTTTATCCCAAAGAGAGCATGATAAAGGAAAAAAGATCCACATATGCAAAAATATTTGTAACAGCCCTTTTTTGCAGTGGCAAGAATTGGAAACTGGGGAATGAGTGCCCTTCAGTTAGAAAATGGCTGAATAAGTTATGTTATATAAATGTTATAAAATATGATTGTTCTATAAGAAATGATCAGCAGGGTGATTTCAGAGAGGCCTGGAGAGACTTACATGATCTGATGCTAAGTGAAGTGTGTAGAACCAAGAGAACATTATAAATGGCAACAGCAAGATTATACAATGATCAATTCTGATTGAGAAGGCTCTTTTCTTTTTTCTTTTTTTAAAACTGTTTTATTAAAGCTTTGTATTTTCAAAATATATGTATGGATATTTTTTTTAATTTAATAGTCTTTTATTTACACGTTATATGTATAGGTAACTTTACAGCATTGAAAATTGCCAAACCTCTTGTTCCAATTTTTCCCCTCCTTCCCCCTACCCCTTCCCCCAGATGGCAGGATGACCAGTAGATGTTAAATATATTAAAATATAAATTAGATACACAATAAGTATACATGACCAAACCGTTATTTTGCTGTACAAAAAGAATCAGACTCTGAAATATTGTACAATTAGCTTGTGAAGGAAATCAAAAATGCAGTGATGCATAAATATAGGGATTAGAATTCAATGTAATGGTTTTAGTCATCTCCCAGAGTTCTTTCGCTGGGCGTAGCTGGTTCAGTTCATTACTGCTCCATTGGAAATGATTTGGTTGATCTCATTGCTGAGGATGGCCAAGTCCATCAGAATTGGTCATCATATAGTATTGTTGTTGAAATATATAATGATCTCTTGGCCCTGCTTGTTTCACTCAGCATCAGTTCATGTAAGTCTCTCCAGGCCTTTCTGAAATCATCCTGTTGGTCATTTCTTACAGAACAATAATATTCCATAATATTCATATACATAATTTATTCAGCCATTCTCCAATTGATGGGCATCCACTCAGTTTCCAGTTTTTGTCCACTACAAAGAGGGCTGCCACCAACATTCATGCACATACAGGTCCCTTTCCCTTCTTCATGATCTCTTTGGGATATAAACCCAGTAGAAACACTGCTGAATCAAAGGGTATGCACAGTTTGATAACTTTTTGAACATAGTTCCAAATTGCTCTTCAGAATGGTTGCATGTAATCACAGTTCCACCAACAAGGTATTAGTGTCCCTGTTTTCCCACATCCCTTCCAACATTCCGCATTATCTTTCCCTGTCATTCTAGCCAGTCTGATAGGTATGTAATGGTATCTCAGAGTTGTCTTAATTTGCATTTCTCTGATTAATAATGACTTGGGGCATCTTTTCATATGGCTAGAAATGGTTTCAATTTCTTCATCTGAGAATTGTCTGTTCATATCCTTTGACCATTTATCAGTTGGAGAATGGCTTGATTTCTTATAAATTAGAGACAATTCTCTATATATTTTGGAAATGAGGCCTTTATCAGAACCTTTCACTGTAAAAATATTTTCCCAGTTTCTTGCTTCTCTTCTAATCTTGTCTGCATTAGTTTTGTTTGTATAAAAGCTTTTCAGTTTGGTATAGTCGAAAATTTCTATTTTGTGATCAGTAATGATCTCTAGTTCTTCTTTGGTCATAAATTCCTTCCTCTTCCACAGGTCTGAGTGGTAAACTATCCTGTGTTTCTCTAATTTATTTATAATCTCATTCTTTATTCCTAGGTCGTGAACCCATTTTGACCTTATCTTGGTGTACGGTGTTAAGTGTGGATAAATGCCTAGTTTCTGCCATATTAGTTTCCAGTTTTCCAGAATTTTTGTCAAACAGGAATTTCTTATTCCAAAAGCTGGGGTCTTTGGGTTTGTCAAATGGATAATTTTCAACATTCACCATTGCAAAACCCTGTGTTCCAAATGTTTTCCCTCCCCTCTCATTCCTTCCCCTATATGGCAAGTAATCCAATATATGTTAAATATGTGCAATTTTTCTGTACATATTTCCACAATTGTCATGTTGCACAAGAAAAATCAGATCAAAAAGGAAAGAAATGAGAAAAACAAAATGCAAGGAAACAAAAACAAATAGAGTGAAAATACTATGTTGTGATACATCCTCACTTGCCAGTCTTCTGTGGGTGCAGATGATTCTCTTCATCATAAACAAAATCATTGGTAACTTGCCTGAATCATCTCATTTTTGAAAAGAGTGATGTGCATCTGAATTGATCATCATAAAATCTTGCTGTTGCTGTGTACAATTATTTCCTGTTTTTCTCATTTCACTTAGCACCAGTTCATGTAAGTTTCTCCAGTCCTCTCTGAAACCATTCTGCGAATAATTTCTTATAGAAAAATAATATTATTTAACATTCATATATGTTAACTTATTCATCCATTCTCCAACTGATAAACATCAACTCAGTTTCCAGTTTTTTGCCACTACAAAAAAGGCTGCCATAAACATTTTCATATGGAGGTCCGTCCCTCCTTTATGATTTCTTTGGAATATAAGTTGAGTAGAAACACTGATGAGTCAAAGGGTATGCACAGTTTGATAGCCTTAGTCATAGTTCCCAATTGTTTTCCAGAATTGTTGGATCTCTTCACACCTCCACCAACAATTTATTGGTGTCAGAGATTCCCCACATCCCCACCAACATTCATCATTATCTGTTTCTATCATGTTATTCAATCTGAGAGGTGTATACTTGTTATGATCGTGTATTTTAAGATCAGCACGAGACAGGAATTCAGGTTAGGGGAAAATTGTCAGTCTTTATTCTCAGTGAAGAAGGATCGGAGGTGGAAGAGAATCGGCGATAGCAATGTGTGCAGCTGAGTCAAGAAGCTAGCTCGACCAGCAGCCACACAACCAGCAGCTCGGAGTCTCGAACTCAGCCCAATCTCTCCCCACTTGTCTTGCTCCCTCTCTCTCTGCCTCTATACCAACATTGAGCTTTCAGATGCCCTACTTTACCACACTGAAAGCATTGACGTGTCTCTCTAGAAGTCCCTTGCTGGAAGGGACCCTGTCTACCCATGTTGGAATCTTGGGAAGTCTGCATCATAGTCTGGCTATAAAAGGCATTTGTGCCCACTGTGGCACAGCGTCTTATGAACTCCTCTAAAGGAGCATCCTTGGGCAGTCCTAGTATAATCCTTCTGCACACCTCATTAGCATTTTCCTTAGCAAGTTGCCTTATTAAAACATCTGTTGTTGGATTTTCCCATTAGTTCTTGTGATAGCAGTCTGCAAACGTCCCACAAAGTCACAAAGGGCTCATCTGGCCCTTGCATTATTTTGTGAAGGCCTCACCTTTATCATTTTATTGTGAATCAGATCCCACGCTTTGATAGCATTAGCAGCAATTTGCTCATATGCTGCTACTGAATAATTAACCTGTGCTGTGACGTCTGCATATGGACCTATACCTTGTAGTAGGTCATAGGTGATCACCAGCATGAACACATTTGACTATTTTGTTGGGCTTGTATCCTACAGAGCTCACTATATTCAGAAAGCCACATGTAATTTTGTCAGGTTCTAGGCATACCCTTGCTATAGATTTCCAGTCATCAGAGTCAAGACTTGAAAGCCAAATTCTGTAACAGCATCTTAACATAAGCTGATGTAGCCCCATAATTAGTGCAGGCCTTTTTAAGATCTTTAATGATTTCTACATTAAAAGGAGCATATCTTCGACTTTGTTGACCTGAGGCATTAGACTGGGAAATTACAGGAAACATAAGTGGTTGTAGCTCCCGGATGTCCACACCCTTTTCTTTGGCCTTCATTAAGCCCTCTTGAAGCCTGCTCAAGGTTGGTCCCCTCACTGCCCCCCCCACTGCCCCTCCTCCCTCCATCCCCGAGGGTGGAGTTGGTGGAGGAGAGTCAATCACTTGCTCCTGGGGTGGGGCTGAAGCCGCCTCCTGAGGGGAAAGGTCACCACACCCTTGCTCACTTAAGTCTCCATGCCCTGTGGGGATATGGTCATTAATCTCTTCATTGTCTTCTTCCTTAATATCATGGCTAATTTGAGGAGGAGTGGAAGGAGTCAAGGGCTTTTTCTTTCTTCTAGGGATTCTTAGTGCTAACTGAAATACATTGTATAAATAAAATGCCTCCATGGGAATTGAATGAGGACCATATTCTCTGAAATGTATGAACATCTCTTGTCCAACCCGGGACCAGTTATCTCGAGAGATCTGCTCCTCCTCTACGATCCAAGGGGAGATGCAGTTTAATATACCCACAAATCTCGCTATCTGTTCCCAAGTTATAAGTAACCCATGTATTTCTGTCAGCTTAATCATGCTTTCCATAGCACCACTCTTGGGTGGGGTTGGGGGCGGGGATGGAGAGTCTTTAGCTAGCCTTTGTCCCATTTTAGCCAAAAAAAAATTACTGGTTTAGTTTTTAAGAAAATAAGTTCCTTATTTGTCTATTAACAATACTCACCCAAGTTCCTGGTCACCGGAGACTTCTTCAGTCCTTGGTTCCCACCGTTGGGCGCCAAATGTTAAAATCGTGTATTTTAGAGTTGTCTTAATTTACATTTCTCTGATCAATAGTGATTTAGAGCACACTTTCATATGACTAGAAATGTATTCAATGATCTTCATATGAAAATTTTGTGTTCATATCCACTAATCATTTATCACTTGGAGAATGGCTTGAATTTTTATAAATCTGAGTAAATTCTCCAAATTTTAGAAATGAGGACTTTATCAGAACACTTGAATGTAAAAATGTTTTCCCATATTATTGCTTGTCTTCTAATCCTGTCTGCAGTGGTTTTGTTTTACAAAATCTTTTTAACTTAATATAATTAAAATTAGCTATTTGTAGCCAGTAATGTACTACAGGTTTTCATTGGCCACAAATCCCTAACTTCTCAACAGATCTGAGAGGTAGACTATCCTTTGTCCTTCTAATTTGCTTATAATATCACTCTTTATGTCTAAATCATGAAACCATTTTGACCTTATCTTGGTATGGAATGTTAGGTATGGCTTAATGCTGAGTTTCTTCCACACTAATTTCCAATTTTCCCAGCGGTTTTTGTCAAATAATGAATTCTTATCCCCAAAGCTGTGGTCTTTGGCATTGTCAAACATTAGATTACTATAGTCATTGATTCTTTTGTCCTGTGATTCTAACCCATTCCATTGATCAACTACTCTATTTCTTAGCCAGTAGAAAATGGTTTTGATGATCACTGATTTATAATATAATTTTAGGTCTAGTACAGCTAGGCCACCTTCATTTGCAATTCCCTTGGAATTCCTGACCTTTTGTTCTTCTAGATTAACTTTATTATTGCTTTTTCTGACTCTGTAAAGTAATTTCTTGGGAGTTTGGGCACTCCATAAGTAGATTGATTTAGGTAGTATTGTCATTTTTATTATATGAGCTTGACCTATTCATGAGCACACCTGATATTTTTCTAACTGATTAGATCTGACTTTACTTGTGTGGAAATTGTTTTGTAGTTGTATTCATATAGTTCCTAACTTTGCTTTGGCAGGTAGACTCCCAAATATTTTAAATTATCTAGTTATTTTAAATGGAATTTCTCTTTGCATCTATTGCTGCCGAAATTTGTTGTTAATATATAAAAATGATGATTATTTATGTGGATTTATTTTGTATCCTGCAACTCTACTAAAGTTGTGAATTGTTTCTAGTAGTATTTTTAGGTATTTCTCTACGATTCTCTAAGTATACCATCATATCACCTACAAAGAGTGATAATTTGGTTTCCTCATTACTACTCTAATTCCTTTAATCTCTTTTTCTTCTCTTATTGACAAATCTAACATTTCTAATACAAACTTGTTTCACCCCTTATCTTATTCAGAATGGTTCTAGTTTCACTGCATTACTTGCTGATGGTTTTAAATAGATGCTACTGACCATTTTTCAGAAAAGTCCATTTATTCCTATACTCTCTAGTGTTTTTAATAGGAATGGGTATTCGATTTTGTCAAATGCTTTTTTCTGCATGTACTGAGATCATCATATGATTTTTGTCAGTTTGATTGTTGATATAGTCAATTATACTAATAGTTTTCTTAATATCAAACCAGCCTTACATTCATGGTATTAATCATACTTGGTAATGGTGTATTATCCTTTGACATTTTTGCATCAATATTCATTAGGGAAATTGGTCTATAATCTTTTTTCTCTGTTTTAACCCTGCTTGGTTTAGGTATCAGCACCATAACTATATCATAAAAGGAATTTGTAGGACTCCTTCTTTTCCTGTTCTTTCAAATAGTTTACATAGAATTGGAATTAATTGTTCTTTAAATGTTTTGTAAAATTCACATGTAAATCTTTCTGGTGCTGGAGATTTTTTTTTTGAGCAAGTTCATTAATAGTATGTGCAATTTCTTTTTTCTAAACTGGGACTACTTAAATCATTTCTTTTCTGTTAATCTGGGTGATTAATATTTTGTAGATATTCTTCCATTTCATTTAGATTATCAAATTTATTGGCATATAGTTGCGCAAATAACTGCTTTAATTTCCTCTTCATTGGTGGAAAGTTCTCCCTATTCATTTATGAGATTAACTATTTGATTTTCTTCTTTCCTTTTTTTTATCAAATTAACTAAAGATTTATCTATTTTGTTTTTTTTCATAAAACCAACTTTGAGTTTGATTTATTAATTCAATAGTTTTCTTACTTTCAATTTTATTAATCTCCCATATTATTTTCAGAATTTCAAATTTGTTATTTAATTAACAGATTTAACTTGTTCTTTTTTTAGCTTTTTTAGTTGCATGCTCAATTCATTGATCTTTTCTTTTTCTATTTTATGCAAGTAAGAATCTTGAGATATAAAACTTCCCCTAAGAATTGTTTTGACTGCATCCCATAAATTTTGATATGTTATCTTATTATTGTCATTCTCTTGCATGCAATTATAATTATGTCATAATTTGTTGCTTCCCCTACTCATTCATTAAGATTAGATCATTTAGTTTCCAATTAATTTTTGGACTGTTTTCACCAGTTCTTTTATTGCATGTAATATTTATTGCATCAATCTTAAAAACATACATTACTATTTCTAACTTTCTGCATTTGATTTTGAGGTTTTTATGCTCTAATTCACGGTCAATTTTTGTACAGGTTCCATGAACCACAAAGAAAAAAGTAAGCTCCTTTCTGTCTCCATTCAATTTTCTCCAAAATATATTATACCTAATTTTTCTAACATTCTGTTCACCCTCTTAAGTTCTATCATATTTATTTTGTGATTTGATTTATCTAATTTTGAGAAATCAACATTGAGATCACACACCAGTATAGTTTTGCTGTCTAATTTTTCTTGCACCTCTCTTAACTTTTTCTCTAGGAATTTGGATACTATATCAATTGGTATACCAATTTATGTTTAGTATTGATATTACTTCATTATCTATGGTACCTTTAAATAGGATATATAAAAGACCTTATCTCTTTTAATTAAATCTATTTTTGCTTTTGCTTGACCTGAGATCAGGGTCATTACTCCTGCTTTTTTTTTTTGTTTTGTTTTTAATACTTAAGCTGAAGCATAAAAGATTCTGCTGCAGACTTTTACCTTTACATTGAATGTATCTCTCTGATTTAAATGTGTTTCTTGTAAACAACACATCACAGGATTCTGGCTTTCAATCCAATCTTCTATCTGCTTCCCTTTCATGGGAGAGTTCATGTCATTCACATTCAAGTTAAAATTACTAACTTTGTATTTTGTTCTATCTTGTTTTCTCCAAATTATACTTTTCTCTTTCTTTTCCTCCTTTCCCTCCTCCTCAGTATTTAGCTTCGGATCACTACCTCTCTCAAACAGCCTTCCCCTTTTAAGTCTGTCCTATTTTCTTATACCTCTCCCCTTCTATTTCTTTTCTTCCTTCTTTTAGCCACCTCCTTTCCTTTCTCCTTTTCCCTCCTACTTCCCAATATAATGAGACAAGTTTCTCTGTGAAGCTAAATATATCTGACATTCTCTCATTGAATCAAATTTGACGACAACAAGAATCACTTTTTAAAAGGGTCTGGAATTTGATATTCTGAAAAGCAAAGGAATTTGGATTGCAGCCAAGAATCAACCATCCAGAAAATTTGAACATTATCTTTTGGAGGAAAAATGAAAATAAAAAGTATAAAAAGGTAAAAAGGAAATAAATAAATTTGTTTTAAAAGTTAAAAAGCTTATATCCCTATATGGGAAGGTGATATGTTTAACTTGAGATCTGTATCTTTGTGATGGGTATACTTAAAGAGATCAAGTATAATCTGATTTTATTGTGATGATTTAAATAGGAAACTAGAGGAGGAAAAGGCATTCTATGGAAGAAGATGAAAATGGAGTTAAAATGGGTAAATTACAATTCATGGAGATGCAAAAAAAGACCTATTACAAGTGAGGGAAAGAAGGGGAGATGAACAGAATTCCTTTTCAGTCCACTCAGCTGAATGAATTGTATGCAATCATGCTAACTCTTACTTATTATCCAGAAGATGTAAATATAATATCTGACTCAGCCTATTCAGTAGATATGGTACAAAGAATTACCACAGCCCAAATAAAATTTGTAGTTTCTAATATATATCAGCTCTTTAAGAAACTTCAAGAGCAAATGAGATAGCATCCAAGTAAGATTTATGTCTTGCATGTCCACTCTCATAATGGACTTCCAGGTCCTATTTTTATGGAAATTCAAAGGCAAATAGCCTTCTAACCATATGAGCCAACACTCAAGGGCACTATAAGCCTCAATCAGGAGTCAGTTGGGGAGATTCACAAGCCAGAATTTCTCCAGAACATCAACAGGGCTCTGAGACAGAGCACTCTAGAAGAAAGGACTACTTGCCACAGACTGGAGATTGAGAAGCCACGAGTCGGAGCTGGCTGGAGGCTGAAGAAAGCAGAGGCAGAAGTCAAGGACAAAGCTGCAAGATCTCTTGGAGCCAGGAACCGGGCTAAATTTGGAAGGAGAAATAAACCTTTGCAATTTTTACCATCTAGCTGTGATTATTGGAATAATTATTTATTTCAACTGAGACTAAGGGTGCCTCTCAGAAAACCACCACATTTTGGCGCAAATTTATCACAAGTTGTCTACCTGTGTTAGTGACTGGGATATTAGCTACAGATTCCCCAGTTTCCCACATCAATGTGTGGATGGCCACTGGTTTGTAAGCACTCTCCGGAGGTGAAATGGTCAAGTCTACTGTGCCTAGAGGCAAGGGATCCATAGGCTGGATAGGAACAGATTTCACTTCTCCAGGGGATATCTCAGTAGTCTCTACTGCATACAACTCTGTTTTTCCTAATTGCAATCCCCTTTTACCCTCCAATTGCCTTTTTGCGGATTGATTGTATAATCTCCTTCTTCCATCCCATTGCCTTTTGGCTGATTTCAGGCAACCCAAGAATCTCATTCTAAATATCATCAGGCTACTTGAGCTTTACATTTGCAATTTGAGATAACAAAAGCAGAAGCTAGGAGCATAGTAAAAGGCTTTACTACTTGCCTTCCTTTCCACACTCCTATGCTCCCTTCAGGAAAAAACCCTCGTGGTTTGAGACGTAATGAAATTTAGCAACTGGATGTGAACCATTATAAATCTTTTGGTCATCTGTCTTTTATCCATGTTGTGGTAGACACCTTTTCAGGATTTACTTTTGCAGCAAAAGAGACAGCCCGAGTGGACACTGAATTCCTTATACAAGTTTTTTGCGATTATGGATGTGCCACAAGCAATAAAAACAGATAATGGACCTGCTTATACTTCTAAACATTTTGCACACTTTTGTGCCCAGTATCAGATTTTACAAACCACTGGCATATTTTTTAATCCTCAAGGACAGGCAATAGTAGAGAGGAGAAATAAAGACATTAGGATGCTCCTCCAAAAACAAAAGAAAGGGACAGTCACAGGTAACCCTAAAGAACTTTTAAATTTAGCTCTTTACACTATTAAATTTTTTGATTTTTGATAAAGATGCACTGGCTCCAGCAGACAAGTTTCATAACCCATCAGAAGGGCAGTGGCCAGTGTGATCAGCTCCCCTAGCTTTAGATAATTGGCAGTTGATGTGGAAAGATCTAGAAAGTGGTGAATGGAAGGGACCAGATAGGTTAACTGCTTGGCGGAGAAGGTTTGCTTATATCTCTACAGATGAAGAAGGAATCAGATGGATGCCAATGAGCCATATTGGCCTTGTCCATTAAATGGACCCTTGAAATGAAGAAGAAGACCCAAGAAACATCGGGTGGTTCCAAAGCTGACTGTGCCCACCATTGAAAGAAATGGCACCTATGGCAATTGCCTCATAAACATCAAAAATTGTTGATGAGACTGTTACAGAACTTCAAAATCTGCAGGAAATATTGTATTCCCTGACACGTGAAGTAATTTAGATTAGATTTGTTTTGGACTATCTCTAGGATTTATGGACATGTATAATTCTTCATGTTGACATGTTACATTATTACTAGCCTGAGTTATATTACTATGTCCTTGTGTAAGACCTCCTATGCTGATGGATTTATGTATATCTATTTCAATTTCAGCCCAGAGGAGACCTGCTAACAATATCTGGTTTTGGTGTTCTCACCTCCCTGAGAAGTCAGGGAGGGCTTGACCACCTGTCTTCTAAAACAAGAGAAAGCAGGAGATGCAGAGGGCAAAACTTTGGAGAAGTATACTTGAAAATAGTATACTTGAAACAAGGTGTTAACTCAGTGGAATTGATGATATAATGGTTCTCTAGTTTATGTATATTTAGTACTTATCATGGTAATGTAATAGTTCTACAATTGATGTAATTGTAATAGGGTATTTAAACTGGGGACAAAGTCTGACTCAGAAGTCAGACTGGCAGACTGGCAGACTGTTGAAGGAGTCAGACTGAGACAGGGTCAGATTATGACAGACACAGACTGTGTAAGAGACAATAAAGACTTTTCTTTATTCTATTCTTGTTTATTCTTTTGGTGTCTATACTCCTGAGACCAAGGTCTTTCTGAAGGACCTCCAGAAAGCTAGCCCAGAGCTTACAATGAAGGTCATAAATAAGAATTCACATAAGAACAGGATAAATTGAAGGAATTGGAAAGAATTAATCTAGAAGTAAGAGGGCTGCATAAGAACATGATAGCCATTTTCAAATATTTGAAAAGCTGTTTCAATTCAGAAGGCAAAATTCAGAGCAGCATGTAGGAGGTCACAAAGAGGAAAACATTGAGTCAATATAAGGGAAATCATCCTAACTATTAAAGCTGTCTAAAAGAGGAAAAGTATGTTTCGGGAGGTCTTAGGTTCATTTTAATTGGAGTACTTCAAAGGAATGGCTATATAACCACTTCAGAGGAACATTAGAGAGGAAAATCCTCTTGAATATGTATTCTATGACACCCTAAGTTCTGTTATTTTGCAAGGTTTATTCTTGATTTAGTAGAAAGTATACAAGCATTGGAATAAGAAGACCTGATTTTAAATGCTAGTGCAATATACATAGTAGTGGTGAGTTAACATTGAATAAGTCACAATTTCTCTGAACTTCAACGCCTTTATCTGTAAAGTAAGAAAATTGGATCAGATCATCTCTAAATATAAATGTCTGTATTCCTTGCATATAATTTATTGATGAATATTCTTTAGCACAATGATTGGCATACAGTAAGCACTACATAAATGTTATTAATATTACAAAATATCATTATTCAACAATGTGAGCCAAATTAATTGGTTCTATGTTATCTTCATATGTCTGATACAAAGATAGAAAGGAAAAGAACTACAAATGAAAAAGCACCAGCTGTTAAGAGTTCAATGAGTCTGAAGTGGAGTGTTCTTGACTTTTTACCTAAAGAAAAGTCCTAATATATAATTTACACTTTATTTTTGAACTGTCTTATATTGTCTATAATCCTTTTCTTAATCACATGAAGTATGGTCATCAGGCCTGTGTTAGCAGAATTGTACATTCCCTAAAGCTACTGGATTCAGAGCATTTTTATATGTTGCGTGAAAGCTGCTAGGATCTGAGAGAAGATAGGGATGAGTAATCATGTAGTAGATGTTTTTATTATCGATCATTCTATTTGTTTTTATTTTTTCTGTTCAAAGAATAAACTGTTCTACACAGTTTTTTTAAAAGTCAAATGAAAAGCCCAAAATTCCAAACATACACACACACACACACACACACACACATTTAACAAAGTAGAGGGGGAAAAACTAGACCATGCTATATATAGAAGTGGCAGTTAACTGTGTGGTGATTTTGGGGGGAAATGACAACTTGCCCTAACTAAAAGCCATACTTTGATGCCAACTCTCCACAGGATCTCCTTTGGGTGAAAGCTTTGAACTCCTATACAACCAGAGAACAGAAAATAAACACTAGACATTTTAGATGGAGAAAAATGAAGAATGCTGGAAGGAAAAGTAGAAAACAGAGAACACAAAATAAAGAATTACATGACATCAGAGGTGAGCAATGTTTTGTCTCTAGTTATCCTTGAGTTTTATATTGTTGAGGAACTATACATAGCTGGATAACCATAGGAAGAAAGTGTAGCAAAAATGTGAGCTATGTGTTTTATAATCACTTTGTGTTATACTTAATACCAATTTTCATAACAGCTGTTTGCTATAATTCAACTATTTTTCACTCCATGAAAATAAAGTATAACAATGAATAAAATATGATAATAATAACACTTACAACCTATGCTCCCATTATTGATGTACTTTTTCAAATTTAACAGTAAGTTTATTAACTCTGTGAGCACTGTCAGAGGTCGTAAGTAAATTCAGCTCTGATGTTAGTGCATGCATATGTTTGTGCTCTGGAAAATGATAAATCATCAAGTATAAATAGAGACAAGGCCAAACAAAATATCTTTTGACCAAAAATGAGCTGTGCTTTCTTCACGAATATATGTAGAAATATTTTTTCTGCCCCCTCTTCTCTTAATGACATATAGTATAGCCTTAGTGAATACTTGTTGAATTGAATTGCTTTAGCTTCATTCTCATATATATTTTCAGAGGATTAGAAGAATACAATTCATACCTTATTTTCATCTTTAACATCATGATCAAATTTTGCAGTGATGCTCTTTGGTAGGATTGGATATAGCAAAGAAATGTGGCATATACTAATGACGGAACTTGGTTGTTGTTGCACATCCAATTTACAAATTACAATCAGTGATTTCAAGTGAGATGGATGTTTCCATGGCATGTCCTCTTAACAATGTCAAAGATAATATAGCTAAAACTATTCAGAAAGCAATCTTTGAAAGGACTATTTTCAAGAAGTTCTAACTTCAATATACTCTCCCTGACATGATTCAATAGACAAGCCTGCATATTCTTATAGTTGTTTTGATGGATTTTGCAGTTATGTTATGACTGCCTGAGAGAGCAGCTTCTATGCAGAAGACAGGAGTTGGAAAGTGGATAGTGGAAGGAAGCAGTATGGTTATCACAGGAAGAGTATTAGGTGATACATGAGTGATAAGTGACCGACTTTCCAACTGGTTGATAACATATCCATTAAAGTCAATCCAGGTGGGGAAAGAGGTACATCTCTTACTTTGGAAAATTTCATGTAGAGTGCGAAGAGTTAGGTTTGAAGTCAAGATAATGAGAGAAAATTTCATTGCTCATAATTCATAATAACTAGTATTTATGTACACTTTAAGTTTTGCAAAGTACTTCATGTGTTCTATCCCATTTTATTTTCATAAATTTGGAATGTGGCTGCTATACATATTTTATAAATGAGAAAACTAAGGCATGCAAAAGTTAAGTAAATTACTCAGGATTTATAGCTAATTAATGTCTGAAGTAAAATTTGCTGAGAATTGTGAAGTCTTGAGTGGAAAATGAAAAATCTAAAAGGTATAGTTGATGTGTGTGTGTGTGTGTGTGTCTGTGTGTGTGTGTGTGTGTTACCTGATGTTAACTGAACTTATGGCTTTAGGAGAAGAAAAAATAGATTGGGGAAGTGAACAACTAACCAAAATGGTATTTAAGAAAAGGATTTAGACTTCTGTATTAAAATTTGAGATGTATTGTGATGATTTCATGACAAAGAATTGTGGGCACATAAAAAGGGTTGGCAATTTTACTGAAATCTTGAAAACATTAATGGCAAGTCACAGTCAAAGGTGTTACCTGGAAAAATGCCAAAAGGAATTTTATATTTCTTCATCATTTCACTGGAGATAATATACAAAAAGAGATATAGATATAAACCCTATCCCCACTAAGATAACATAAAAAGTTATCTAAGTATCTTAACTTGTAATGTTAAATATGATCTTACAAGTATTAGAGAAGTTTGGTGGGACAGAATGCATGCCTAGAATATGACTCTAGAAGTAAGCACTCTCTCTCTCTCTCTCTCTCTCTCTCTCTCCATCTCTGTCTCTCTCTCTCTCTCTCTCTCTCTCTCTATATATATATATATATATATATACATATACACACATTAAATATATATGTGCATATATATGTATGTAGATATGAGTGTATGTGTGCATATGTGTGTATGAGTGTTGGAATCTTTACAAAGTGTTAAGACATTAGAGTTGATAGAGACAATAGTTATCTGGTTTGGCATGGTTCAGTGTGATTGATTTGATCTTAGAAAGAGATATTTTGGGCCAGAACTTGAAACAAGGTACTAAGTGGAACTGATAGAAACAATGGTTAAATCTAGTTTAGCACTGATTTAATCCTACAACAAATAATGGTTTCCCAGTGACATAATGATGGG
This sequence comes from Sarcophilus harrisii, assembly GCF_902635505.1. NCBI lineage: Eukaryota > Metazoa > Chordata > Mammalia > Dasyuromorphia > Dasyuridae > Sarcophilus > Sarcophilus harrisii. The sequence continues at coordinate 78,464,186 of NC_045430.1, forward strand.
TGTGTACTCAGTGCATAGTATATAAGCAAGAAGCTCTCAGGTCCACAGGACACTCTGGAAGAAAGCCTACAAGCCCTATCTTCAAGGCAAGAGAGATTCATCCGTATCTTCTACCTTGGTGCTGGCTGGAGGCTGAAGAAATCAAAGGCAGAAGCCAAGGAAAAAGCTGCAAGGTCTCTTAGAGCTCAAGCAGAGAGTTAGGTCTCAACTAAACAAAATAGCCCGGTGGCTATTTTGGAAGGAGAAATAAACTTTTGCATTTTTACCAGCTGGCTGTATTTTGGGGTAATTATTTATTTCAACTGAGACTAAGGCTGCCTCCAGAAAACCTCCACATATGGGTGTGTATATCTGCACATATGTGTGTCTATCTGCATGTATATATGTATATATGTATGTGTGCTATATATGTTGTATATATATATATATATATATATATATATATATATATATCAGTATGTATGTGTGTGTGTGTATGTTATTCAAAATTATTTAAAGAGAGAGTATTTTGGTAGTAATGTAATGAAAGTTGCATCTCAGGGATGATTGGTCAGGACTCCCATGACAACTTCCAAAGAAATGTGGAATTCAATACTGAACTCTAAGATTACAACATAATTATAACATAATCTCTTTATTGGTCACTGAACAAGAAAAATAATGATTCTTCCTTTAAAAAATTCTCAGTCTCCTTGTTTGCCCAGTATAATAGAACTGTTAAAATCATTCTCTGGAGGCTTAGTGCTAGAGACTGGTTCTTAGCAACATCATGACTGGAAGTATATTATTAGTTAAATGTGCCTGGTGTAATCTAGGGTGTTCTCTCCTGAGCACAGGTTCCAAAGAGGTCATGTGAATTTTAGAGATGTGAGCCTTCATTCAGAGATGTCCCATCATCCAGGAGGAGGTGCTTAGCAAGTACTCTAGTATTTCCTGGAGAAAGTCATCACTGGTGGTAGAGTCATCCCTTCTTCTGATGTGGCATGCCAAAGGACATGGTTCTAGAGATACTTTTTGAATATCCCACAAAGTGCTTTATGTTATCATGATTTAAGTCTCAACCTTTTAGGGGTTTGTACAGTACTTGAAAATTACCATGATTTTTAAAATATCTTTCTTAAAGAATGCTTCTTATTCATTTGTATCTAGAATCTCAATAACTGTCTTAAACCAGATTCCCTCATTACTTTCTATTTCCCCTTTTGGGGAGATGCTGACCACCGGTCAAAATTCAAGCTTCAAAGTAATTTTACCCAAGATCCTGGGGTAAAGAATTAAAAAAAAAAACTTGAGAAAAAAAAAAAAAAAGCTGACATCTTTTTAGAGGACCAGACTCTTTCCAACTTCAATCCAGTTTACAAATGCGGATTCAGAATTGAGAATTGAGAGTTGACCAGACAGGGCTTATTGGAGAGTGAAGCTACAAATGTCCCAATAACCTTTGGAAACCTAGTAATGACTGCAGCACATGGGCAGGATTGTACATAGGGATAAACTGGAGTATCAATCTTTTCTCCTCACATAGTTGACACAGTTCAAAATGCTAGAGAAGGGAAAGACCATCTTTATTCTTCCACCTTATGGTTACATACTTTATTAAAGTGAAATTCCAACTAAATCTTAGAATATTTCTTTTTGTCCAGGAACCTTTCTTTTTTTCTCCATGATGCTTGCTTCAGGAACTTGGCTTTTTAAGGAACTGCTACAATTGCATTCTTACTCATTTTCTACTTCTGACTTGCTCCCTCAGTTTTACCTGGAACTTCTTCCCTGTTTTGCCTTTGAGCGAGCCTTCTTCTATGTCTAGAACCATGTAATTCTCAGTCTAATACATATGGCTTCCTAGAGGTACTTTAATACCAAATGGCTACTAAGATATAAGGTAGCAAAACTAAGATTCTTTTCAAGTGTCCTTCCAGGGAGCCAAAACAGATATGGTTTTTTTGACCAGCTTCTCTATAGTCATTTCATCTTTGGTTTTCTCTCTATTATTTTTCTTTTAAAAGATATAATGCAATAATATAGTCAGAGTGTTATAAAATCAATCATTCTTAACTTGATCTCATTGGATCTGTTAAAACTTAGCAAAACAAATTTATACTCCATCAGAAAAATGTGATCAATAATAATAATAATAACAATAGGAACATGCATAACTTATATGTAGAGAAATACTCTATGGCAAAACAAATGTCTTACTTTAACTTTTAAAAGATTGAGTTATGCTCAACCACCTAATTAATACTCATTTTCTGAAAGCATAGCATTGTAGTGGATAGAGTAGATGTGCAAATGACCTTCAAATTGCCCTAAGCTTATTCACTTCAACCCACGCCGACTACAGAAAGTCAATGTAGTTCTCAGAGGAGTAGCCATACAGACATGCTCTCAGGGGCCTAAGTATAATCCTGACATAGTGGAATTAAATGTGTATATTCCTAACAATAGATCCTGAATCTTCATTAATATGATTTCGATTTACACAAACTGTCAAAATGACACCAATAGCTCTTACATGTGAAATATTTGCCAAAAGAGAATTTAAAAGCAGGAATAATTGTAGCATTATATGTATTAAAGTAGAAAGCAAAAGCATAACATTTCAAAATACACCATTTTAATCACTAATGCAAACCAGGTCTACTCTTAGGAGAATACAGGTTTCACCACAGAAACTTAGCAATAAGTCTCAATAGTATAGCTAACTTTGAACTACAGTTAGATATCAAGAGTTCTTTTTAGGGAATGTTATATATTACATATTATTCCCTCTTTTAAGCCTCTCTGCTCTCCTGCTGCCTAAACACTTCTCTGTGACTCTTAGTCAGTGAAGCAGTGTTAAGCTCCTTTACCTAACAACAGCCCTAAGCTAAGGTGTATAGATATTCTCAGTTCTGTTCCCTTGGCTGGTTGCTAAAACAGCAAGATACTTTCTTTTTTATTTTTCCAAATTTATTTTAAGAAACAGAATTTTAAAAAAAGAAAAGCAGAAAAGGAATACATAACAAAATGAAACTAAACAAAAGAAAACATTATTATGTGATCAGCAAAACATCAGGGAGTATTCAAATTATATAACAACAAATACCAGTTCAATAATGTGTGTGTGTGTGTTTGTGTGTGTGTGTGTGTGTGAAATTATATTCATGAGGGTCCATCTTTTCTTTACTTCCTTGTACATTGTTCTCTTGTTCTCTACTGCTCGTTTATTTTTATTTTTTATTTTATTCTTTTCCCTCTTTTCATCCCCTATCAACACCTCCAAGTAGGCTATAGTTAAGATATACCCATATATACATATTATATATATATATATATATATATATATACACATACACACACATATACATATATATATGTATATGTATATATATATACACACACACAATATACATACCCTGACACATAGACACCCACCTATCTTTCCTATTCCTGTCGATCCTTTGCTTTAATTCTGCTCCTAACTTGCCTTGCTATTACTTAACCACTCCCCACCCATGGACTCTTCCCTTGGCTTCTTCTTTCACCTTTTGCTTCCCAGTCTGCCTATTCTTCTCCCTTTATTTCTTTATGTTTTTTGGAAAGTGCTATATTCTTCATAATATATATATAGCTTTGTCTATTTAACCCATTGTCAGTGTGAGTTTTCAGAATTATGAGTCCTCCAATCCTCCACTAATGCCTCCTTCTCTTCACCTCATTGGTATGACAAAATCATTCTTTTTATCTTAAATCTGCCACAAACTTTCTTTTGAGCTGCCATATTGTTGATGTCAATGTTAAATATGCAAAATATTTCCCATGTTAAAAAAAAAAATACTTGTTCATGGTGAACTTATTTAAATTAATATTTGATATTGGCACTTATATGTTAATTTTTCTTTTAACTTCAGATTTGGTTGATAGAAAGTCCTGAAAACCTGCAAATTTATTGAAAGACTAGTTTTTCTCATTCAATATTATGGATAATTTTGCTAGATATGATATTTTGGGCCACAGGCCTACTTCTTTGAATTATCAGTAAATATAATTTCAGGACCTGTGGCCTTTTATTGTGGCTGCTGATAAGTCCTATATAATTCTAATTGTAGCTTCAGTGTATTTGAATTTTTTTTCCTTGTTTCTTACAAAATTTTTTCTTTGATCTGGGGGTTTCAAAATTTGTCAGTAATGTTTCTATGTGTTTTCCACAAAGGATCTCCTTGAGGTAGTGATTAATGGATTTTTTTCTATTTCTACTTTCCTATCTTCTATCACTCCAGGACAATTTTTGTGGATTATTTATTGCATTATTGTATCAAAGTTCTTTGGGGTCTCAACTTTCAGGAAGTTCAATTATTCTTATGTTTTCTTTTTTTATCTGTTCTCCAAATCTGTCATTTTTCTTATAAGGTAACAATATGTTCTATTTGTTTCATTTATTATAATCCGTTTTGTTATTTCTTGGCCTCTCATAAATTCCCTGGCTTCCCTTTTTCAAATTCTAATTTTCAAAGTTATTTTTGTTGAGGTCAGGAACCAAATGTTGAGGTGTAGACCACATGTTGAGGTCTACATTTGGGTACCTAAATGAAATTAGGGTTTAGTTAAGGTCTAGTGGCAGGTTTGGGGTACAGGGAGTCAAACAGAGTTCCCCTGCAACCCCCTTGGATTCGGCGCAAGGATACGGCGGTAGTAGCGGTGCAGAATTCCCAATAAAAGCATTTATTGGCCCAGAGAGCTAGATTAATAAAAGAGGTTTATTACTGAATTTAGAAGTAGGAGATAGGTGAAGGTAGAGATAAGGAGGGCACTGGACAGAGGGTCCAGTGGACAGAGGTTCCTCACATGGCGACCATGTTTGGAATCTCTGCAAAGAGGGGTTCCCAGTGTGGTCCCTTTTAAGTCAGAGACTTAGCTCAAGGGGCTTTGAGGTGTAGCCCCAAAGTTGGCTCAGATCCGGGTGGGGCTGGGACAGGTCCGGGGATCTTCTATTGGAATTCAAAGGGACCAGGATTTGTGAGTCAAAGGGTAATTTACATTAGCTAGGGGGGTTGGGAATCAAGATTGGAATCTTTCCCGCATCAATTTTCACCTTGGAGACTCTGTATCTCCTTTTCTATTTGCTTAGCTTTTTTCATATTCTTGTTTTTCTTGGATGGTTTTTGTTGTTTTTTATTTTATTTCTTTTAGTTTTTCTTCTATGTTTCTCATTTGATTTTTAAATCCTTTTTTGAGTTCTATAAATTTCCTCTGTGCAGGGGGCTATTTCATGTTACTTTTGGGGGGTAGAAATTTTTATTTCTTCAGTGTTCTCCTATGAATATGAACCCCACTCTTCCCATTCCCATAGTATGGTTCTATGGTGAGGTTCTTCTTTGCCAATTCATTTTTTTTTTTTTTTTTAATTAAGAGGTATTAAGGTAAGCATTTCCATCCCTAGGGTAGTGATAGTGTCTCTGGCTTTACTTCCGCTTTCACCTCTGACCAGGAATCCAAATCACGAGCTCTTCCATGCTGAACATGCCTGCAGCATACAGCAACTTCCCTGCCCCACTGACTCTGCACTCAATGGGTACTAGTGCCTTCATTTCCCAGGGCTGCATCCCTGAACACAGCTGGGCCTACCATTCCTAATCAGTGGAGGTTTACTCAATTTTCCTGGACTCAGCCCTGGTTTCCGCAAGCAGTCTGGGAGGTGAAAGTTTCTGTGCTTCCTGCAGTCTCCAAACCACATCAGCTTGCCCCAGGGCCCTCCACTAGGTATTTACTGTGGAACTAGCTCAGAGGTGTTTGCATTTCACACAGGTTAATCCTGGTGCCAGCGGTCTTTCTTTTCAGATTATATCTGGAGGACCCTAGTTCTCCCAAGTCATCTTGATTTTTCACCAGTGTATGTTTGCTTGGAGGTGCAAATTTATTCTATTTGTTGGGGAAATCTGAAGAGCTTGAAATTTACCATTCTACACCACCACTTTCCCAGAATCTGCCCCCAGGACACTTTCAATGAAAGGATATTTCCTTTAATCCTAGAATCTACAAAGTAATTCACCTTTTTCTCTACATATAGGCTTGTAAAGGTTTATCTCTGGCATCAGACAGTGATAAAATAAAATTTAGTTAAGCCTTAGAGAAAGTTTTCCTATATCAGGCTACAGAGGGCACTAGAGAGCAAGGCAGCTCACTCAGATAAGCTCCCTATTGTAAGTTGTGTACAACTTTCATCTCAGTTTTTCTTCCTTTTTTTTTTTTCTGTTCATCTTCTATCTTTGGGATACAGGCTCTCCTATTGGCTCCTCTGATTTGTCAACTGTACTTGGCTTCTTCAGTGGTAATCTAGTGGCAAAAAGTGGTAATCTATTTGGCAAAAAAAAAAAGTCATATAATAGTTATAAAACAGCATTTTGATACAAAGTTTCTCTCCAATCAATCTAACTTTTTTCTTTAAAAAAAAAAAAAGTTGTATTCATATTTCCTACTGGGGAAAAATATTTTCTGAATATATTTTAACTGTAGTTCTTTCAAAACTAGATCTCTTTTCAAGTATTTTTAATTTCATAAAGTGTTTTATCCTCTTTGATCTTCCCATTACATACTTTTCCTCAAGATATTTTTTGTTTCATACAAAATGTCCATTCCTCTCTCTCTCAGCAAATAAAATGTCCATTGAAGAAACTGGTAATATAATACATATATGTGCATATATTTATACATCCTAAATGAAGAATACTTTAGCCACCCCTCAATTTCTCTTAATACATTAAAGTTATTTCACTTAATTTAGCATTATTAAGGAAAATTCTAATACATATTCCTGTGGATATATTTAATCATGAATGAGATGAGGTGAGATCTTTCAAGACAGTTGTGAAAATCGAGTAAGGCTTCATCTATTTCAAAGTTTGAGTAGGCCTGAAGGACTTAAAACATCAAGTCAAGGGCATACTTAAGTCCCCTCCCTGCTATCCTCCTAAGGGCATACTTAAGTCCCCTTCTTGTTATCCTCCCTATTTCAGTTAAATATGGGCAACTATGTACTTATTGGTCAAGTTCAATTTCTTGGGGAGTTCCCGAGTTTAGAATGTAAGATCCTCAGCCAATAAGGATGAGGGTCAGTGGTGGGAGGGGGTATTTGCATTTTAAGGATAAAAAGTGTTGACCTTGCCCTCCCCCACCCCCCCACGGTGTCTCCTCCTTTTGATTGTCTGCTCAGATGGGTGGGACACCCAATTCTCTTGAGAACATATAATAAACTTTGCTTTGCTTCTAGATATCTCTCCAGCTTTTTTTTTTTATTAAATGCTGTCTGAACCACACAATCATTTAAGAAGTCATGTTTCTCCCTATACTGTACAATGAAACAGGGTGAAAAAGGCACAAAATTCAAACCCGGAAATAAGGAGCAATAATTACTCAGAAGAGAGACAAAAGGTGTCAAAGTGTGAATGGATAAAACTGCTACCCTGGAGAAAATTTTTAAAAAACCACACCCAAAACAAAAGAATTCAAAGGCAAATTCACTGCCAAACAAAAATCAAATACCAGAAAAACTAATTGAATTGGTTGATGAGAAGGTAGAAAAGACCTAAAGTCTCACCAGGTGCCAGATCCAAGATGAAAACTGGCTAGCTTTCTGGTCAGTATCAGGGTTTAATTTTATGGGGTGTATGTAGTCTCATCACCAACATTTCTTTTATCTCTTAATGCACTGCAGCTGTTCTAAGTCCTGACTCTGAGATTATTTCATTAGATTTTTTAGTTTGTAACATCATAAATGTTCCAACACATCTGTGACATGATCATTTCTCCCAGAAAAAGTGTTTTATCCTTAGATTTCATTCCCTCTTTTAAGGAAGTATTCTCTACCTTGGACAGGAACTTTCAAAAATAAAAGCAACTTAAAAATACATTATTATGCATGCTTTTGATAATATCACTGAATGTAGCTATTTCTAATCTCTTTTCTTTTTTAATTACCTTAACAAAAAAGTGCAAAAACGAAGTGGTGGGAAAAAATAATACAAAAAGAGAGAAAAGGAATCCTTGGCAGAACCAAGAAGACTAAGTAAAGGAGGGACTTGCTCAAGATCTTCCAAACCACTTTAAATAATGACTCTAAACAAATTCTTACCCAACCCAAGATAACTTTAAATGTCAGCAGGAAGAGTAGAGTGTAGTTGAGCTCAGGCCCTACCAAAATGAGCCTCAGCAAATCAGGAAGAAGATTTGGGGAGACTGAATCAATGTTAGCAATGGTAGTATCTATACCTATCAACCTAAAGATGCCAACAATAGGCGGAGCCAAGATGGCGGAGAGGACACACGCAACTTTCTAAGCTCTTCTCTTACCCTCTTTATCAATATTATATCAAGCCTCAAAAATAGTCTTGACTGGCCAATTGTAAGATAAGAAGTAGAACAACCACCAGCCGAAGAAAATCTGCAGTCTCCAAAAAGGTTGGTTCCGGGGCCAGGGGGGAGATCGGAGCAGACAGGGAGAGAAATTAGGTTCTGAGGAGAGCCTCAAACCAAAAGTGAAAGCACAGACCTCAGCACAAACTCACAGCCCCAACCGGCAGTACGGGGCTTTTCCTTGGGCAGGGATCGCACAGAGAAGGGCAGCCGGTTAGCCTCCAATCTGCACAGTGGGAGCCTGCTTGGGGCCAAGAGCTTTTCAGGGCCGATTTGAATTGGGCAGAGACAATGGGCAGAGTTCTGGTGGTCTGCAGTCTGAGTCTGCGGTCAGCTTGCATACTCAGGTCCCACAGAGGTCCGGCCTGGGGCAGTGACACTTTCACCCCTTAGTCCAGCCGAGGGCAACCCAACCCACACAGCCCAACTGGGCACTTCTGATAGCTCGGCCAGTGCTGAATCCCCTTCCTGTTGGGGAAGGGAAAACCTCACCAGGCACCCTAAACCTCAGAGCGGAAATCGGTTTACATTTTCCCTGCTCTGCAGAGGAAGCTAGTAACCCCTTGCCTAGGGAGACCTACCCAAAGGCTTTAAAACATGAATAAAAAGAGGAAAAAGAACTATCGACAGCTTCTATGCAGAAAAGAGCAGGTCAGCAAACCTGAAGAGACCTCAAACAGCAAAAATGCATCAGACTGTCCTCCTTTACATGATGCTCCAAGAAGACACCATTAAAAGTCTCAAAGGAGAGTTAGAAGATAAATGGGGAAAGGAAAGAGAAGCCTTACAAGAGAGCAACAACTTCCTGAAATACGAATTGGAAAAGTTAAAATTCCAAGGAAGTAGGAAACAAAATTTGAATTGGAAAAAGTAAAAAACTCAGGAAAGAAGAATTGTGAATTGAAAATAAAGAATTCATGAAAGTAGGATTTGTGAATTGGAAAAGACAAAGAACTGCAAGAAAGTAGGATCTGTGAATTGGAAAAGACAAAGAACACACAAGAAAGTAGGATCTGTGAATTGGAAAAAGAAAATAATTCACTAAAAAAAAAATTAGTGAAATGGGAAAAAATTCCACAGACCAAAACAATACATTTAAAAACTCAATTGGACATGTACAGAAAGAAGTAAAAAAAGCTAATGAAGAAAATAAGTCCTTAAAAATTAGAACTGAACAAATAGAAACTAATGATTCATTGAGACAGCAAGAATCAGTCAAGCAAAAACAAAAAAATGACAAACTGGAAAAAACCATGAATTATCTACTTGCAAAACAACAGAACTTGGAAAATAGATCTAGGAGAGATAATCTGAGGATTATTGGACATTCCAAAACTATGATGAAAAAAAGAGCTAGATACTATTTTACAAGAAATCATCAAAGAGAACTGCCCAGATGTAATAGAATCAGAAGGTAAAATAGGCATTGAAAGAATTCATCGAACACCTTCTGAAAGAAACCCTAAAATAAAAACCCAAGGAATATTGTGGAAAATTTAGAACTATCAGATTAAAAAATTTAAAGCAGCCAAAAAAACATTTAAATACCGAGGTGCCACAATAAGGATCACCTAAGATCTGGCTGCCTCTACATTAAAGGAAAGAAGGGCCTGGAATATGATATTCCGAAAGGCACAAGAACTTGGGATGCAGCCAAGAATAAACTACCCAGCTAAGCTGAGCATTTTCTTCCAGGGAAGAAGATGGACATTTAATGAAACAAATGAATTCCATTTGTTTCTGAAGAAAAAACCAGAACTAAACAAAAATTTTATTCCAACCATAGAACTCAAGAGATGCAGAAAAGGTAAAAATGACCTTTGAGAATTGTATTTTGTTGGATATACAAAAAGAATACATGTATAATTTGATTGTACTGATATAACATAAAAAAGGGAAGTAGATATGGAAAAGGGATGATGGCAGAATAAGGTGGGAAGGAGGGATAAAAAGAGGGAAACCACATCCCACAAAGAGGCAAAGGAAACTTATCATATCTGAGGGAATTTAGAGAGGGGGGGAACAGTGGAATCTTACCTCATCAGAGTTGGCTCAAAAGAAAAAATAATTGACATTTGTTTTAGAGAAAATTTCTCCCCCTCATTAAAACAGGAGAGGAAAAGGAAAAGAAAAGAGTAATAAGGGAAGGAAGGGGGAAAGACTCAAAGGGGGGGAGGGAGGGATTATATATATTTTTTTTTAATAGCCTTTTATTTACAGGATTTATACATGGGTAACTTTACAGCATTAACAATTGCCAAACCTCTTGTTCCAATTTTTCACCTCTTACCCCCCCCACGCCCTCCCTAGATGTCAGGGATGACCAGTAGATGTTAAATATATTAAAATATAACTTAGATACACAATAAGTATAATGGACCAAAACATTATTTTGCTGTACAAAAGAATCAGACTTGAATTATTGTACAATTAGCTTGTGAAGGAAATCAAAATGCATGTTGATAAATATAGGATTGGGGATTTTGTATTGGTTTTAGTCATCTCCCAGAGTTATTTTTCTGGATAGCTGTCTAATTCATTGCTGATCCATTAGAAATGATTTGGTTGATCTCATTGCTGAGGATGGCCTGATCCATCAGAACTGGTCATCATCTAGTATTGTTGTTGAAGTATAATGATCCCTGATCCGCCATTTCACCAGCATCAGTTCGTGTAAGTCTCTCCAGGCCTTTCTGAAATCATCCTGTTGGTCATTTCTTACAGAACAGTAATATTCCATAATTTTTAATACCACAATTTATTCAGCATTCTCCAACTGATGGACATCCATTCAGTTTCCAGTTTCAGCTACTACAAAAAGGGCTGCGCAAACATTGGTGCACATAAGGTCCTTTCCTTCTTTATAATCTCTTTGGGATATAATCCCAGTAGTAACACTGTTGGATCAAAGGGTATGCACAGTTTGATAACTTTTGAGCATAGTTCCAAACTACTTCCAAAATGGTTGGACCCGTTCACAACCCACCAACAATGCATCAATGTCCCAGTTTTCCCGCATCCCCTCCAACAATCATCATTATTTTTTCCTGTCATCTTAGCCAATCTGACAGGTGTGTAGTGGTATCTTAGAGTTGTCGGAGGGAGGGATTATAAAGAGGATAAGTATCGTGATACAAGAGGGGTACATAAGTTTAAAAGGGGGAAAGAGGGTTGGGGGAGGCAAGGATAAGTAAAGCACAATCTGGGGTTATTAGGATGGCAGGAAATACAGATTTAGTAATTCTAACCGTAAATGTGAATGGGATGAACTCCCCATAAAGAGGAGGCAGATAGCAGACTGGATCAAAAGTCACAACCCTACAATATGTTGTTTACAAGAAACACATTTAAAGCAGGGAGATACATATAGAGTAAAGGTAAAAGGCTGGAGCAAAATCTATTATGCTTCAGATGAAGTCAAAAAAGCAGGAGTAGCCATCCTTATCTCAGATCAAGCAAAAGTAAAAATTGATCTAATTAAAAGAGATAAGGAAGGAAACTATATCCTGCATAAACAATGAAGCAATATCAATATTAAACATATATGCACCAAGTGGTATGGCATCCAACTTCCTAAAGGAGAAGTTAAGGGAGTTGTAAGAAGAAATAGACAACAAAATTGTAATAGTAGGAGATCTGAACCTTGCACTCTCAGAATTAGACAAATCAAACCACAAAACAAATAAGAAAGAAATTAAAGAAATAAATAGAATATTAGAAAAATTAGGTATGTTGGATCTTTGGAGAAAAGTGAATGGAGATAGAAAGGAATATACTTTCTTCTCAGCAGTTCATGGAGCCTATTCAAAAATTGACCATATATTAGGACATAAAGACCTCAAAATTAAATGCAAGAAAGCAGAAATAGTAAATGCTTTCTTTTCAGATCATGATGCAATAAAACTACATTCAACAAAAAGTTAGGGGAAATAGACCAAAAGTAATTGAAACTAAACAATCTCATCTTAAAGAATGATTGGGTGAAGCAGCAAATTATAGATACAATTAATAATTTCACTAAGATAATGACAATGATGAGACATCATACCAAAATAGGGATGCAGCCAAGCGGAAATAAGAGGGAATTTTATATCCTTAGAGGCTTACTTGAATAAAACAGGAAAGAAAAGATTAATGAATTGGCTTGCAACTAAAAAACTAAAAAGACCAAATTAAAACCCCAATCAAATACTAAATTGAAATTCTAAAATTAAAAGGAGAAATTAAAATATTGAAAGTAAAAAACTATTGAACTAATTAATAAAACTAAGAGTTGGTTCTATGAAAAGCCAATAAAATAGATGCCTTTGGAAATCTGATTAGAAAAGAGAGAGGAAATGAAATTAGTAGTCTTAAAATGAAAAGGGAGAACTTTCCACCAATGAAGAGGAAATTAGAGAAAGAATAAGGAGTTATTTTGCTCAACTTTATGCCAATAAATTTGATAACCTATGGAAATGGATGACTACCCCAAAATATAGATTCCCAAACTAACAGAGGAGGAAGTAATTGTTTGAATAGTCCCATTTCAGAAAAGAAATAGAACAGGCAATTAAACAACTCCTAAGAAAAACCCCAGGACCAGATGGATTTAATGTGAATTTTACCAAACATTTAAAGAACAATTGGCCCCAATGCTTATTAAATTATTTGATAAAATAGGGAATGAAGGAGTCCTACCAAATTCCTTCTATGACAAGACATGGTACTGATACCTAAACCAGGTAGGCTGAAAACAGAGAAAGAAAATTATAAACCAACTCCCTAATGAATATTGATGCTAAAATCTTAAATAAGATATTAGCAAAAGACTACAGGAAATCATTCTCAAGATAATACACTATGATCAAGTAGGATTTATACCAGGAATGGTTGGTTCAATATTAGGAAAACTATCAATATAATTGCATGTTAATAACCAAATTAATAAAAACACATGATCATCTCAATAGATGCAGAAAAAGCATTTGATAAAATCCAACATCCATTCCTATTAAAAGCACTTGAGAGTATAGGAATAAATGGACTTTTCCTTAAAATAATCAGCAGCATCTCTTTATAACCATCAGTAAGCATCATATGTAATGGAGACAAACTGCAACCATTCCCAATAAGATCCGGAGTGAAACAAGGTTGCCCACTATCACCGTTACTATTTAATATTGTATTAGAAACGCTAGCTATAGCAATAA